>NC_041388.1:668070766-668201386 GCF_002162155.2 Triticum dicoccoides | reverse complement strand
GGGGAAAGTAGGACTTAGCAAAATTTTGATGCGGGGGGTGGTTAACTCGAACTAGCAGTAGCGCACGTACAGAAGACGCGCTATAGCTAACTTATCTACAGCGCGTTTTGGGGAAAACCGCTACTGCTAATGGAAGCAGTTATTTCTTTTGTTTAGTAAAAACATCAAAAATATACATTGGTCATCATTGATCTTTTTGTGTACAATCTAAATAGTCAACATGAATCCTCACTGTACCTGTATAGGTACAGGCGAGGATTCATATTGCAACCACAAATCATACACATATAGTTCAATGAAGACCAAGTGCTCGAGATAGGTTGAGAAGCAACATATTTAAGGTGGTAAACACCTTGTTCGCTTAGCAGTATGGGACTAAACTTAATTAGTTGCGGTCATACTTAGCAGCAACGAGTTTTGAGCAAAACCGCTGCTACTAAGTTCTTTAGCAGTAGCGCGTCCATGGGAAGGGCGCTACTACTATATCTTTCCTGGAGGCAACACCGTGGCAATTATAGTAGTAGCGCTCTTTTCACCTAGAGCGCTACTGCTACTCAGTCATTAGCAGCGCTCTTTTCTAAAGCTCGTTGCTGCTAATTAGCAGTAGCGTCTATTTTTAGACCGCGCTGCTGCTAAGATTCTGTGTATAAGGTTTTCCCTAGTAGTGCAAGATCGAACCCAAAGCTAAGCACTTCTCCCATGGCAAGAAAAACCAATCTAGTAGGCCAAACCAAACTGATAATTCGAAGAGACTTGCAAAGATAACCAATCATACATTGTCGTGGGTTTGTCACGGCAGATGTCCTTGTGAAAGGACTTAGTCGTGGAGCCATCGCAACGGGTTAGCTTAAAGGGGTTAAACCGGACACAGGGACACGGGGGAGTTTATACTAGTTCGGCCCCTTCGATGAAGGTAAAAGCCTACGTCTAGTTGTGATTGGTATTGCTAGGGTTTCGAAGGCCAAGGAGCGGATCCGCTTTGTCTGGCTCTCGAGTTATTATCTGTCCCTAAACCGCCGCCGGGTCGTCCCTTTATATACTTAGGTTGACGCCCGCCGGTTTACAGAGTCCCGAAGCCGGATCATAAACATGTCCGGTTCGGTCTCTACACTTCCTATCTTACAATGCAAGTTACATAATTAGGTCGGTTTACATCTACAGGCCTTAACTCGCCTCTGGGCCTTGGGCCTTCATAAAGCGCCATCATTCTTATGTCTTCATGGGCTTCTAATCTTCATAAAGCTATTCCGGCTACTCCTGGTTGGTTTACATCCAGTAGTAATATCCCCAACATCAGGCCCCAGATTGGTTTGAACTGGTTCATGTCAATCTTCAACACTTAGAAAAACTCCTCCTTTGCATCTTCACCTTGATCTTGTAAATCGTCGTGACGTCATATTCCAGGACCATGATAAACCGCCCTGACGTCATCTATCCGTTGAAGCTGAGGATTACCTTCATTAATGCATATCCAGTCATCGAGGCGACACCATTATTAATTATCCATTTTTGAGCTCCTCGATTCCCGCACTTGTCGCTTTATCGCTTCGCCTTATAAATAGGGCCACGGGTCCTTATCATTTTTCCCCTTCGTCTCCCTCGCTTCTTCTTCCTCCTTGCGACACCTCTACCCCTAAGCACCGCCGCTGTCACTGAGTTTCTTCTCTGCTTCGACAAAGGCCGCTGCATCAACCTGACTGTTACCAGAGAACTGCGGCGTTCCTCCGTTGCTTCAACAGTCACTGTAAGTCCTTTTCTCCCCCCCTGTAGATCTGTCTAGGGTTTCCCTATTCTTCGTAGTTCATTGAAGTACATCGAAGTTTTGGTGCTGCTCTTTCCTATTCCTCCTTAGTCTATAGATAGAAAATCTCAATGTTGATATATTCCGCGTAATGATTTATTTTTCGCTACCACCACAAACTTTTTGCACACGAAAAACTGATCTGAACTTTTACAACCTGCTTTGTGTCGTACCCTTTGAGGTCAAAATATTTTTTGCCTTTCCTATCTTAAAGTAGATCTAAAACTTTCAAGTAATCTTGTGAAACTTGGTTTTCCTTACTTGCCTTAGATCTGTACCTTCCGCATCACACCACCGGTTTACCTTTATAGAAAGCAAGCTATCACATGCCATTAGTCCCCTTGTAAACTGGCAAACCCTTTTTACCTCCATTGTTATACTCCGGTTTAACAACATGTGCATACCTTTGTTCTGATATTGTCTTGCTATTCATTATTGTATCAGTCTCCTGTTTATGCAATTCCACACATTTGTATATGTTTATTTCATTGCATCTTGCGCTCCATCATGAATGACTCGTAAACCGGCATTTCCTTTTTCAGCTTTTTCTTTTCACAATGGCCAAACAGTTTGCCGCTTGCAACTGGGCTCCTTCTCGGATCACCCAAGAACAATTGAACGAAATGGTTAGTATTGGCACCTTGCCAAAGAAGATAGAGATCCGGTGAAGAGTTCCAGGAACAGAAAACCCTCCTACGCCGAGGCAGGGTGAGGTAGTGATCTTTGTCGACCACATAGGCCGTGGCTTCAAACCGCCAGGGTTGAAGTTTTTCCGGGATGTTCTTGCCAGTTTCCAACTCCATCCTCAAGATATTGGACCCAACTCAGTGTCCAATATATGCAACTTCCAAGTTTTCTGTGAAGCATACTTACAAGAAGAACCCACTGTTGAGCTGTTCCGGGACTTTTTTCATCTGAATCGGCGTACAGAGTTTGTAAATGGCCCCAATACAGAACTTGGTGGCGTCTCTATTCAAAAGCGGACGGAAGTTTAGTTCCCTCATGCCAAACTGCACAGTCACCCTAAGGAATGGAACCAGACTTGGTTCTACTGCAGAGATACCTCTCCTGAAGATGAGAATCCTCTTCCAGGCTATCGTGATCACCGACTTTCCAACACCCATCCAATGCCACAATGCTTAAGTTCTGCAGAACGGGCCAAATAAGCCCCTCAACTCGCCAAGCTCCGGGCCTTTATGGCCAACGGTTTAACAGGCGTTGATTTCGTGCGATGTTGGATATCTTGGAGTGTCTTGCCGCTAAGCCGTCGCCCCGGTTTAATGTGTGCGTATACCGGTGATGTTGAAGACCCCCAACACTATATCAACATTCAGGTAACCGATGAAGAGGTCACTGAAGGCGTAAAGAAAATTTTGAATGAATCAGAATCAGTCTGTCGTCAAACCGGCTTGAACCCCTTCTACACTCAGAATAAACCGCCTGCTGTGAGCACTATACTTCCTTTTTATCTTTGATATCTTTAACTTGTTCAACTTGTAATCCTTCTTGTATTTATGTATGAATAGGGTGATGATCCCTTCTGGAAACGGAAATCCGCAGATAAAGCGGTAAAGCCATCCATGGATAAAGTGGCCAAACCATCCCGTCCCAAAACCAAAGCCGTCAAGCATACCTCAAAGCGGAAAACGGCTGACCGGATCAATATGGAACTTGATGAAGATGCCGATGATCTGGAAGTTGAGGTAGAACTTGACTCACTTGGCTCCCTTTTCATGCACCTCATTAACAATGATCTTTATCAGGGGGACGTTGAAGGCAGCCAAGCTGATGATGTAGAGGTAATTACCCTTTCCTCCGGTTCAGACTCTATGCCAACACAAAAAACCCGTCAAGCAGTCCGGAAGGTAAGCTTTTCTCATCCTCTTGCTTATTTGGATCCAACAATTATTTTGAAGACGCAGCAACATGAAGCTCGCTGGACAACCCGGCACAATGGCCAACAGGTCACTTCGGCTGGTTTACCTGATACCCCGGTTTGGAAGTGTCGGTTTGAGGACTCTCCCACTTCTAACAATTCTTATCCCAAGGCAGGTTATTTCAGACAACCTCTTAATCCGTCCGATTCAAATTATCAGGTGACACCTCCCTCATCCTCTGGCGAGTCGACAACAACCCAACTCCCTCCTCTAAAAAATGTGGCTGGGTAAGCTTTTAAACCCTTTCTTCCAATGCGTTACAAATCTTGAATAAGATGATAACCCTCTTTTAATTTTGTTTGTAGAGCCAAAGCCAGACTCAGCAAGAAAGCCCGGGTCAACAATCCGTCAGAAGACCAGGTAGTTTTGAAGAAGAGCAGAGAAGTGAACCGGACCAAACTCGTGAACCGGAGGGTCCTCATCCTGAAGCCGCCTCTGATGAATCGCCCCTCCAAGATCGGAATACTGATGAACCCCCAGAAGCTGATCTTGCTGTGCCTGACACTGAACCGACAGCCCCAAACCGGGCTAGTCCGGTGAGAGGTACTGAGACTCTGTCATCACCCACAAAAACCACTGAAGGCCAAGGAGATGATGTTATCATTACTGGCATGGGCCTCAGCTCTCCTGGCCATCCCGTAATCTTGGCTCAACATAGTGCCAAGGAAGAGCGTGCTGCTAGGGAAAAGGGCAAATGGAGTACTGACTTATCAAGTTATGCCCATCTCAATGCTGAAGAACTTCACTCCGTTTCTTAAACCGCCTGCACTCAAACCGTGACTATGAAGCCGGTTTGGTGAACTTGATGAAGGAACGCTATGAGGTATTTTCATCTCCCTTTACTTGTTGATTCCCAAGTTGAAATACTAGCCCAAGTAGCCCCCAAGGGCCGTTTTATGATGTTAATTGTAAACCAGGTCTTTGTAACACTTTAAGTCTCTCCTACTGACCTTTAAAATGTCAGGTCCTTAGTGAAAACCAAGACCGATACTTTACCAATGTAATTATATAGCTTTCCTCATCGTAGCCCCCAAAGGCCGGTTTAGCTTTGCAAGGCAATCCGGGTTTTAATCCATGCGTCCGTTTTGAACAGATGTATATTAGCCCCCAAGTGTCAAGGATAATGCTTGCATTGTCCAGGAGACTTCTAAAAGATGTAGTGAATCAGAGCAAATAGGCATTAGCCCCAAAGTATGAAGTGCATAACTTGTTATACGCTTTGTACTGAGAAAATATATATCCTGTTGTTGACATATCTTCACTGTTGCAGGCCGAACTAAGCAATAGAGATGCCCGAACTGCTGACTTGCAAGAGAACGTGAAGTCCCAACAAGCAGAAGCTGCGAAAGCCAAAGAGGAACTGACCAAAGCCCTGGCAGCGATGGAAAAGCCGAAGGAGTCTTTTAACAAAGATCGTGCTGACTAGCAAACCGAGAAGGCCGGTTTAACCAAAAAAGCTGAGGATGCCAAAGCAGCCCTGAAACCAATTGTATATGAACTAGCTGGTTTGAAACGGCAAATCGACGCCATGACTTCCGCTGTCTTTGGTAAGTATCTCCTTATGCAGTTTGTCCAATTCATGGAACCTTATTATTTACCAGAATGCTGATTTTAAACCGTGACAGGCACTCGTATTGCTCATCTGGGCACAGATACGAGGATGAAGCTTAAAGCGGCTTATACCTTGATTGAACAACTGTACTCTGGGTCACAACGGGCTATTTGCACTGCGGCTTACAATAAACCGGCGCCATCACTGATAAAGGAAACTCTTGAGAAGCTGGCCATGTTACCAGCCCGGATTACCGAACTGAAGAAGGCAGCTGCAAGAGCAGGAGCATTAACTGCACTAATCTGAGCCAAGGCATGGATTCCAGATCTTGAAGCGAAGGACATCATTAAAGGATATCCAGGTGTGAAGGAGGACGGTTCAAACTTCGACAATGATGACCTCCGAAGGCTGACCAAAGAAATGCGGCCAATAGCCAGCAAACTGGCAGAGGACACATACTTGTCTCATTTCCAACCGGCTTATGACGCTGAAGGGAAGAGACATCCTGCCGAAATCCATGAAGTCGAAGAACTTGTGCCTCCAATCCGTAAGCATACTTACGCTCCTAACATTAACCCCTCCAGCCTTATCCATGAAGAAGCCGTATTTCAAGCTTTAACCGGAATCGATTGGTCGATGGTTGATTTCCAGCATCTAGGGAGGGATGAAGAGGAAGTCATCGCACCACCTGACCCTCAACCGTCAAACCATCTAGACGAAGCGTCTTAAACCGGCAGCCGGTTTACCATCTATTGTGTGCCAATGCTTAAAAAACAACTATTCAATTGGAGCCTATTTGGAAGCTTCATGTAATAGGATAGCAAAAACTCCTTTATCTGTCATGCCATCGAGCATGTTTTATGACGCTTTGGTAATGTGAAAACTTGCTCCACCTTTTGGGATCTATTTATGCATAACCCATGATGAGTTGTGTTCCTGGATACAAGGAACTTAAAAAGTGTCCTAGTGGTTTACCACTGGACGGGTCATGATGCCCAAGAATAGACAATACTTGGATGGATAATCAAAGTTTGTATATAAAAAAATAACATGTGCAACATACCTCGTTGGCTGACCAACTGCTTGTATGGTAAAGGTGTAAACACCAATCCGGAGCAGTGATAACTCCGTCTTTATTTTGCCGGATTATGATAATAAACCGTACCGGGATATGATAATCACCGGGTTTTCCTTATAACACTAGCGGCTTGTTAGTCAAAACCAGACCGGGGTAATGAACGCCGGTTTATAACTGATCATGTAATGACAACTTGTAGTTGAAAGCCAAGCTGGGTCAAGGACACCGGTTTATCAGAAGATATTAGGAACCTCAAATAAAGGCGAAAAGCTTAGCAAATAGGACTCAAAAAAGAAATATGCGAGGCTTTTTACGAGCTGCCAGGCTCCAAATCGAGGCTTTTCATGGGCTGCCAGGCCTCTGAGTTAAACCATTTAACAAAGCCTTTTAAGACGGGCCTCCAAAAAACCAATCGTCGTTTTAACTTTGACAAGTTTAGGGTCTGTATAAGATTGGCTTGTCAAACGTTCGGCGGGTCGTACCAGGATTACCTGGACAGGAGTGGCTTACTTGATGAAGGCAGGTTAACCTGGGGTTTTAGGTGAATACACCAGCTTCCAAGCCGTGGCTTGATAGCCAATTACAAGGGTCCTTTCAAACTCTTTGTTGCTTTGCACAAAGAGCCCCCAAGTAAGTTTGTGAGCTGTGCTCAATGGGTGCCCATGTTTGAGTTTGTGCTTTGTGCAACACTCTCTTTAGCCCCACATAATTTCCTTTGTGGCTTAACACCGATCAAGAGGTGTAGCTATGGTGTGTTAACAACGAAGCCCCCTAGTGAAATCCCTTTGTGGTGTTTAAACCGATCAAGAGGTGTAGCTATGGTGTGACAATAACCAAGCCCTCTAGTGATATCTATTTGTATCCATGCGGATGCAGAGACCGGTTTAACAAAACTTTGCTTTGTCAGTAGAAACTTTTGTAGGCACACACATGATATAAAAAGAACAGAGACCCCTCTTTATTCGAGGCTCCGGTTTATTATATAATATATACATTGTCATAAATATGTACATATGAAGGAAGCATGTGGCTTAAGTATAGTAAGGCCGAAGAAGAGCTATATTCCACGGCCGCTTGATCTCCTCCTTCGATTTACGTGGGTCTTTGTGCTCTCGAACATCAATGAGGTAGTATGACCCGTTGTGCAGATTCTTGCTAACCACAAAAGGTCCTTCCCAAGGTGGGGATAACTTGTGCATATCAGTCTGATCCTGGATGAGCCGGAGCACCAGATCGCCTTCTTGAAAAGTTCTGGTCTTAACCCGGCGTCTGTGATAATGTCGGAGATCTTGTTGGTAAATCGCCGAACATGCTGCTACAAGATCATGCTCCTCATCTAACAGGTCCAGAGAATCCTAACGTGCCTTCTCATTATCAGCTTCAACATAAGCCGTTACACAGGGCGAATCGTGATGGATGTCATTAGGAAGAACCGACTCCGCTCCATAAACCATGAAGAAAGGTGTGTAACCCGTAGATCTGTTAGGTGTGGTGTTGATGCTCCATAACACAGAAGGTAATTCCTCCACCCAACAACCCGGTGTCCACTTCAAAGGAACCATAAGCTGGGGTTTAATACCTCGCAAAATTTCTTGATTTCCCCTCTCACCCACCGATGCTATATCAAGCTGGATGTGCTCATGTTGGCAAAATTCCTCCATCTCTCCCTTTGACAGATTGGTACCATTATCTGTTATAATACTGTGTGGAAAGCCAAACCGAAATATCACCTTTTTGATGAACTGAACCGCCATGGCCACATCACACTTACTGACTGGCTCTGCTTCCACCCATTTGGTGAACTTGTCCACTGCCACTAATAAGTGGGTCTTTTTGTCCTTGGAGTGCTTAAAGGGTCCAACCATATCAAGCCCCCAAGTCGCAAACGGACATGTTATTGGAATCATCCTCAACTCCTGAGCCGGAATATGAGCACGGCGTGCAAACTTTTGACAACCATCACAACGTTTGGCTACATCCTCAGCATCAGCATGAGCTGTTAACCAATAGAAACCGTGGCGAAAAGCTTTAGCCACCAAGGACTTTGAACCGGCGTGGTGACCACAATCCCCTTCATGGATTTCTCGCAAAATCTCACAACCCTCTTGAGGAGAAACACAACGTTGAATTGCCCCTGAGATGCTGTAACGATGTAATTCTCCGTTGAGTATAGTCATTGATTTAGAACGCCGGATTATCTGTCGGGCCGAGGTTTCATCCTCTGGTAACTTGCCCCGGTTCATGTAAGCTAGGTATGGGATTGTCCAATCCGGTATGACATGCAAAGCTGCAACCAATTGAGCCTCCGGGTCAAGAATAGCCAACTCCTTCTCTGTTGGTACCTTGACCGACGGATTATGCAGCACATCAAGAAAGACATTTGGTGGGACCGGTTTACGCTGAGAACCAACGCGGCTTAAAGCGTCCGCCGCTTCATTCTTTTGCTGGTCTATATGGTCCACCTGATAACCCTTGAAGTGACCAGCCACTGTGTCCACCTCTCGTCGATATGCAGCCATGAGTGGGTCATTAGAATCCCAAGTGCCAGACACCTATTGGGCCACCAGATCGGAATCCCCAAAGCACTTAACCCGGCTTAAGTTCATCTCCTTAGCCATCCGAAGACCGTGGAGTAAGGCCTCATATTCAGCTGCATTGTTATAACAAGGGAACATTAAACGGAGGACATAGCAAAACTTGTCACCTTGTGGGGAAGTTAGTATGACTTGATACGTCTCCGTCGTATCTACTTTTCCAAACACTTTTGCCCTTGTTTTGGACTCTAACTTGTATGATTTTAATGGAACTAACCCGGACTGACGCTGTTTTTAGCAGAATTGCCAGGGCGTTGTTTTATGTGCAGAAAACAAATATTCTCGGAATGACCTGAAACTCCACAGAACATCTTAGAAAAAATAAAAAAAAATCCTCGCCAAAGATGAAGACCAGGGGGCCCACACCCTTCTCACGAGGGTGCCCCCCCCTAGGGCGCGCCCCCTACCTCATGGGCCCCCAGGATGCCCTCCGACGCCAACTCCAACTCTATATATTTGCTCTTGGAGAGAAGAAATCATCGTGTTTTATGATACAGAGCCGCCGCCAAGCCCTAAAACCTCTTGGGAGGGCTGATCTGGAGTCCGTTCGGGGCTCCGGAGAGGGGGATTCGTCGCTGTCGCCATCATCAACCATCCTCCATCACCAATTTCATGATGCTCACCACCGTTCGTGACCAATTCCATCGTAGGCTTGCTGGACGGTGATGGGTTGGATGAGATTTATCATGTAATCGAGTTAATTTTTGTTAGGGTTTGATCCCTAGTATCCACTATGTTATGAGATTGATGTTTCTATGACTTTGCGATGCTTAATGCTTGTCACTAGGGCCCGAGTGCCATGATTTCAAAGATGAACCTATAATGTTTTCATGAATATATGCGAGTTCTTGATCCGATCTTGCAAGTCTATAGTCACCTACTATGTGTTATGATCCGGCAACCCCGAAGTGACAATAATCGGGACCACTACCGGTGATGACCATAGTTTGAGGAGTTCATGTATTCACTATGTGCTAATGCTTTGTCCCGATTCTCTATTAAAAGTAGGCCTTAATATCCCTTAGTTTCCAATAGGACCCCGCTGCCACAGGAGGGTAGGACAAAAGATGTCATGCAAGTTCTTTTCCATAAGCACGTATGACTATATACGGAATACATGCCTACATTACATTGATGAATTGGAGCTAGTTCTGTGTTGCCCTATGTTATGACTGTTACATGATGAACCGCATCCGGCATAATTATCCATCACTGATCATGTGCCTACGAGTTTTCCATATACTGGTTCTCGCTTATTTACTTTCCCGCTGCTAGTGTTACAATCACGACAAAATACCAAAAACATTACTTTTGCTGTCTTTACTTTTGTTGCCGCTACCACCACTATCATATTACCTTGCTACTAAACACTTTGCTGCAGATACTAAGTTTCCAGGTGTGGTAGAATTGACAACTCAGCTGCTAATACTTGAGAATATTCTTTGGCTCCCCTTGTGTCGAATCAATAAATTTGGGTTTAATACTCTACCCTCGAAAGATGTTGCGATCCCCTATACTTGTGGGTTATCAAGACTAATTTCTGGTGCCGTTGCCGGGGAGCATAGCTCTATTCTTTGAGTCACCTGGGATTTATATCTGCTGGACATTGTGAAGAACTTGAGAGATCCAAAAACCAAGATCTATCCCTCAACTACGAGGGGAGGTAAGGAACTGCCATCTAGCTCTACACTTGATTCACCTTCTGTTATGAGTAAGTTTGTGACACCTACACCTGCTTCTGCTATTCGTTCTGATATGTTGCATGTTATTGATGATGCCACTTCTGCTATGCATGATACTTATGATGAAACTGCTTCTATGCCTGATACTACGGTGCCCCTTGGTGAATTTCTTGATGAACAAATTGCTAGGGATAGAGAAAAAGAAATTATTGAATCTGAATACGATGATGATAGTGATGATGAAAATATGCCTGTTATTCTTGAGGGTTATCTTTTTGATATGGAATCTTCTGCCGCTCTTTTAGCTTGCAAAGATAGATATGAGCTCAAGAGGTTATTAGTTAAATGGACAAAGAATCACTTAGAGATAAAATGAAACCCGACCCTACTTTTGCTACTTCACCTATTTGTGTTCCTGATAAGGATTATGAATTCTCTGTTGATCCTGATATAATTACTTTGGTGGAATCTGATCTGTTTTATGGATATGAATCTGAAACTGTTGTGGCACATCTTACTAAGTTAAATGATATAGCTGCCCTGTTTACTAATGATGAGAGATCGCGTTACTTTTATATACTCAAAATATTTCCGTTGTCATTAAAGGGTGATGCTAAGATATGGTTTAATTCACTTGATCCTGGTTGTGTGCGTAGTCCCCAGGATATGATTTATTACTTCTCTGCTAAATATTTCCCTGCTCATAAGAAACAAGCTGCTTTGAGGGAAATATACAACTTCGTGCAAATTAAAGAAGAGAGTCTCCCACAAGCTTGGGGGAGGCTTCTCAAGTTACTTAATGCTTTACCTAATCATCCTCTTAAGAAACCTGAAATACTTGATATCTTTTATAATGGACTAACCGATGCTTCCAGAGATTACCTGGATAGTTGTGCTGGTTCTCTTTTCAAGGAAAGAACACCGGATGAAGCTGAAATTCTATTGAATAATATGTTGACAAATGAAAATAATTGGGCACCTCCTGAGCCAGCTCCTGCTCCAACTACTGAGCCTATTCTTAAACCAACTCCGAAGAAGAGAGGTGTTCTATTTCTCAGTCCCGAAGATATGCAAGAGGCAAAGAAATCTATGAAAGAAAAAGGTATTAAAGCTGAAGATGTTAAGAATTTACCTCCTATTGAAGAAATACATGGTCTTAATATACCACCTGTTGAAGAAACATATGATCTCAATTCTTTATTTACTGAAGAACCTCCAGATCCTGATATCCCGACACAGGTAGTAAAGGTAAATTCTCTCTATAGATATGATAAAGCTGAAGTCCCTCCTACTAAAATTGCTAGTCAGTGCTTGGATGAGTTTGATAACTTTATGTTTAAGAAAGACGACTTCAGTGCTTATTTTGGTAGACAATTAAAAGAAAATGCTTATATGATTAGACGCTTGGGTGATTATATGGCTAATATTAAAGGTGAACTTAAACTTATTAGCAAACATGCTTCTGTGGTTACCACTCAAGTAGAAAAAGTACTTAAGGCTCTAAAAGAAGTGCTTGATGAAATAAATAGTAAGAAAAATGATTATGCTGTTAGAGTGGCTACTAGAACTGGTAGAATGACTCAGGAACCTTTGTATCCTGAAGGCCACCCTAAGAGAATTGAGCAAGATTCTGAAAGAAATAATATTGATGTTCCTAGTTCTTCTAAAAAGAAGAAGAAGAAAAATGATAGAACTGTGCAAACTTCTAGTGAACCTATTGATGAACCACCTGATAATCCAAATGATATATCTATGTTGGATGCTGAAACATAATCTGGTAATGAACATGAACCTAATGAAAATATTAATGATGATGTTCATAATAATGCTCAACCTAGTAATGATAATGATGTAGAAATTGAACCTGCTGTTGATCTTGATAACCCACAATCAAAGAATCCACATTATGATAAAAGAGACTTTGTTGCTAGGAAACATGGTAAAGAAAGGGAACCTTGGGTTCATAAACCCATGCCTTTTCCTCCGAAACCATCCAAGAAAAAGGATGATGAGGATGTTGAGTGCTTTGCTGAAATGATTAGGCCTATCTTTTTGCGTATGCGATTAACTGATGTGCTCAAAACAAATCCTTATGCTAAATATATGAAGGATATCATTACTAATAAAAGAAAGATACCGGAAGCCGAAATTTCCACCATGCTTGCTAATTATACTTTTAAGGGTGGAAACCAAAGAAACTTGGAGACCCCGGAGTACCTACTATACCTTGCTCCATTAAAAGAAATTATATTAGAACTGCTTTATGTGATCTTGGAGCCGGTGTTAGTGTTATGCCTCTCTCTTTATATCGTAGACTTGACTTGAATAAGTTGACACCTACTAAAATATCTTTGCAAATGGCTGATAAATCAACTGCTATACCTGTCGGTATTTGTGAGGATGTGCCTGTTGTGGTTGCAAACGTTACTATTTTAACGGACTTTGTTATTCTTGATATACCCGAGGATGATAGTATGTCTATTATTCTTGGAAGACCTTTTCTTAATACTGCAGGGGCTGTTATTGATTGCAACAAAGGCAATGTCACTTTTCATGTTAATGGTAATGAGCATACGGTACACTTTTCGAGGAAACAACCTCAAGTTCATAGTATCAACTCCATTGGAAAAATTCCATCGATTATAATTGGAGGTTTTGAATTTCCTCTTCCTACTGTCAAAAACAAATATGATATACTTATTATAGGGGATGTGCATATCCCCGTTGAGGTAACTTAGTGTTATTCAAAATTTCTCCGGTTTCATGATTATCTGAATGAGTTTGTTAACAAGACTTGATCAACCTTGTTAGTGGATTATTTTTTATGAGCATGAGATGGATGAAACTAGAAGCACAACCTTCTGTACCCCACTTTTACTTTCTGTTGTTTATATTAAATAAAGTAAAAATAGTATTTTTCTGTCTGTTTCCTGACTTATCCGTGCAATATAAAAATATCCCAAAAATAAAAGTCCTCAGAATTACATGCCAATTTAATATGATTTTTTCAGGAATATTTGAGGATTTACTGTGCAAAAATTATCGCGGGAGGAGCTTCCACCTGGCCACGAGGGTGGTGGGTGCCCCCCCTCTAGGGCGCCCCCCTGCCTCGTGGGCCCATGGTGGCCCTCCTCCACTTATCCCCGCACCCATCTTCTTCCTCTGTCTCACACAAACCTGAAAAACCAACCCAAGCACGAGTTCCAGCCACTTTTGCTGTGATTTTCGATCTCCTTGCTCAAAGCACCTCTTGCAAAACTGCTTGGGGAGATTGTTCCTTGGTATGTGACTCCTCCATTGGTCCAATTAGTTTTTGTTCTAGTGCTTTATTCCTTGCAAATTTGTGCTGCATAGGTGACCCTGTTCTTGAGCTTGCATGTCAAATTTATATGGTTCCAAGTAGTTCTAATGCTTGATATAGGCTCTAGGCACTTGTAGGAGTAGTTGCTATCAGTTTTATTGAAGTTGGTTCACTTTTATTTTGAAGTTACTAAAAATTTCAGAATTTTTCAGAGAAAAACAATACGCTTAGGAAAATGTTCCAAGGTGGTTCCTCTAAGAAGCAAGGACCCAGGATTACTATGCGCGATGCTGACAAGGATCCACCAAGAGACGCTCCGGTACGGCCTTGCGAATGGCCGTCGGAAAATTTTATGGACCGTGCGGGAATTAAAGAAGAATTCAAAGCATATTTGCGCAATGCCGGTCTTGAGGATTTTGAGGCTAACAAATGCCCCCAGTATCATGATCTCACAAGTTCATTTGTGAGGAGGTTTGAGTATTCATCTTCGCGTAATTCTCCTTCAGTCATGTTTGATCTCTATGACAAATCTTATACCATGGACTTAGAGGATTTCACTTCTTCTTGAAAACTTCCATCATGGGATAGTGTTAGGGATCCCCCTAAATCTGAATTTAGAAACTTTCTTTCTAGTTTAACTGTGGGGGAATCTAGAGATATAACGCAAGCTACCATAGGGAGCATTCACTTTCCTGCTATACATTATTTTGCTCTCTTCATCGGTAGATGCATAAATGCTAAGGATGAAGCATGTCACATGTGTGTCCCTGATCTTAGCATTCTTAGGAGTGCTGTGTTAGGAGACCAATCTTATCATATGGGAGCCATTGTAGCTCATAGGTTGCATCATAATAGACATAATGGAGATTTCTTTGGAGGAATTTATGCAACCTGCTTAGCTCATTTTCTTGAAATAGACATTCGTGAGGGTGATACGGAGTTGCCTCCTGCATATTTAGATTATGACTCTATGGCTTCGCACCAGTTTGTCGAGAGGCCTGAATCACCTCTCTTATATCGTTTAATTTTTTATAAATGACGTGTTTTCTGTATTACTCTCCCTGCTCCTACCTTCTTTGATTCACAGACAAAAAGAAGATATGTTATTACCACAGAGGAGGCAGAAGAGTATGAGAGGAGAGCGGAGGCAGCTCGACTCCACGCTGCAGCTCAGCAGGCGATAACCGCTGCACATCAGTATGATCCCAACTATTCTTCGTCGCAGTACGACCCCAGCTACACTTATGGGTATCCGCCAGGCTATCCCTGGCAATAGACCAACTTAGGCCAAAATCCTAAGCTTGGGGGAGTACGTATTTCTCACCGACATTACATTTATGTTCACACACACTCATTGCTAGATGTCGGTGCTCATACTTTTTCACTGTAATATACATTCTAGTTTATTTACTTTTTCCTGCTTTCTTCTTGTGTGTTTGTTAAACCTTAAGAAAAACCAAAAAAAATTAGTAGTAGTTTATTTTTCTGCTGTAGTAGTAATAATTAAAAAGAAAACCCAAAAATATTTCCCATTCTTCTTTTGCTTGTTGGGAGTTTTCCCGTGTAAATAGTTTTATTTCTTTTCTTTTCTTTGGGGGTCAGTAGGAGAAGACCATAATTAAATTGTTGAAGTGGCTCTTATATGCATTATTGTTGATTTAACCAAGAGCCCATATTGCCTTGTCTTCTCCTGTTTATTGAATGCTCGCAGATTCCATCTTAGTCCAATGCACGTGCACTCTTATTATTATTCACACCGTTCGGTCGTGCAAGTGAAAGGCAATTATGATGATATATGATGGACTGACTGAGATGAGAAAAGCCGGTATGAACTTGACCTCTTTTGTTTTTGTAAATATGATGAGTCCCTCGTTCTTGATTCAGCTTATTATGAACAAACATGTTTGCAATGACAATTAGAGATAGTAGTTGCTTGTGCCATGCTTGATTAGCTATGAGTTATAATGGTTTACCTTGTGTGCCAACATGCTATTGAGATGGTTATGATGTGGTATAATGGGGTGGTATCCTCCTTTGAATGATTTAAGTGACTTGACTTGGCACATGTTCACGCATACAGTTGAAACAAATCAACATAGCCTTCACGATATTTATGTTCATGGTGGATTATATCCTACTCATGCTTGCATCCAATGTTTATTAATTTTAATGCATGTACATGGCTGTTGTCGCTCTCTAGTTGGTCGCTTCCCAGTCTTTTGCTAGCCTTCACCTATACTAAGCGGGAATATTGCTTGTGCATCCAATCCCTTAAACCCCAAAGTTATTCCACATGAGTCCACCATACCTTCCTATATGCGGTATCTACCTGTTGTTCCAAGTAAATTTGTATGTGCCAAACTCTAAACCTTCAAATAAACATTCTGTTTTGTATGCTTGAATAGCTCATGTATCAACCAAGGTTGTCCTTATCTTCCGTCTTAGGCGGGTTATTCTCAAGAGGAGCGGACTCCGCTCCTCACTCACGAGAAAATGGCTGGTCACCGGGATGCCCAGTCACATGCTTTATCCAAACTAAATCAAAATTAATTGCAAACGAAACTCCCCCTGGGACCTGATGTATGTTGGAGGCACTCGTTGTTTTGAGCAAGCCATGGATTGATGCTTGTTGGTGGAGGGGGAGTATAAACTTTACCATTCTGTTTGGGAACCGCCTATAATGTGCTTAGCATGGAAGATATCGCCATCTCTTAGTTGTTATGTTGACAATGAAAGTATACCGCTCAAAATACAATTTATCTCTATTTCAAAACTGAGCTCTGGCACCTCTACAAATCCCTGATTCCCTCTGCGAAGGGCATATGCATTTACTTTTATCTTGAGTCATCACCCTCTTATTAAAAAGCACTAGCTGGAGAGCACAGCTGTCATTTGCATTCATCACTTTTAATTTATATTGGGTATGACTGGATCTCTTTTACCATGAATTACAATGTCTAGTCAGTCCTTGATCTTTAAAGGTGCTCTGCATTTATGTTTTGCGGTCTCAGAAAGGGCTAGCGAGATACCATCTTGTTATATCATATTATGATTGTTTTCAGAAAGTGTTGTCATCCGAGATTTATTATTATGACTTGCTAGTTGATTATGCTACTGATATGATTAATTATGAGACCTGAGAATTATTGCAAATGTGGTTAGTTATGATCTATGCTGAAAACTTGAATGCTGGCTTGACATAGTTACAACAACAAGAGCAAACAGAGTTTGTAAAAGTTTTTCTTTCTTTCTTTCAGTTTGTCAACTGAATTGCTTGAGGACAAGCAAGGGTTTAAGCTTGGGGGAGTTGATACGTCTCCGTCGTATCTACTTTTCCAAACACTTTTGCCCTATTTTTGGACTCTAACTTGTATGATTTGAATGGAACTAACCCGGACTGACGCTATTTTCAACATAATTGCCATGGTGTTGTTTTATGTGCAGAAAACAAATATTCTTGGAATGACCTGAAACTCCATGGAACATCTTAGAAAAATAATAAAAAATCATCGCCAAAGATGAAGACCAGGGGGCCCACACCCTTCTCACGAGGGTGGGGGCGCCCCCCCTAGGGCGCGCCCCCTACCTCGTGGCCCCCCTGGATGCCCTCCGACGCCAACTCCAACTCTATATATTTTCTCTCGGAGAGGAAAAAAATAGGAGAGAAGAAATCATCGCGTTTTACGATACGGAGCCGCCACCAAGCCTTAAAACCTCTCGGGAGGGCTGATCTGGAGTCCGTTCAGGGCTCCAGAGAGGGGGATTCATCGTCGTCGTCATCATCAACCATCCTCCATCACCAATTTCATGATGCTCACCACCGTGGGTGAGTAATTCCATCGTAGGCTTGCTGGACGGTGATGGGTTGGATGAGATTTATCATGTAATCGAGATAGTTTTTCTTAGGCTTTGATCCCTAGTATCCACTATGTTCTGAGATTAATGTTGCTATGCCTTTGCTATGCTTAATGCTTGTCACTAGGGCCTGAGTGCCATGATTTCAGATCTGAACCTATTATGTTTTCATGAATATATGTGAGTTCTTGATCCGATCTTGCAAGTCTATAGTCACCTACTATGTGTTATGATCCGGCAACCCCGAAGTGACAATAATCGGGACCACTCCCGGTGATGACCATAGTTTGAGGAGTTCATGTATTCACTATGTGCTAATGCTTTGTTCGGGTTCTCTATTAAAAGGAGGCCTTAATATCCCTTATTTTCCAATAGGACCCCGCTGCCACGAGAGGGTAGGACAAAAGATGTCATGCAAGTTCTTTTCCATAAGCACGTATGACTATATACGGAATACATGCCTACATTACATTGATGAATTGGAGCTAGTTCTATGTCGCCCTATGTTATGACTGTTACATGATGAACCGCATCCGGCATAATTATCCATCACTGATCCGGTGCCTACGAGTTTTCCATATACTGGTTCTCGCTTATTTACTTTCCTGCTGCTAGTGTTACAATCAATACAAAATACCAAAAACATTACTTTTGTTGTCTTTACTTTTGTTGCCGCTACCACCACTATCATATTACCTTGCTACTAAACACTTTGCTGCAGATACTATGTTTCCAGGTGTAGTTGAATTGACAACTCAGCTGCTAATACTTGAGAATATTCTTTGGCTCCCCTTGTGTCAAATCAGTAAATTTGGGTTGAATACTCTACCCTCGAAAGATGTTGCGATCCCCTATACTTGTGGGTTATCATGACTCCAGCCCGCGAACCCTCCAACTATCTGGATCCATCAAAGTGAAAAGTCCAATACGTGTTATCTGGTTTTTCCTCTGGTGCCTGCAACTCTGTCCAATCATTGATGAAGTCTACGAGTGCTTGGGATTTAATCGCTGTGCGAGGTATGTATTTGAGCCCGTGAGGTCTAAGCTCAATAGCCCACTTGGCAATCCGGCTAGTTGCTTCTCTGTATTGAATGATATCTCCCAAAGGGGCTGAACTCACCACTATGATAGGGTGACCCTGAAAATAGTGTTTAAGCTTCCGGCTTGCCATAAACACTCCATACACCAGCTTCTGCCAATGTGGATACCTCTGTTTTGATTCAATGAGCACTTCACTCATATAATAAACCGGCCATTGAACCGGATATTCCTTTCCAGCTTCCTTGCGCTCCACCACAATAGCCATGCTAACAGCTCGTGCATTAGCAGCCACATATAGTATTAAGGGCTCTTTATCGATCGGGGCTGCAAGCACAGGCGGTTCAACTAACTGCCTCTTTAGATCCTCAAATGCTCTATCAGCCGCCTCGCTCCAGACAAAATCATCTGTTTTCTTGAGCATCTGATCAAAGGGATAGCCTTCTCCCCAAGATGACTGATAAACTGGCTCAAAGCCGCAATCCGGCTGGCCAAACGTTGAACGTCATTGATACACGACGGTTTAGCCAAAGATGTAATTGATGAATTTTTTTCCGAATTAGCTTCAATGCCTCTATTTGACACTAGAAAACCCAAGAGTTTGCTTGCCGGAACACCAAAAACACACTTTTCCGGATTGAGCATCATCTTGTAAACCCGGAGGTTGTCAAAGGTTTCTCTCAAATCATCTATCAATGTTTCCTCCTTCTTGGACTTTATCACAATATCATCCACATATGCATGAACATTGCGCCCGATCTGCTTATGAAGACAATTCTGAACACAACGTTGATAAGTCGCCTGGGCACTTTTGAGCCCAAAGGGCATGGAGACATAGCAGAAGGCTCCAAAGGGAGTTATGAAAGCTGTCTTCTCCTGGTCCTTAACTGCCATTTTGATCTGATGATAACCAGAATAATCGTCCAGAAAACACAAACCGTCACAACCCGCCGTAGCATCAATGATTTGATCAATACGAGGGAGGGCAAAGGGGTCTGCAGGGCAAGCTTTGTTCAACTCTGTGTAATCCACACACACATACGCCAAGTGCCGTTTTTCTTAAGAACCAGCACCGGATTAGCCAACCACTCTGGGTGAAATACCTCCACGATAAACCCTGCGGCCAACAACCGAGCTACCTCTTCACCAATAGCCTTGTGCCTTACTTCATTGAAGCGGCAGAGAAACTGTCAGACTGGTTTAAACTTAGGATCAATGTTAAGTGTGTGCTCAGCGAGTTCCCACGGTACACCTGGCATGTCAGAAGGTTTCCATGCAAAGATGTCCCGGTTCTCACGGGTGAACTCGATCAGCGCGCTTTCCTATTTAGGATCCAGGTTAGCGCTAATACTGAACTGTTTGGATGAATCGCTAGGAACAAAATCAACCATCTTAGTATTTGTGGCCAATTTAAACTTCAACGCCGGATCATGCTCCGTAGTTGGCTTTTTCAAAGAAGTCATATCTGCCGGATCAACTTGGTCTTTATAAAACTTCAGCTCCTCCGTGGCACAAACCGACTCAGCATAAGCCGCATCACCTTCCTCACATTCCAAAGCGATCTTCCTGCTCCCGTGCACTGTGATGGTCCCCTTATGACCTGACATTTTAAGCTATAGATAAACATAACACGGCCTCTCCATGAACTTAGCATAAGCCGGTCGCCCAAACAAAGCATGATACGGATTTTTGATTTTGACCACCTCAAAAGTCAATATTTCTGACCTTGAATCATAGTCATCTCCAAAAGCCACCTCCCAGGCTATCTTGCCCACTGGATATGCAGACTTGCCAGGCACCACACCGTGGAAAACAGTGTTTGACGGTTTAAGACTCTTATCTGTCAACCCCATACGACGGAAGGTGTCATAATATAGAATGTTGATACTACTTCCCCCATCCATGAGTACCTTAGTGAACTTATATCCCCCAACTTGAGGGGCCACCACTAGGGCCAAGTGACCCGGATTGTCAACCAGGGGTGGGTGATCCTCTCTACTCCACAAAATGGGTTGCTCAGACCAGCGCAAATACTGAGGTACCGCCGGTTCAACAGAGTTTACTGCCCTCTTGTGAAGCTTCTGATCATGCTTACACAAGCTAGTGGTGAAGACATGATATTGCCCACTATTTAGCTGCTTAGGATTGCTTTGATAACCCGACTGCTGCTGCTGCTGGTTCCCCTGATGGTTGTAACCTCCCTGGTTGCCTTTGTGCCCTTGATTGATGTGTCCGGTTTGATTGCCCTGAAATCCTAAACTGGAGCTGCCACCTCCGTAACCCAGCCCGTGGAAACCACCTCCTGAACCGCCGGGCGGGCCATTATCATACTGAAACCTATTGGAGTTCTTGAAATCTTGCATGATATAACAATCCTTCCAAAGATGCGAAGCCGGCTTCTCCTTGGATCCATGCTTTGGTCAGGGATGATTTAACAGGCGCTCCAAATTGGGACCTGAACCTCCGCCCCTCTGTGGCTGCTTACCCTTATGACGCTGACCATTCTCCTGAGCATTGGTGTTAGCCACAAAGTCCAGACTGTTGTCGGCCTTGCGTTTACCATTGTTCCCATGGCCTGCCGGATTATGTTGCTGACCCTTGGTGTTGTCGTTCTTTTTCCCCTTACCCGATTTGTCCTCCTCGGAGTCAGGGTCTTTGGTATTATCTGAATCGGCGTACTTAACCAAAGCGGCCATAAGCATTGACATATCATTGCAATGACGTTTTAGCCTTCCTAACTTCTGTTTGAGTGGCAGAAAACGGCAATTGCCCTCCAACGTTAGCACTGCGGTGTCTGCATTGATACAATCTGACGAATGCAAAATAGCTAAGCGCTTTACCCAATGAGTTGTGGACTCCCCATCCTCTTGGACACAAGCGGCCAGGTCCACAATTGACATAGGCTACTTACAAGTATCTTTAAAGTTCTGGACAAACCGGTGCTTCAATTCGGCCCATGACCCAACGGAGTTAGTTGGTAAGCTCTTCAACCAAGTACGAGCTGTTCCCTCTAACATCATGGTGAAGTATTTAGCACATACTGCTTCATCCACATCTAACATTTCCATTGCCATCTCGTAGCTTTCAACCCATGCATCTGGTTGCAGATCGGCGGTATAGTTGGGTACCTTAGGAGGTCCTTTGAAATCCTTGGGTAGTCTCACATTACGCAAAGGGGGGGTAAGACACGGCACCCCTAAGGAAATGAACACTACATCTGGTTCTACTGAATCGGTAGGGTGAACCGGAGTAGGTTGACGTGCTCCGTGCAGAGCTGCTAACTCGGCCTCTCGACATGCACAACCATGGTCTACCACATCCTGCGCATTAGCACCTCCCCCTGCCGGGTTGTGCCCTCGCGGCGGATTACGGTGACGTGCGCTGCTTGATATGGCCGGCTCATCCTCAACGTGCCTGTTGTAGCTCCGGCTTGGATGGGGGGTGGAATGAATCCTCTCGCAGCTGTGTGAATATGCCTGCTGCTGGTTTAGAGCTGTTTGAAGGAGATCTCTGGCCCGTCATGCCTCAAATGCAACTGGTGATTCGGCGTCGGTCGGGAGGGTTGCCAACCGTGAAGCGGCAGCCACAATGTTGTCCAACGGGTTGGAGTAATGCCCGGGAGGTGTTGGAACATACTGTGGCACAATGTTATTCTGACGAGGCGGGTCCATCGTGCGCGGCTGAACCGGCGCTCCTGCTCCTGCCGCCTCCGTCCGGTTTAATACTGGCTAGTTACTAGTTCCTGCTCCTGGCGTATTGAAGAGATTTCGTGGCTCGTAACCTAACGGGAGATGTGATCGGTATCTTCTTCTCATGACTTCTTCGGAGGCGTTCTGATCCAGCCTAATCCGGTAGGCCTGAGCTTCCAACTCGGCCCGTTCTGTAGCCATCCTAGCGTTCTCTGCTGCTAGGTCCGCTTTAGCCTGCGCTATCTGATCTTTCACCTTTGCAATCTCCGCGTTGTGCTGATCCCGGGCTGCTGCATCCACCTCTGCGGCCATCAATGTTACCAAAGTGTCGAACAAATCGGACAGGACTTGGGCCGGAGGCGGCGCAGAGCTTCCTGCCCCCGCTGGCGTGGCCGTTGTTGAACCGAAGAGTATTGCTGCGACGGCTGATGAGTGAGGCGCTGACTGTGTACCGGCCATGAAAATGGCAGCCTGGTTTGGCAGATGAGGAGAGTCCGGAATACTATTGCCCTCGGAACCTCCACTAATCTGGCCATCCTGCAACTGATAGAGCGATTCGGTCTCTCCAGAAGACTCGTCGTCGGAACAGACAACGGTTTCTCCATCGGACGCCAGTCCGTCCTCGTATTCTGCTCCATGGATGACACCTACGAAAAGATGCTTCGCCATGGGCTGAACCGGGGAAGGGCTTGCATGCTGAGCCGTTTCGATGATGTCGGTACAGGTGTCCGGCTCAGGGCCCGGTTTGCCAATCTTGTCGATGAAGACGTGAATCCCACAAAAGGGGACCCGGTATCCGTATTCGATTGAGTTGGCCTCGGGGCCCCATCCTGCATTGTCGACGTAGAGCTTGCCGCGAAGACTCTTTGTCATCTGGCCCACAGCGTATCCTTGAGTCCATCAAAGCTGCCCTTTAAGAACTCGAAACCATCGCGTGATAGCCCCACGGTGGGCACCAACTGTCGTGGGTTTGTCACGGCAGATGTCCTTGTGAAAGGACTTAGTTGTGGAGCCATCGCAACGGGTTAGCTTAAAGGGGTTAAACCGGACAAGGGGACACGGGGGAGTTTATACTAGTTTGGCCCCTTCGATGAAGGTAAAAGCCTACGTCTAGTTGTGATTGGTAATGTTAGGGTTTCGAAGGCCAGGGAGCGGATCCGCTTTGTCTGGCTCTCGAGTTATTATCTGTCCCTAAACCGCTGCTGGGTCGTCCCTTTATATACTTAGGTTGACGCCCACCGCTTTACAGAGTCCCGAAGCTGGATCATAAACATGTCCAGTTCGGTCTCTACACTTCCTATCTTACAATGCAAGTTACATTATTAGGTCGGTTTACATCTACAGGCCTTAACTCGCCTCTGGGCCTTGGGCCTTCATAAAGCACCATCATTCTTACGTCTTCATGGGCTTATAATCTTCATAAAGCTAATCCGGCTACTCCTGGCCGGTTTACATCCATTAGTAATATCCCCAACATACATAAAAGAATTCAGAGAAGATTCAAATATTATTCATAGATAGACTGGATCATAAACCCACAATTCATCGGTCTCAACAAACACACCGGAAAAAGAAGATTACATCGAATAGATCTCCACGAGAGAGGGGGAGAACATTGTATTGAGATCCAAAAAGAGAGAAGAAGCCATCTAGCAACTAACTATGGACCCGTAGGTCTGAAGTAAACTAGTCACGCTTCATCGGAGGGGCTTGGCTGATGATGTAGAAGCCCTCCGTGATCGATACCCCCTCCGGCGGAGCTCCGGAACAGGCCCCAAGATGGGATCTCGTGGATACAGAAAGTTGCGGCGGTGGAATTAGGTTTTTGGCTCCGTTCCTGATCGTTTTGGGGTACGTGGATATATATAGGAGGAAGAAGTACGTCGGTGGAGCAACAGGGGGCCCACGAGAGTGGAGGGCGCGCCTGGGAGGGCAGGTGCACCCCCCTACCTCGTGGCCTCCTGTTAACTGGCTTGACGTAGGGTCCAAGTCTCCTGAGTTGTATTCGGTGAGAAAATCACGTTCCCGAAGGTTTCATTCTGTTTGGACTCCATTTGATATTCCTTTTCTTCGAAACCCTAAAACAGGCAAAAAACAGCAATTCTGGGATGGGCCTCCGGTTAATAGGTTAGTTCCAAAAATAATATAAAAGTGGATAATAAAGCCCAATAATGTCCAAAACAGTAGATAAGATAGCATGGAGCAATCAAAAATTATAGATACATTGGAGACGTATCAATAGCCCAATATGCCTTGTGTTCTAGTTCGAGAGGTAAGTGACATGCTTTTCCATAAACCATTTATACGGAGACATGCCCATAGGATTTTTATATGCAGTTCTATAGGCCCATAATGCATCATCAAGTTTCTTGGACCAATTCTTTCTAGACCTATTGATAGTCTTTTGCAAAATTAATTTGAGCTCTCTATTACTCAATTCTACTTGACCACTAGAGTGAGGGTGATAAGGGGATGCAATTCTATGATTAACATCATACTTAGCAAGCATTTTATGGAAAGGACCATGAATAAAATGTGAACCACCATCAGTCATTAAATATCTAGGGACTCCAAATCTTGGAAAAATAACTTCTTTAAGGAATTTAATAGAAGTGTTATGATCAGCACTACTAGTTGGAATAGCTTCTACCCACTTAGTAACGTAATCAACAGCAACTAAAATATGTGTGTATCCGTTAGAGGCAGGAAAAGGTCCCATATAGTCAAAGCCCCAAACATCAAATGGTTCAATAACGAGTGAATAATTCATAGGCATTTCTTGATGTCTACTAATATTTCCAATTCTTTGACATTCATCACAAGGTAAGACAAACTTACGGGCATCCTTGAAGAGAGTATGCCAATAAAAACCAGATTGCAATACCTTATGTGCAGTTCTATCTCCAGCATGGTGTCCTCCATAACCTTCGGAGTGACACTTACGTAGGATCTGTTCCTGTTCATGCTCAGGTATACAACATCTAATAAAACCATCTACTCCTTATTTATAAAGATGTGGGTCATCCCAAAAGTAATGCCTCAAATCATAGAAGAACTTTTTCTTTTACTGGTATGTGAAACTAGGTGGTATAAACTTAGCAACAATGTAATTAGCACAATCAACATACCATGGAGCAGTATGAGAAGCATTTATGACATTTAATTGCTCATCAGGAAAGCTATCATCAACAGGTAGTGGGTCATGAAGCACATTTTCTAACCTAGACAAGTTGTCTGCAACGGGGTTCTCAGCTCCCTTTCTATCAACAATATGTAAGTCAAATTCTTGTAGCAAGAGAACCCATCTAATAAGTCTAGGTTTAGCATCTTTCTTTTCCATAAGATATTTAATAGCAGCATGATTAGTGTGAATGGTTACTTTAGAATCCACAATATAAGGTCTGAACTTATCACAAGCAAATACAACTGCTAAGAATTCTTTTTCAGTAGTAGCATAATTTCTCTGGGCATTGTCTAGAGTTTTACTAGCATATTGAATAACATTTAATTTCTTATCAACTCTTTGCCCTAGAACAGCACCTACAGCATAATCACTAGCATCACACATAATTTCAAAGGGTAAATTCCAATTAGGTGGCTGAACAATAGGTGCAGAGATCAATGCTTTCTTAAGTATTTCAAACGCTTCTACACAATCATCATCAAAGACAAATGGTATATCTTTTTGTAATAAATTAGTCAGAGGCAGAGAAATTTTTGAGAAGTCCTTAATGAACCTCCTATAAAATCCGGCGTGACCAAGGAAACTTCTTATACCTTTGATGTCCTTGGGGCATGGCATCTTTTCAATAGCATCAACCTTGGCTTTATCAACTTCAATACCTCTTTCAGAAACTTTATGCCCCAAGACAATACCTTCATTGACCATAAAGTGGCACTTTTCCCAATTCAAGACAAGATTAGTTTCTTCACATCTCTACAAAACTCGATCAAGGTTGCTCAAGAAATCATCAAAAGAAGATCCATAGACGGAGAAATCGTCCATGAAAACCTCACAAATCTTTTCACGAAAGTCAGAGAATATAGCCATTATGCATCTTTGAAAGGTAGTAGGTGCATTACATAAACCAAAAGGCATACGTCTATAAGCAAAAGTACCAAAAGGGCAAGTAAAAGTAGTCTTTGATTGATCCTTGGCTGACACAGGTATTTGAGAGAAACTAGAATAACCATCTAGAAAGCAAAAATGTGTATGTTTGGATAATCTTTCTAGCATTTGATCGATAAAAGGTAAGGGGTAATGATCCTTTTTAGTGGCCTTGTTTAATTTGCGGAAATCAATTACCATCCTATAACCTGTAATAATTCTTTGAGGAATCAATTCATCTTTATCATTAGGAACGACAGTAATATCTCCCATCTTAGGGACACAATGGACAAGACTTACCCGCTGACTATTAGCAACGGGACAGATTATACCTGCCTCAAGGAGGTTTAGTATTTCCTTTCTTACCACTTCTTTCATTCTAGGATTCAGCCGTCGTTGATGATCATGAACATCTTCTTCCAAATTTATTTTATGTTGACATAGAGTGGGACTAATGCCCTTAAGATCATCAAGAGTATACCCAATAGCAGCATGGTGCTTCTTCAGAGTTTTCAATAATCTCTCTTCCTCATGCTCTGAAAGGTTAGCACTAATAATAACAGGATATGTCTTTTTCTCATCAAGATAAGCATATTTAAGAGTATCAGGTAATGGTTTAAGCTCAAACACGGGATCACCCTTGGGGGGAGGAGGATCCCCTAGGATTTCAACAGGCAAATTTTGTTTTAGAATAGGTTCCTATTTAAAGAATACTTCATCTATTTCCCTTCTTTCATTCATAAACATATCATTTTCATGGTCTAGCAAATATTGTTCTAAAGGATCACTAGGAGGTATGGCAATAGAAGCAAGACCAATAATTTCATCCTTACTAGGTAATTCTTCTTCACGATGTTGTCTACTAAATTTAGAGAAATTAAATTCATGAGACATATCATCTAAACCGATAGTAACAACATCCTTTTTGCAATCTATCTTAGCATTAACAGTGTTCAAGAAGGGTCTACCAAATATAATGGGACAAAAGCTATCTTGTGGGGAACCAAGAACAAGAAAATCAGCAGGATATTTAGTTTTCCCACACAAGACTTCAACATCTCTAACAATTACCATTGGTGAAATAGTATCTCTATTGGCAAGTTTAATTGTGACATCAATATCTTCTATCTCAGCAAGTGCAATATCATGCATAATTTCTTTGTATAAGGTGTAGGGTATTGCACTAGCACTAGCACCCATATCACATAAGCCATGATAAGGATGATCTCCTATTTTAACAGAAATAACAGGAATGCCTACCACAGGTCTGTTTTTATCTTTTGCACAAGGTTTAACAATTCTAGCAGTCTCATCAAGGAAATGAATAACATGCCCATCAATATTATCAGACAAGTGATCTTTAGCAATAGCAATATTAGGTTCAACTTTAACTTGCTTAGGAGGTGTATAAGTTTTAATATTGCTTTTATGAACCACAGTTGAAGCTTTAGCATGATCCTTTATCCTAACAGGGAAAGGTGGTTTCTCAACATAAGAAGTGGGAACAATAGGATCATTATAAGTGATAGTCTTTTCTTCAACTTTAATAGGTGCAGCTACTTTTACTTCTATGGGAGGATGATATTTAAACCACTTCTCCCTAGGGAGATCAATGTGACTAGCAAAAGATTCACATAAAGAAGCTACTATCTTAGAGTCAAGTCCATATTTAGTGCTAAATTTACGGAAAACATCGGTATCCATAAAAGATTTAACACAATCAAACTTAGGTGTCATACCTAACTCCTTACCTTCGTCGAGGTCCCAATCTTCAGAGTTGTGTTTAATTCTTTCCAATAAATCCCATTTGAATTCAATAGTCTTCATCATAAAAGAGCCAGCATAAGAAGTATCGAGCATGGTGCGAGTGTTATCAGAAAGCCGAGCATATAAATTTTGACTAATCATCTCTCTTGAGAGCTCATGATTGGGGCATGAATATAACATTAATTTAAGCCTCCCCCAAGCTTGAGCGATGCTTTCTCCTTCGCGAGGCCAAAAATTATAAATATAATTGCGATCACGATGAACAAGATGCATAGGATAAAACTTCTGATGAAATTCCAATTTCAATCGTTTGTAGTTCCATGACCCCGTATCATCACATAGCCTATACCATGTCAATGAATCTTCCTTCAAAGATAAAGGGAAGATCTTCTTCTTAACAACATCTCCTGGTACACATGCAAGCTTAAATAGCCCACAAACTTCATCCACATATATTAGGTGCTCATCAGGATGCATTGTTCCGTCTCCTGCAAAAGGATTAGCTAGCAGTTTTTCTATCATACCCGAAGGAATTTCAAAGCAGACATTTTCATTTTCAGTAGGTTCATTAGGTTGAGGAGCAACTCTTTGCTCTACTGGTCGGGGTGAAGATACCCCGAACAAGCCTATCAGAGGATTACATTCCATAGTAACAAGTGACAGTAAATTTCAGCACACTATATAAATTTTCATTACCAAATTCCACCTACGAAAGGCGCTTCACTCCCCGGCAACGGCGCCAGAAAAGAGTCTTGATGACCCACAAGTATAGGGGATCTATCGTAGTCCTTTCGATAAGTAAGAGTGTCGAACCCAACGAGGAGCAGAAGGAAATGATAAGCGGTTTCCAGCAAGGTATTCTCTGCAAGTACTGAAATAAGTGGTAACAGATAGTTTTGTGATAGGATAATTTGTAACGAGCAACAAGTAACAAAAGTAAATAAAGTGCAGCAAGGTGGCCCAATCCTTTTTGTAGCAAAGGACAAGCCTGGACAAACTCTTATATATAGAAAAGCGCTCCCGAGGACACATGGGAATATCGTCAAGCTAGTTTTCATCATGTTCATATGATTCGCGTTCGATACTTTGATAATTTGGTATGTGGGTGGACCGGTGCTTGGGTACTGTCCTTACTTGGACAAGCATCCCACTTATGATTAACCTCTATTGCAAGCATCCGCAACTACAACAAGAGTATTAAGGTAAACCTAACCATAGCATGAAACATACGGATCCAAATCAGCCCCTTACGAAGAAACGCATAAACTAGGGTTTAAGCTTATGTCACTCTAGCAACCCATCATCTACTTATTACTTCCCAATTCCTTCCTCTAGGCCCCAATAATGGTGAAGTGTTATGTAGTCGACGTTCACATAACACCACTAGAGGAGAGACAACATACATCTCATCAAAATATCGAACGAATACCAAATTCACATGACTACTAATAGCAAAACTTCTCCCATGTCCTCAACAACAAACGTAACTACTCACAAAGCATAATCATGTTGATAATCAGACGGGTATTAATATGCATATAGGATCTGAACATATGATCTTCCACCAAATAAACCAACTAGCATCAACTACAAGGAGTAATTAACACTACCAGCAACCTACTAGTACCAATCACCAACTTGGAGACAAGAATTGGATATAAGAGATGAACTAGGGTTTTGAGAGAAGATGGTGCTGGTGAAGATGTTGATGGAGATTGACCTCTCCCGATGAGAGGAGCATTGGTGATGACGATGGCGATGATTTCCCCCTCCCGGAGGGAAGTTTCCCCGGCAAAACAGCTCTGCGAGAGCCCTAGATTGGATCCGCCAAGGTTTCGCCTCGTGGCGGCGGAGTCTCGTCCGGGAAGATGGCTTATGATTTTTTCCTCATCGAAAGACTCCATATAGCATAAGAGGGCCATCGGAAGGCCACCAGGGGCCCATGAGGTAGGGGGGCGCACCTAGGGGGGTAGGGCGCGCCCCTCACCCTCGTGGGCAGGGTGTGGCCCCCCTGGTGAACTTCTTGCGCTCGGTATTTTTTATATATTCTGAAAACATCTTCCGTGAAGTTTTAGGACTTTTGGAGCTTTGTAGAATAGGTCTCTAATATTTGCTCCTTTTCCAGCCCAGAATCCTAGCTGCCGCCATTATCCCTCTTTATGTAAACCTTGTAAAATAAGACAGAATAGGCATAAGTATTGTGACATAATGTGTACTAACAACCCATAATGCAATAAATATCGATATAAAAGCATGATGCAAAATGGACGTATCAACCCTCGCAAGGGGCCAAGCCTCGCGAGGCGGACGACACCAAGACCTCCCTGGGGGACAGCCTCCCCAGGTTGGCTCCCGAGGAGCGGAGATGTCAATGCAAGGTGCACCTCGTGAGGTTCATATGACGTGAGCCATGACGACCAAGGCCAGGCAGGCGCAGTGTACCAGTTTCCTCTTTGGTGCTAAGGAGGCAAGCGCAGGCGCGGGGTCCCGAGGAATCAAGCAAAGGTTTCCATATCGGTGCAACAAGACCAAGACCGCTAGGACGGCATGACGGAGGTCATTGCGGAGCCCACCGCGGCGTCACCACTAGAGGCTTTTGCAGGCGAAGACTACTTTTATCAGGATAACTAGTACTAGTTGTACCCCTTAGAATTTTGTCATTGTGGGATTCCTTCCCGCCTACATTTGGTGAGAGGACCGAGGCCACTATAAATAGGACTTATCCACCACCATCGAAAGAGAGAGGGGGTCATTCAGAGAGAGTGGGAGAGAGAAAGAGGGGGGTTCAGATCATCCTCTCATCCACCAGCTCATGGAGCTCAAGAACACCTCACCTCCTGAGGCTGTTCTACCACTGTACTAGTTAATCCTCAGCCCCTCGAGGCAATCCACCACAAAGCTGGAGTAGGTATTACACCGCAAGGTGGCCCGAACTAGGATAAACTGTTGTGCCTCTTGTTCGTTGGGTTTGACTAGCTAGGTCGTGTATTGGTTGAGCGGGCAGACTAGGAAGGACGAGATCTTCGCACGCACCCCAGAGTTTGAACCTCTCAAGGGTCTGCCGAACCCTGCATCCGACATTTGGCATGCCAGGTAGGGGTGTGTCGGAGCCTCTCTTCCGTCGATCGACTCGCCTCTGCTCAACCGCTCCCATGGCTGACGCTCGTCGAGCCCGTGCTGAGTGTCGGGCCGCTCTCGCCGCTCGTGTTGCCAAGACGGCGCCCGTCGGCGGGCCTCCCCGTCATTCCCCATCGCCTGCTGTCAATGCCGCCACTGGCCCGGTGGGGCATGAGCAGCAAGCTTCGTCGCTGCACCCCTCCGTGCAACGTGATGGACGCACGGCCACGCCATCGCTGACTCCAGCTGGTTCATCATCTCGGGCTCGTCGCGGGTTGGCGGACGCGTCGGCTGCGCTGCTCATGGCATGCGAGCTCCTGCGCCACCGCCCTGTCGACGACTTCTACGAAGACTGGCTGGACTGCATCGCCGAGCTTGTTAGCGCCGCTGGGGGCTCTCCTACGTCGTCTCTATTGCCGCCTCGCCCTCCGCCTGCCACGGGCGGCGTAGCCCATTGAACACCTCCGCAACCTCCTCGTCAAGACGTCGCCCTTGGACAAAGGCGCGCGGCCCCGTGGCGCGACCCGCTGCACAGGGCACCTGCGCGGGAAGAAGAAAGCTGACGAGAGGTCCAGCGGCCGCAGGAAGATACCCCTGCACTCCCAGCACAACCATGTCAAGATCGCGTGCGGCCTACGGTGGTGGCACGTGAGCGCCAAGATCAGGCTCCACCTCCACGACGGGCTCCGGTGACCACATCAGGCTGACGCGCCTTCACTCTTGAGCTACGCAGCATCGTCTGGCCGGGGAAGTTCAAGCCCGACCTACCTCCACACTACGACGGCACACCCGACCCTGCCGAGTTCCTACAGCTCTACAAGCTCAGCATCGAGGTGGCCAACGGCGACGAGAAGGTCATGGCGAACTGGTTTCCCATGGCCCTCAAGGATGGCGCGCGCTCATGGCTCTTGAACCTGCCTACGGGGTCGATCTCCTCCCGGGGCGAGAAGTTTTAGCGTTTCATCGCCAACTTCCAAGGCACTCACAACTGACTGCCTGCGCGGGTGACCTACGGCGCATCAAGCAGCAGTCAGGGGATACCCTACAAAAGTACATCCAGCGCTTCAACGGCGTTCGTCTCAAGATCCCTAAGGTTTCGGACGAGGCCATCATCTCGGCGTTCTTTGACGGCGTCCGTGACGTCAAGATGAAGGAGGAGCTCGCCATACACGAGGACTTGTGCACGGCCCTGGAGATGTTCAACATGGCGACGAAGTGTGCGAGAGCTGAGGAGGGTCGCCTCTCCCTCCTGGAGCTCCCGGCGGCTGACCCAAAAGAAAAGAAGACCAAGACAAAGGACGTGGAGCGCAAGGGGGCGGTCGTGCTCGCAGCTGAGCCAGAGATGAAGCATGGCTGCGACCACCCAGAGTCATCCAAGAGCAACCGTCTGTTCTGCGTCTTCCACAACGTACACAACCACAACACCAATGATTGTTAGGAGCTCAGGGCTATCCGTGACAGGCGCCTCGGTCGACGCCTCGAGCGCAATGATCGAGGCTACGACCGCGGAGGAGGCCGAACAGGAGGACGCTGGGACGACCGCGGCCCACGCCAGGAGTGGTGCAACCAGCCTCGTGAGGACCACTGGCAGGGCCAGCCTCGCTAGGCGCCTGGAGAGATCAGCCTCGTGAGGACCGCCCTCAGGGTATCGCAGGCCTCCCTCCGCTGCCACCACCACCAAGAAGGTACGACGACAACCACTAGGACGAGGGGGGGCTGGGGGCTTCCAGGAGCCTCGAGCCATCTCCTGCATCCTGGGTGGCGCTCAGGCCCCGGCCTCTCATCACATCTTCAAGAAGTTTGCCCGCGAGGTGAATGCATCCCTACCAGGCTCGAGGCCACGCGCCAGCTCATGTGGTCCAAGTGCACCATCACCTTTAGCTCGTCCGACCAGCTCAAGTGCGCGGCAACTGCCGACGCCCTCCCGATGATTTGCTCGCTGGTCATCAGCAACGTCCACATCACCAAGACCCTCATCGATGGCGGTGCGGGGCTCAATGTTCTTTCCATCGAGACATTCGACCACCTCCAAGTGCCCTATGATCAGCTGCAGCCTACCAAGCACAGCTCCACCACCCCGATAGGGCAGATCCGCCTTCTTGTCACTTTCGGCCAGCAAGACAACTATCGCACAGAGCTCATCGACTTCGACTTCGCCCACATCCGCCTTCTGTACAACACCATCCTTGGGTATCCAGCCATAGCCAAGTTCATGGTGGTCACTCATCACGTTACAATGTTCTCAAGATGCCAGGGAACCGCGACATCATTGATGTCTACTACGCAACTTTATTCTTGTAGACACATGTTGGGCCTCCAAGCGCAGAGTTTTGTAGGACAGTAGCAATTTTCCCTCAAGTGGATGACCTAAGGTTTATCAATCCGTGAGAGGTGTAGGATGAAGATGGTCTCCCTCAAACGACCCTGCAACAAAATACAAGAAATCTCTTGTGTCCCCAACACACCCAATACAATGGCAAATTGTATATGTGCACTAGTTCGGCGAAGAGATGGTGATAAAAGTGTAATATTGAAGGTAGAAATATATATTTATAATCTGAATAAATAAAAACAGCAAGGTAGCAAATAGTAAGCGGGCACAAAAACGGTATTGCAATGCTTAAAAACAAGGCCTAGGGTCTGTACTTTCGCTAGTGTAATCTCTCAACAATGCTAACATAGTTGGATCATATGATTATCCCTCAAAGTGTAATGAAGAATCACTCCCGAGTTCCTATTAGCGGATAACAAAAGATAGGAATTGTTTGTAGGGTACTAAACCACCTCAAAGCTATTCTTTCCGTTCGATCTATTCAAGAGTTCGTACTAAAACAACACAAAGCTATTTTTCCGTTTGATCTATCCTAGAATTCATACTAGAATAACACCAAAGCATATTGATATTCATAATACTCAATCCACACAAACAACTACAAGAGTGCCCCAAGATTTCTACCGGAGAAACAAGGACAAGAACGTGCATCAACCCCTATGCATAGATTACCCTAATGTCACCATGGGAATCCGCAAGTTGAGTGCCAAGACATATATCAAGTGAATCAATATGATACCCCATTGTCACCATGAGTATTCAATTGCAAGACATATATCAAGTGTTCTCAAATCCATAAAAGGATAACCACGAAATCTCAAAGGGAAAAACTCAATTCATCACAACAAGATAGAGAGGGGAGAAACATCATATGATCCGACTATATTAACAAAGCTCATGATATAGATCACAAGAGAGAGAGATTAAACGCATAGCTACTGGTACAAACCCTCAGCCCCGAGAGTGGACTACTCCCTCCTCATCGTGGTGGTCGCCGGGATGATGAAGATGGCCACCGGAGATGATTTCCCCCTCCAGCAGGGTGCCGAAACGGGTCTAGATTGGTTTTTGGTGGCTACAGAGCCCTGCGGCGGCGGAACTTTTGATCTAGGTTAACCCCAAGGGATTTCAGAATATTTGGGAATTTATAGTGCAAAAAAGGGGTACGGGAGGCCACCGAGGTGGGCACAACCCACCTGGGCGCGCTAGGGGCCCCTGGCGCGCACTGGTGGGTTGTGCCCCCCTCGGGGCACCCCCAGGTGCTGCTTTGGCCCATCGGGAGTCTTCTGGCCCATAAAAATCTACAAAAAGTTCCACGGTGTTTGGACTCCGTTTGATATTCATTTTCTGCGATGTAAAAAAACAAGCAAAAACAGCAACTGGCACTGGGCACTGGGTCAATAGGTTAGTCCTAAAACATGATATAAAGCTGCTAGAAAATGATTGTAAAACATCCAAGAATGATAATATATTGGCATGAATACTTCATAACTTATAGATACGTTGGAGACATATCAATCATCACGATCGCCTGCAAGGAGAAGGACGCGGTGTGTTCTCTCGAGCGCGCCTACCAGGCTGCGGCGGTCGAGGATCCAGACAACGAAGGCACCGTCTACCCTCTTGAGGCTGTCCCCAAGAAGAAGAAGCAGTTGCTCCGCTAAGAGCCTCAGGAGAGCGATGTCTCCAGCGGCACCATGATACGTCTCCAACGTATCTACTTTTCCAAACACTTTTGCCCTTATTTTGGACTCTAACTTGCATGATTTGAATGGAACTAACCGAGACTGATGCTGTTTTCAGCAGAATTACCATGGTGTTATTTATGTGCAGGAGCAAACGTTCTCAGAATAACCTAAAACTTTACGGAGCCACTTTTCAGAAAATAAGAAAAATACCTACCAAAGATGAACGCCAGGGGGCCCACCATCTCTCCACGAGGGTGGGGGCGTGCCCCCCTACCTCGTGGTCCCCCTGTTGCCTCTCCGACTCCAACTCCGCCTCCATATATTGAGTTTCGGAGAGAGAAAAATCAAAGAGAAGAAATCATCGCGTTTTACGATACGGAGCCGCAGCCAAGCCCTAAAACCTCCCGGGGGGCTGATCTGGAGTCTGTTCGGGGCTCCGGAGAGGGGAATCCGTCGCCATCGTCATCATCAACCATCCTCCATCACCAATTTCATGATGCTCACCGCCGTGCGTGAGTAATTCCATCGTAGGCTTTTTGGACGGTGATGGGTTGGATGGGATCTATCATGTGATCGAGTTAGTTTTGTTAGGGTTTGATCCCTCGTGTCCACTATGTTCTGAGATTGATGTTGCTATGACTTTGCTATGCTTAATGCTTGTCACTAGGGCCCGAGTGCCATGATTTCAGATCTGAACCTATTATGTTTTTATCAATATATGAGTGTTCTTGATCCTATATTGCAAGTCTATAGTCACCTATTATGTGTTATGATCCGTTAACCCCGAAGTGACAATAATCGGGATACTTACCGGTGATGACCGTAGTTTGAGGAGTTCATGTATTCACTATGTGTTAATGCTTTGTTCCGGTTCTCTATTAAAAGGAGGCCTTAATATCCCTTAGTTTCCGTAAGGACCCTGCTGCCACGGGAGGGTAGGACAAAAGATGTCATGCAAGTTCTTTCCATAAGCACGTATGTCTATATTTGGAATACATGCCTACATTATATCAATGAATTGGAGCTAGTTCTGTGTCACCCTAGGTTGTGACTGTTACATGATGAACCGCATCCGGCATAATTCTCCATCACCGATCCATTACCTACGAGCTTTCCATATATTGTTCTCCACTCATTTACTTTTCCGTTGCTATTGTTATCATCACTACAAAATACCAAAAAACCTTACTTTTACTACTGTTACCTTTTGCTACCGTTATCACTACTATCATATTACCTTGCTACTAAACACTTTGCTGCAGATATTAAGTTTCCAGGTGTGGTTGAATTGATAACTTAGCTGCTAATACTTGAGAATATTCTTTGGCTCCCCTTGTGTCGAATCAATAAATTTGGGTTGAATACTCTACCCTCAAAAACTTTTGCGATCCCCTATACTTGTGGGTTATCAAGACTATTTTGTGGTGCCGTTGCCGGGGAGCATAGCTCTATTCTTTGAGTCACTTGGGATATATATCTGCTTATCATTATGAAGAACTTGAGAGATCCAAAAACCAAGATCTATCCCTCAACTACGAGGGGAGGTAAGGAAGTGCCATCTAGCTGTGCACTTGATTCACCTTCGGTTATGAGTAAGTTTGCGACACCTACACCTGCTTCTGCTATTCGTTCTGATATGTCGCAGGTTATTGATGATGCCACTTCTGCTATGCATGATACTTATGATGAAACTACTTCTATGCCTGATACTACTATGCCACTTAGTGATTTTCTTAATGAACAACTTGCTAGGGCTAGAGAAATTGAAAATATTGAATCTGATGATACTGATGAAAGAGATGATGAAGAACCACTTGCTATTCCTAAGGGTTATGTTTTTGAGCAAGATGCTTCTTTAGCTATTTTAGCTTGCAGAAATAGAACTGAACTCAAAAGGTTATTAGCTAAATGGAGTAAGCAATCGCTAAATGCTAGAATGAAACCTGACCCTGCTTTTGCTACTTCACATATCTTTGTTACTGATAAGGATTATGAATTCTCTGTTGATCCTGATATAATTACTTTGGTTGAATCTGATCCTTTTCATGGTTATGAATCTGAAACTGTTGTAGCACATCTTACTAAATTAAATAATATAGCCACCTTTTTCACTAATGATGAGAGAACTCGCTACTTTTATATCCTTAAAATATTTCCGTTCTCATTAAAGGGTGATGCTAAGATATGGTTTAATTCTCTAGATCCTGGTTGTGTGTGTAGTCCCCAGGATATGATTTATTACTTCTCTGCTAAATATTTCCCTGCTCATAAGAAACAAGCTGCTTTAAGGGATATAAATATAATTTTGTGCAAATTGAAGAAGAGAGTCTCCCACAAGCTTGGGGGAGGCTTCTCCAATTACTTAATGCTTTGCCTGATCATCCTCTTAAGAAAAATGAAATACTTGATTTTTATAATGGACTAACCGATGCCTCCAGAGATTACCTGGATAGTTGTGCCAGTTCTGTTTTCAGGGAAAAACACCGGATGAAGCAGAAATTCTATTGAATAATATGTTGGCAAATGAAAATAATTGGACACCTCCGGAGCCAATTCCTGATCCTATTCCTAAACCAACTCCGAAGAAGAGGGGTATTCTATTTTTCAGTCTTGAAGATATGCAAGAGGCAAAGAAATCTATGAAACAAAAAGGTATTAAAGCTAAAGATGTTAAGAATTTACCTCCTATTGAAGAAATACATGGTCTTAATTTACCACCTGTTGAAGAAATAAATAATCTTAATCCTTTACCTATTGAAGAAACTCATGGTCTTGATAACCCGACACAGGCAGTAAAGGTAAATTCTCTCTATAGATATGATAAAGCTATAATTCCATTTACTAAATTTGCTACACCATGCTTAGATGAGTTTGATAAATTTATGGCTAAGCAAGAAGATTTTAATGCTTATTTTGGTAGACAATTGAAATACAATTCAAATATGCTTGACCACTTGGGTGATTATATGGCTAACGTTAAAGGTGAACTTAAACTTATTAGTAAACATGCTTCTATGGTTACCACTCAAGTAGAACAAGTACTTAGGGCGCAAAATGATTTGCTCAATGAATTGAATAACAAGAATAATGATCATGCTGTTAAAGTTATGACTAGAGGTGGTAGAATGACTCAGGAACCCTTGTATCCTGAAGGCCATCCTAAGAGAATTGAGCAAGATTCTCAAAGAAATAATAGCACCCAGTTCTTTTAAAAATAAGAAAAAGAAAAATGATAAGACTTTGCATGCTTCTAGTGATCCTATTGCTGAAACACCTGAGAATCCAAATGATATTTCTATTTTTGATGCTGAAACACAATCTGGTAATGAACCTGAAACTAGTAATAATGCTAATAATAATGTTCATGATGATGCTCAACCTAGTAATGATAATGATATAGAAATTGAACCTGCTGTTGATCTTGATAACCCACAATCAAAGAATCAACATTATGATAAGAAAGACTTTGTTGCTAGGAAACATGGTAAAGAAAGAGAGCCTTGGGTTCAGAAACCCATGCCTTTTCCTCCCAAACCATCCAAGAAAAAGGATGATGAGGATTTTGAGCGCTTTACTGAAATGATTAGACCTATCTTTTTACGTATGTGATTAATTGATATGCTCAAAACCAATCCTTATGCTAAGTACATGAAAGATATAATTACAAATAAAAGAAAGATATCGGAAGATGAAATTTCCACCATGCTTGCTAATTATACTTTTAAGGGTGGAATACCAAAGAAACTTGGAGATCGAGGAGTACCCACTATACCATGCTCTATTAAAAGAAATTATGTTAAAACTGCTTTATGTGATCTTGGAGCCGGTGTTAGTGTTATGCCTCTCTCTTTATATTGTAGACTTGATTTGAATAAGTTGACACCTACTGAAATATCTTTGCAAATGGCTGATAAATCAACTGCTATACCTGTCAGTATTTGTGAGGATGTGCCTGTTGTAGTTGCAAACATTACTATTTAACGAACTTTGTTATTCTTGATATTCCCGAGGACGATAGTATGTCTATTATTCTTGGAAGACCCTTTTTGAATACTGCAGGGGCTGTTATTGATTGCACTAATGGCAATGTCACTTTTCATGTTAATGGTGATGAACATACGGTACACTTTCTGAGGAAACAACCTCAAGTTCATAATATCAACTCTAATGGAAAAATTCCATCGATTATATTTGGAGGTTTTAAATTTCTCTTCCTACTGTCAAGAAGAAATATGATATTCTTATTATTGGGGATGTGCATATCCCCATTGAGGTAACATAGTGTTATTCGAAATTTCTCCGGTTTCATGTTATTCGGAATGAGTTCGTTAGCAAGACTTGATCAACCTTGTTAGTGGATTCCTTTTGATGATCATGAGATGGATGAAACTAGAAGGCACAACCTTCTATACCCCACTTTTACTTTCAGTTATTTATATTAAATAAAATAAAAATAAATATTTTTCTGTCTGTTATCTGATTATCCGTGCAATAAAAAATACCTCGAAAATAAAAGTTCTCCAAATGCCCTGAAATTTGAATATGATTTTTTTCTAGAATATTTGAGGATTTATGGAACTGAGAACACACCAGGGGGGTCAACCACCTACCCACGAGGGTGGAGGGCGTGCCCCCTGCCTTGTGGGCCCACGGTGGCCCTCCTCCGCTTATCCTTTCGCGCATACACTTCTTCTTCCTCCCCAAACACGAATAACCAGCTCAAACCCGAGTCCAAGCTTGTTTTGCTGCCATTTTCGATCTCCTTGCTCAAAGCACCTCTCACAAAACTGCTTGGGGAGATTGTTCCTTGGTATGTGACTCCTCCATTGGTCCAATTAGTTTTTGTTCTAGTGCTTTATTCATTGCAAATTCTTGCTGCTTAGGTGACCATGTTCTTGAGCTTGCATGTCAAATTTATATGGTCAAAAGTAGTTTTGATGCATGATATAGGCCCTAGGCACTTGTAGGAGTAGTTGCTATCAATATTATTGAGTTTGGTTTACTTTTATTTTGAAGTTACTAAAAATTTCAGACTTTTTCATAAAATGATGAAGAGACTTTTGAGGGGCTCATCGAGCCAAAGCTCGAAGGAAAAGGCACCGAAGCCTAAGTATAATTTGCCTCGCACCGCGGAGGTTCGGGCGTGTGAATGACCTTCCGAGGATTTCTTGAGAGCAGCCGGGATTTATGAAGATTTTCATGAATTGGCTCAAAATGCAGGCCTCACCGCTCTCCTCCACGACCAATGCGATCAGTATCTCTTACTCACAAATCTCTTTGTGCAAAACTTTCATTTCCATTCTAGGACCTCACCACCTACGGTGGAGTTTTATTTATATGATGAGCATAAGGAGATGTCACTTTATGATTTTAGTCGGGTTTGTTTAGTCCCTTTTGAGGGCTAGACAGAAGAACCACATCGTGATGATGTGGAGGGATTTATTGATACTATCACTGTAGGGGAAACAAGGAAGGTTTCTGATGCACGAATCACTAGCATACATTTTCCTGTGTTACATTATTTTGCATTATTTGCTAGTCATTGTTTAATTGGTCGCAGAAACTATGGAAACCTTAGTATCCCTGATATTATTATTTTGCTCCACGGTTCATACGGTGATAACTATGTTAGTATGGGTGGCATTATTGCCAAACGGTTAAGTCTGAACCATACCAAGGGCCCCATCTTTGGAGGCATCTATGCTACACGCCTAGCTGCACATTTTAACATACCTATTAGGCATTATGAGAAGGAAGAAAAGGTATTGCCGCGTGTTTATTTAGATTATAAAAGTATGGTGGCACATGATTTTATTGTTAAGAATAGGGAAGGAGAGCTTAAATATCAATTGTTCTTTAGTAAACATCATCCTGAGACTATTACCCTGCCTGTTCCTTCTTTGTTTGATTTATCTGTAGGCACGTACCTTGTTTCGTTGAAGGCTATTCACGCCTACCGGAACACTGCACCAGCTGAAGAGCCAGAGCCGGAACCACAAGTTGATTCTTCACGATAGTCTAATTATCAGTGGGATCCGGAGATGATTGTCAGCCAGTGGCAATCGGAGTCTTCCTCTTCTTCTTCCCAATACGACCCCAACAACTACTATTATGGATATCCGCCAGGCCAACTGTGGCCATAGACCAACTTAGGCCAAAAGCCTAAGCTTGGGGGAGTATGTATTTCCCACCGACATTACATTTATGCTCACACACTCATTGCTAGATGTCGGTGCTCATACTTTTTCATTGTATCATCCATGCTAGTTTATTTTCCTTTTTATGCTTTCTTCTTGTGTGTTTAATAAACCTTAAGAAAAACCCAAAAATTAGTTGTAGCTTTTAGTTAGTTTAATTTCCATGCTTGTAGTAGTAATTAAAAAGAAAACCCAAAAAGATTTCATGTTCTTCTTTTGCTTGTTGGGAGCTTTCCCGTGTAAATAGTTTTATTTCTTTTCTTTTCTTTGGGGGTCGATAGGAGAAGACCATAATTAAATTGTTGAAGTGGCTCTTATATGCATTATTGTTGATCTGACAAAAGAGCCCATATTGCCTTGTCTTCTCCTGTTTATTGAATGCCTGCAGATTCCAGCTTAGTCCAATGCACGTGCACTATTATTATTATTATTCACATCGTTCGGTCGTGCAAGTGAAAGGCAATTATGATGATATATGATGGACTGGCCGAGATGAGAAAAGCTGGTATGAACTCGACCTCTTTTGTTTTTGTAAATATGATTAGTTCATCGTTCCTGATTCAGCCTGTTATGAATAAACATGTTTGCAATGACAACTAGATATCATAGTTTCTTATGCCATGCTTGATTAGCTATGAGTTATAATGGTTTACCTTGCGTGCCAACATGCTATTAAAATGGTTATGATGTGGTATGATAGGGTGGTATCCTCCTCTGAATGATTTAAGTGACTTGACTTGGCACGTGTTCACGCATGTTGTTGAAACAAAATCAACATAGCCTTCACGATCTTTCTGTTCATGGTGGATTATATCCTACTCATGCTTGCATTCAGTGTTGATTAATTTTAATGCATGTTCATGACTGTTGTCGCTCTCTAGCTGGTCGCTTCCCAGTCTTTTGCTAGCCTTCACCTGTACTAAGCGGGAATACTGCTTGTGCATCCAATCCCTTAAACCCCAAAGTTATTCCACATGAGTCCACTATACCTACCTATATACGGTATCTACCTGCCGTTCCAAGTAAATTTGTATGTGCCAAACTCTAAACCTTCAAATATTTATCCTATTTTGTATGCTCGAATAGCTCATGTATCAACTAGGGCTGTCTGTATCTTCCATGTTAGGCGGGTTATTCTCAAGAGGAGTGGACTCCGCTCCTCACTCACGAGATAAATGGCTGGTCACCGGGATGCCCAATCCCATGCTTTATGCAAACTAAATCAAAATAATTGCAAACAAAACTCCCCCTGGGACTCTTGTTAGTTGGAAGAACTCGTTTTGAGCAAGCCATGGATTGATGCTTGTGGTGGAAGGGGAGTATAAACTTTACCATTCTATTTGGGAACCGCCTATAATGTGTGTAGCATGGAAGATATCGCCATCTTTTGGTTGTTATATTGACAATGAAAGTATACCGCTCAAAATATTATTCACCTCTATTTCAAAACCGAGCTCTGGCACCTCTACAAATCTCTACTTCCCTCTGCGAAGGGCCTATCTATTTACTTTTATGTTGAGTCATCACCCTCTTATTAAAAGCACTAGCTGGAGAGCATCATTGTCATTTGCATTCATTATTGTTAGTTTACATTGGGTGTGACTATGATTGGATATCTTTTACCATGAATTACAACATCTAGTCAGTCCTTGATCTTTAAAGGTGCTCTGCATTTATGTTTTGCGGTCTCAGAAAGGGCTAGCGAGATACCACCTTGTTATATCATATTATGATTGTTTTGAGAAAGTGTTGTCATCCGAGATTTATTATTATGCCTCGCTAGTTGATTATGCTATTGATATGAGTAAACTTGAGACCTATGCGTTATTGTGAATGTGGTTAGTTATAATCTTTGCTGAAAACTTGAATGCTGGCTTTACATATTTACAACAACAAGAGCAAACAGGGTTTGTAAAAGTTTTTCTTTATCACTTTCAGTTTGTCAAATGAATTGCTTGAGGACAAGCAAAGGTTTAAGCTTGGGGGAGTTGATATGTCTCCAACGTATCTACTTTTCCAAACACTTTTGCCCTTGTTTTGGACTCTAACTTGCATGATTTGAATGGAACTAACCCAGACTGACGCTGTTTTTAGCAGAATTACCTTGGTGTTATTTATGTGCAGGAGCAAACGTTCTCGGAATGACCTCAAACTTCACGGTGACACTTTTTAGAAAATAAGAAAAATACCTACCAAAGATGAAGGCCAAGGGGCTCACCGTCTCTCCACGAGGGTGGGGGCGCGCCTGCCCCCCTAGGGCGCGCCCCCCTACCTCATGGGCCCCCTGTTGCCTCTCCGAATCCAACTCCACCTCCATATATTGAGTTTCGGGGAGAAAAAAATCAAAGAGAAGAAATCATCACGTTTTACGATACGGAGCCACCACCAAGCCCTCAAACCTCTCGGGAGGGCTGATCTGGAGTCTGTTCGAGGCTCCGGAGAGGGGAATCCGTCGCCATCGTCATCATCAACCATCCTCCATCACCAATTTCATGACGCTCACCGCCGTGCGTGAGTAATTCCATCGTAGGCTTGCTATACGGTGATGGGTTGGATGGTATCTATCATGTAATTGAGTTAGTTTTGTTAGGGTTTGATCCCTGGTGTCCACTATGTTCTGAGATTGATGTTGCTATGACTTCGCTATGCTTAATGCTTGTCACTAGGGCCCGAGTGCCATGATTTCAGATCTGAACCTATTATGTTTTCATCAATATATGAGTGTTCTTGATCCTATCTTGCAAGTCTATAGTCACCTATTATGTGTTATGATCCGTTAACCCCGAAGTGACAATAATCGGGATACTTACCGGTGATGACCGTAGTTTGAGGAGTTCATGTATTCACTATGTGTTAATGCTTTGTTCCGGTTCTCTATTAAAAGGAGGCCTTAATATCCCTTAGTTTCCGTAAGGACCCCGCTGCCACGGGAGGGTAGGACAAAAGATGTCATGCAAGTTCTTTTCCATAAGCATGTATGACTATATTCGGAATACATGCCTATATTATATCAATGAACTAGAGCTAGTTCTATGTCACCCTAGGTTATGACTGTTACATGATGAATCGCATCCGGCATAATTCTCCATCACCGATCCATTTCCTATGAGCTTTCCATATATTGTTCTCTGCTCATTTACTTTTCCGTTGCTATTGTTATCATCACTACAAAATACCAAAATACCTTACTTTTACTATTGTTACCTTTTGCTACCGTAATCACTACTATCATATTACCTTGCTACTAAACACTTTCTTGCAACTATTAAGTTTCTAGGTGTGGTTGAATTGACAACTCAACTGCTAATACTTGAGAATATTCTGTGGCTCCCCTTGTGTCGAATCAATAAATTTGGGTTGAATACTCTACCCTCGAAAACTGTTGCGATCCCCTATACTTGCGGGTTATCACACCACCTCAGGACATGCTCCCGCGGACGGGGCACCTCCCTCTCGCGCATAAGAAGGCATGCCCGGCGCCCTCCTCAAAAATAAAAAATAAAATCTACTTAGTGAAGAAAGCAAACAAGCACACACAAGAATATCAACCCCACACTATTGCTCCCCGACAATGGCGCCAGAAAAGAGCTTGATAATCCCCAAGTGCAGGGAATCATCGTAGCAATTCCCAAAGGTGGAAGTGATAAGTATGGAGTGTCGAACCCACAAGGAGCTAAAGGTAAGATCAATATTCTCTCAAGTCCTATCTGCCACAAGGAGCTAAAGGTAAGATTGATTTCTCGTGGCTATAGAGGCTTGCGGCGGCGGAACTTCCGATCTAGGTTAATTTTTGGAGGTTTTTGTATATACAAGACGTTTTGGCGTCGAGAACAAGTCAGGGGGGGTCTCAGGCTGTCCACGAGGTAGGGGGTGCGCCCAGGGGGTGGGCGCGCCTCCCACCCTCGTGGGCAGCCCGGGAGTCTTATGGCCCAACTCTTTTACTCCTTGGCCTTCTTCTGGTCCAAAAATATGCTCCGTCAAGTGTCAGGTCAGTTGGACTCCATTTCATTTTCCTTTTCTGCGATACTCTAAAACAAGGAAAAAACAGAAACTGGCACTGGCTCTAGGTTAATAGGTTAGTCCCAAAAATCATATAAAATAGCATATAAATGCATATAAAACATCCAAGTTTGATAATATAATACCATGAATACTTCATAAATTATAGATACGCTGGAGACGTATCAGCATCCCCAAGCTTAATTCATGCTTGTCCTCGAGTAGGTAAATGATAAAAGAAATAATTTATGAAGTGTGAATGCTAGAAAGTGCATAAGTTTCATCACTGATAGTTCCAATCACTTTTTCTAGCATCGTTATATATCATAACAGTAGCTCATCTTCATAAAAGTTTTCATGATCAAGTAACAAGCTATTCACATGTTAAAGTATAGATCATAAACTTTCTTGAAACTAACAAACTATATTCTCATTCATCAAACAATTGCAATTCATCTTATTTTCAAGAAGGGTCTATGTCAGAGCTTTGATTTAGGAAACTCCACATACTCAATTATCATTTAATCTTTCACAATTGCTAACACTCACGTGATATTTATGGGTTCAAAGTTTTAATCAGACACAGAGAAAGATAGGGGCTTATAGATTCACCTCGCAACCCTTTACCTCCAGGGTAATATCAATAGTAATAGCTCATGATAACTTACATCCAATTGGATATATATATATATATATATATATCAGGATCTTTCCAACACAATGTGCTTGCCAAAGGATAAAATGCAAAAAGGAAAGGTCAAGATCACCATGACTCTCACATAAGAGTAGAAGATAAAAGTAAAAGATATGCCCTTCGCAGAGGGAAGCAGAGGTTGTCATGCACTTTTATGGTTGGATGCACAAAATCTTAATGCAAAAGAACATCACTTGATATTGCCACTTGTGATATGGACCTTTATTATGCATTCTGTCGCTTTTATTTCTTCTACATCACAAGATCGTATCAAGCTTATTTTCTCTGCATTAAAAGATCATACATATTTAGAGGGCAATTTTTTATTGCATGCACCGATGACAACTTACTTGAAGGATCTTACTCAATCCATAGGTAGGTATGGTGGATTCTCATGGCAAAATTGGTTTAAGGAATGTTTGGAAGCACAAATAGTATCTCTACTTGGTGCAAAGAATTTAGCTAATATGAGGGGGAAAGCAAGATCAACAAGTTGGATGATCCAATACAATATAATTTATTTTGGATATAGGAAAACATAACCAATTACGTTGTATTCCTTGTCTGACATCAACCTTTTAGCATGTAATATTTTAATGAGTGCTCACAATTACAAAAGATGTCCAAGATAGTACATTTATATGTGAAATCTCTCTTCCTTCAATATTCTTTTATGAATTGTTCAAGTGACCAATTCTACATTTGCTAACTTTCAATAGGTTTACTACATATACTTATTCTGTGTGAAGTCATTACTCCCCATGGTATAAGCATATGAAACATATATAAATTCAGATTTATGATATTCAATTATTCAACCATTTACTCATAGAATATACGTGAAGCACGTGAGTAAATGACAAACTACTCCAAAAGATATAAGTGAAGGACACTGAGTAGTCAAATAATTAACTAGCCATGGGAGGATTCTTTTTCATTTAGTATTTCAGATCCAATGATTTTATTGAAACAACAAGTAAAATTGAAAATACGCTCCAAGCAAGACACATATCATGCCTTCCGGGGCATCCCCAAGCTTAGGTACTTGAGTCTTCCTTGAATATTACCTTGGGTTGCCTTGGGCATCCCCAAGCTTGGGGTATTTCCACTGCTTATTCTCGTCATCTCGATATCTCACCCAAAGCTTGAAAACTTCAATCACACAAAACTTAACGAAACTTCGTGAGATAGGTTAGTATGATAAGGAGTAAACCATTCACTTTGGTACTGTCAAAGACAAGGATCATAATGTTCTCACACAATGCCTACTGTACCATATCATTTCTACAATTTATATTGAGAAATATAAGCCATAGAAACTAGAAAACAAGCAAACTATGCAATGAACACAGAATCTGTCAGAAACAGAACAGTATGTAATGATCTGAACAGAAACCATACTTCTGCTACTCCAAAAATTCTGAAATAAATTGGTAGACGTGAGTGATTTGTCTATTAATCTTCTGAAAAAAGAATCAACTCAATCGCACTCTTCTGTAAAAAAAATGAGAGCTAATCTCGTGAGCACAAAGTTTCTGTTTTTTACAGCAAGATCACATTAACTTTCACCCAAGTCTTCCCAAAGATCTTACTTGGAACTTTATTGAAATAAAAGCTATAATACATTACTAAAGTAGCTTAATAATGAGAACACACAAAAACATTAAGCATAAATATTGGGTTGTCTCCCAACAAGCGCTTTTCTTTAATGCCTTTTAGCTAGGCATGATGATTTCAATGATGCTCACATAAAAGATAAGAATTGAAACATAAAGAGAGCATCATGAAGAATATGACTAGCACATTTAAATCTAACCCACTTCCTATGCCTAGGGATTTTGTGAGAACATAATTTATAGGAACAAGAATCGACTAGCATAGGAAGGAAAAACAAGTAAAACTTTAAAACTTTAAGCATATAGAGAGGAAACTTGATTATATTCCAACTTCTACAAGCTTGTATTCCTCCCTCATAATAATTTTCAGTAGCATAATGAATGAGTTCAACAATATTACCATCACATAAAGAATTCTTTTCATGATTTATGAGCATAGAAATTTTACTACTCTCCACATAAGCAAAATTCTCCTCATTCGGAATAGTGGAATCATTACTAACTAAAGTTGACACTCTTCCAAACCTGCTTTAAATGATAGCATTATTCATACTCCAAAAGATATAAGTGAAGTTTATGGAGCATTCTACAATTAATATGGCCTAACCAATATCCAAGCTCAAAATATATAAGTGAAGCACACAAAGCATTCTATAAAAGCATACTCAAAAAATTTAAGTGAAGCACAAAGAGCAATTCTATAAGATCATACTTAAAAGATATAAGTGAAGCACATGAAGTATTATATAAATCAATTAAGGGCTATATCATACTAGCATGGTTCTTTAAAGGAAGAAACGGAAACACAAAGGATACAAATCATGTGAACAAAACAAAAACTGAGGTATACCGATAATTGTTGAAGAAGAAAGATGGGACGCCAACCGGGGCATCCCCAAGCTTAGATGCTTGAGTATCCTTAGAATATTTACTTGGGGTGCCTTGGGAATCCCCAAGCTTGAGCTCTTCCCTCTCTTTATTCTTCTCACATCGCTAACTCCTCGCTCTTCGAACACTTCATCCACACAAAACTTTGACAAAAACTTTGTGAGATCCGTTAGTATAATAAAGCAAATCACTACCTTTAGGTACTGTTTAAAACTCATTCCAATTTGATATTAGAACTATATCTACTGTATTCCAACTTCTTTATGGTTCATACCCTCCGATACTAGCCATAGATGCATCAAAATAAGCAAACAACACACGAAAAACAGAATCTGTCTAAAACAGGACAGTCTGTAGTAATCTGGAGGTTTAGTAAACTTCTGTAACACCAAAAATTATGGACTAAATTAGACAATTTGAAAATTTTGTACAGAAGTAATGTGCAAAAAGTTTCAGGCCCATTTGACTTTCCAGTAAAAATGAAAAATAACGCGCTACAGCCAAAGTTTCTGTTTTTTGTTCTGCACATAGTAAACAACCAATAAGGTCATCCTAAAACCAAAGCTTGGCACATTATTTTTATAATACAATGGATATATATAAGGGGATAATTATTTACAGAGAAACTTCCATGAAAAATTCTACATTGAACATGAGTGCTCAAGGCCGACCCTCACTTCTTTAATGCATAACTTTCCAATCACTTCTCTTTTTGAAAAACTTTTTAGGCATGAGAGGCAAGTAAAATTGTCTTTGTATTTTCATTCTTTTTTAAAAATGTATGTTTCCCCCACAACTAAAAAGAAATAAAAAATAAAATCTACTTAGTGAAGAAAGCAAACAAGCACACACGAGAATATCAACCCCACACTATTGCTCCCCGGCAATGGCGCCGGAAAAGAGCTTGATAATCCCCAAGTGCAGGGAATCATCGTAGCAATTCCCAAAGGTGGAAGTGATAAGTATGGAGTGTCGAACCTACAAGGAGCTAAAGGTAAGATCAATATTCTCTCAAGTCCTATCTGCCACTTATATGATTCTATGTACAACGAACGTTTGCTTCCAACTAGAAACGAGAAATAAAACTACGTCGTGGGTATGAAGAGGATAACTTTGCATGGTATCCGAGAGATAAAATATAGAAGTAGGTGCTGTTATCATAAAGTTAGAATATATTACTAAATATTATAAATAGCGAGTGTGGAATAATGGTGGATCGGTGTGCGGAATTGTCCTAGGCAATTGTTAAGAAGACCGGTAATCACTATTGTAGTTTCATATGAGGGAGAGGCATAAGCTAACATACTTTATCTTCTTGGATCATATGCACTTATGATTGGAACTCTAGCAAGCATCCGCAACTACTAAAGATCATTAAGGTAAAACCCAACCATAGCATCAAAGTATCAAGTCCTCTTTATTCCCATACGCCATGTCCCGCTTATCCGTGTTTGTGTTTCAGTCACTCACGCAACACAGACAATAAGAAAACCATGGACATATTGCAACACCCTACAGCGGGAATACCTCATGCTTGCGCGACACAGAGGGCACCATAGGACAGCACCAAAGTAAAACATACAACTCATACCAATCTAGATCATCAATCAACCCAAAGACAAAGGATATCTACTCAAAACATCCTAGGATGGCAACACATCATCGGATCATAATGTGTGGTATAAAGCACCATGTTCAAGTAGGGATTACAGCGGGGTGCAGGAGAGTGGACCGCGTAAAAGAGATGAGGATGGTGATGATGATGGTGATGTTGATGAAGACGATCACCGCGGTGATGATTCCCCTCCCGATGGCACTCTGGTGCCACCGAGAGAGGGGAGGAGAGGTTCTCCCCCTTGTGCTTCCTCCTCCATGGCCTCCCCTGGATGGGGAGAGGTTCTCCCTCTGGTCCTTGGCCTTCATGATGATGATGGCCCCTCCGGGATCCTCCTCCATGCCCTCCGTTGATGATGGCCCCCTCCGCCAAGGTGCCAGAGAGGGCCTAGATTGATTTCTCGTGGCTACATAGGCTTGCAGCGGCGGAACTTCTGATCTAGGTTAATTTTTGCAGGTTTCTGTATATATAAGAGGTTTTGGCATCGAGAACAAGTCAGGGGGGTCTCCGGGTTGTCCACGAGGTAGGGGGCGCGCCCAGGGGGTGGGCACGCCTCCCACCCTCGTGGGTAGCCCGGTATTCTTCTGGCCCAACTCTTTTACTCTTTGGCCTTCTTCTGGTTCAAAAATAAGCTCCGTCAAGTTTCAGGTCAATTGGACTCCGTTTGGTTTTCCTTTTCTGTGATACTCTAAAACAAGGAAAAAACAGAAACTGGCACTGGGCTCTAGGTTAATAGGTTAGTCCCAAAAATCATATAAAATAGCATATAAATGCATGTAAAACATCCAAGGTTGATAATATAATAGCATGAATACTTTATAAGTTATAGATACATTGGAGACGTATCAGCTCTCTTATGGAGGGCCTCTGACTTTGCCAATATCACGAGGGAGGCACTCGGGCACCACATGGAGGCATGCTTCATCGCACACTTCCCTCACGAGGGCACAAGGCACGGGGTGCCAGGTGCTTAGGAGTTCATCACCAAGGCGACCGAGTAGCTTCAAGAGGCGAGAGCCATGCGCGGCGACCGCCGCCCACCATCTAGCGTGGCTCCTTTTCCTGGCGAGGGCAACGAGCCACGCATCTGCATCAACATTCCACGGCTTAACAGGGCTGCATCCCAGGAGCGCTTCTGGCTATCGCACGTTGGTCGGTGTGAGGGCCCACCTCACATGGCTGTTACCTTCCAGCACCGCCTATAGAGCATCATGATGAATCAGGAGGCCAGGCACCAGGCGGTCCTGGCGGAGATGGCGACAGTTCTTCGCGAGCCCCTTGGCACCCAGAGCCTCCCGAGGTTCAAGACCCAGGCGACTCGTGAGGAGCGACTTCTTCAGCATGCGTCTTCAGCTACGTCAACATCTCTTCAACAACGGTGCCAGGTGACATTTTCCCGTTTATTCAGTTGGGGGCGCCCCTCGGACTGCATTATCCCCAGATCCCATGGGCCTGTCCCTGCGACATGCATCCTTTCACGTCTTTGATTTACTTTGTGGGAGGCGCCCCTCGGGCTGCATCATCCCTAGATTGCATGGGCATGTCCCTGCAGCATGTATCTTTCTTGCATATTCTAGTTGTTCAGCGGGGAGCGCCCCTCGGGCTGCATCATCCCAGGCCGCATGGGTCTGTCCATGTGGCATGTATCATTCTTTGCTCCTATTAGAGTTGACTTACCTCTTTCTATGAGTTATTTCATGATTATCATCTGCCTGTCTGGCACTTCATTGCCATGATCGTCGTACGCCCTTGCAAACCCACCCACGACCGCCTCATGATTAAGGGCGGGCACAGCATCTGTGCTCGGGTCCGTCCCTGCAGCGTTGCTAAACCCAAGTGCCTGGGCTCTGGCTCGCGGGCCATCTCCCGTGCACGTCACCTTACATGAGCTAATCGGGGGCGGGTAAGTTAGGGTGCGCGACTCTATGCCTCGTCACCACGGGAGCCGCGCGCTGTTTGTCTTTCTTCAGGATATTCACATGAGAAGACTGGGCACGGTGTCTGTGCTCGGGTCCGTCCCTGCAGCATCGATAAACCCAGCGATTGAGCTTTGTCTGGCGGGCCATGTTGGAAATATGCCCTAGAGGCAATAATAAAATGGTTATTATTATATTTCTTTGTTCATGATAATTGTCTATTGTTCATGCTATAATTGTGTTATCCGGAAATCGTAATGCATGTGTGAATACATAGACCACAACACGTCCCTAGTGAGCCTCTAGTTGACTAGCTCATTGATCAAAAGATAGTCATGGTTTCCTGACTATGGACATTGGATGTCATTGATAATGGGATCACATCATTAGGAGAATGATGTGATGGACAAGACCCAATCCTAAGCATAGCTCAAAGATCGTGTAGTTCGTTTGTTGTAGCTTTTCTGAATGTCAAGTATCATTTCCTTAGACCATGAGATTGTGCAACTCCCGGATACTGTAGGAGTGCCTTGGGTGTGCCAAACGTCACAACGTAACTGGGTGACTATAAAGGTACATTACAGGTATCTCCGAAAGTCTTTGTGGGTTGGCACGAATCGAGACTGGGATTTGTCACTCCGTATGACGGAGAGGTATCTCTGGGCCCACTCGGTAATGCATCATCATAATGAGCTCAATGTGATCAAGTGGTTGATCACGGGATCATGCATTACGGTACGAGTAAAGTGACTTGCCGGTAACGAGACTGAACAAGGTATTGGGATACCGATGATCGAGTCTTGGGCAAGTAACGTACTGATTAACAAAGGGAATTGTATACGGATTGATTGAATCCTCGACATCGTGGTTCTTCCGATGAGATCATCAAGGAGATGTGGGAGCCAACATGGGTATCCAGATCCCGCTGTTCGTTATTGACCGGAGAGTCGTCTCGGTCATGTCTGCATGTCTCCCGAACCCGTGGGGTCTACACACTTAAGGTTCGGTGACGTTAGGGTTGTTAGGAAGACTTGTATGTGATTACCGAATGTTGTTCTGAGTCCCGGATGAGATCCTGGACGTCACGAGGAGTTCCGGAATGGTCCGGAGGTGAAGATTTATATGTAGGAAGTTGTCATACGGTCACCGGAAAGGTTCAGGGGCATGTCGGTATTGTACCGGGGCCACCGGAGGGGTTCCGGGGGTCCACCGGGAGGGGCCACCTCTCTCGGAGGGCCAAATGGGCTGTAGAGGAAAGGGGAACCAGCCCTACATGGGCTGGCCGCATCCCCCCCTTGGTCCCATGCGCCTAGGGTTGGGGGGAAACCCTAAAGGGGGCGCCACCCTTGCTTGGGAGCAAGCCCCCTCCCCTTGGCCGCCCCCCCCTCTAGATCTCATCTAGAGGGGGCCGGCCCCCTTCCTCCTTCCCCTATAAATAGAGGGGCAAGGGGAGGGATGCATACAACATCCAAGGCGCAGCCCTCCCCTCCCCAACACCTCTCCTCCTCCGTAAGAGCTTGGCGAAGCCCTGCCGGAGTACTGCAGCTTCACCACCACCACGCCGCCGTGCTGCTGTTGGAGCCCTCTTCCTCAACATCTCCCTCCTCCTTGCTGGATCAAGGCGCGGGAGACGTCCTCGCTCCGTACGTGTGTTGAACGCGGAGGTGCCGTCCATTTGGCGCTAGGATCTTCGGTGATTTGGATCACGACGAGTACGACTCCATCAACGGCGTTCTCTTGAACGCTTCCGCTCGCGATCTACAAGGGTATGTAGATGCACTCCTCTCTCCCTCGTTGCTAGATGACTCCATAGATTGATCTTGGTGATGCATAGAAAATTTTAAAATTCTGCTACGTTCCCCAACAGTGGCATCATGAGCTAGGTCTATGCGTAGTTACTATGCACGAGTAGAACACAAAGCAGTTGTGGGCATCGATATTGTCAATTATGTTGCCGTTACTAGTCTTATCTTGATTCGGCGGCATTGTGGGATGAAGCGGCCCGGACCAACCTTACACGTACGCTTACATGAGACCGGTTCCACCGACTGACATGCACTAGTTGCATAAGGTGGCTGGCGGGTGTCTGTCTCTCCCACTTTAGTCAGATCGGATTCGATGAACGGGGTCCTTATGAAGGGTAAATAGAAATTGGCAATTCACGTTGTGGTTTTGGCGTAGGTAAGAAACGTTCTTGATAGAAACCTATAGCAGCCACGTAAAAAATTGCAACAACAATTAGAGGACGTCTAACTTGTTTTTGCAGCAAGTGTTTTGTGATGTGATATAGCCAAAGGATGTGATGAATGATATATGTGATGTATGAGATGATTATGTTCTTGTAATAGGAATCACGACTTGCATGTCGATGAGTATGACAACCGGCAGGAGCCATAGGAGTTGTCTTTATTTATTTATGACCTGCGTGTCAACATAAACGTCATGTAATTACTTTACTTTATTGCTAAAGTGTTAGCCATAGTAGTAGAAGTAATAGATGACAAGACAACTTCAAGAAGACACGATGATGGAGATCATGGTGTCATGCCGGTGACAATGATGATCATGGAGCCCCGAAGATGGAGATCAAAAGGAGCAAATGATATTGGCCATATCATGTCACCATTTGATTGCATGTGATGTTATCATGTTTTGCATCTTATTTGCTTAGAACGACGGTAGCTTAAACAAGATGATCCCTCGAAATAATTTCAAGAAAGTGTTCCCCCTAACTGTGCACCGTTGTGAAGGTTCGTTGTTTCGAAGCACCACGTGATGATCGGGTGTGATAGATTCTAACGTTTGAATACAACGGGTGTAAGCCAGATTTACACACGCAATACACTTAGGTTGACTTGACGAGCCTAGCATGTACAGACATGGCCTCGGAACACGGAAGACCGAAAGGTCGAGCATGAGTCGTATAGAAGATACGATCAACATGAAGATGTTCACCGATGTTGACTAGTCTGTCTCACGTGATGATCGGACACGGTCTAGTTAACTCGGATCATGTTATACTTAGATGATTGGAGGGATGTCTATCTGAGTGGGAGTTCATTGAATAATTTGATTAGATGAACTTAATTATCATGAACTTAGTCTAAAATCTTTACAATATGTCATGTAGATCAAATGGCCCATGTTGTCCTCAACTTCAACGCATTCCTAGAGAAAACCAAGCTGAAAGACGATGGCAGCAACTATACGGACTGGGTCCGGAACCTGAGGATCATCCTCATAGCTGCCAAGAAAGATTATGTCCAAGAAGCACCGCTAGGTGACGCACCCGTCCCACAGAACCAAGACGTTATGAATGCTTGGCAGACACGTGCTGATGATTACTCCCTTGTTCGGTGCGGCATGCTTTACAGCTTAGAACCGGGGCTCCAAAAGCGTTTTGAGAGACACGGAGCATATGAGATGTTCGAAGAGCTGAAAATGGTTTTTCAAGCTCATGCTCGGGTCGAGAGATATGAAGTCTCCGACAAGTTCTTCAGCTGTAAGATGGAGGAAAATAGTTCCGTCAGTGAGCACATACTCAAAATGTCTGGGTTCCATAACCGCTTGACTCAGCTGGGAGTTAATCTCCCGGATGGCGTGGTCATTGACAGAATCCTTCAGTCGCTTCCACCGAGCTACAAGAGCTTTGTGATGAACTTCAATATGCAGGGGATGGAAAAGACCATTCCTGAGGTATATTCAATGCTGAAATCAGCAGAGGTAGAAGTCAAAAAGGAACATCAAGTGTAACTAGAATATTGACTCTAGTGCAAGTGGGAGACTGTTGGAAATATGCCCTAGAGGCAATAATAAAATGGTTATTATTATATTTCTTTGTTCATGATAATTGTCTATTGTTCATGCTATAATTGTGTTATACGGAAATCGTAATGCATGTGTGAATACATAGAGCACAACACGTCCCTAGTGAGCCTCTAGTTGACTAGCTCGTTGATCAAAAGATAGTCATGGTTTCCTGACTATGGACATTGGATGTCATTGATAACGGGATCACATCATTAGGAGAATGATGTGATGGACAAGACCCAATCCTAAGCATAGCTCAAAGATCATGTAGTTTGTTTGCTGTAGCTTTTCTGAATGTCAAGTATCATTTCCTTAGACCATGAGATTGTGCAACTCCCGGATACCGTAGGAGTGCCTTGGGTGTGCCAAACGTCACAACATAACTGGGTGACTATAAAGGTACATTACAGGTATCTCCAAAAGTGTCTGTTGGGTTGGCGCGAATCGAGACTGGGATTTGTCACTCCGAATGACGGAGAGGTATCTCTGGGCCCACTCCGTAATGCATCATCATAATGAGCTCAATGTGATCAAGTGGTTGATCACGGGGTCATGCATTACGGTATGAGTAAAGTGACTTGTCGGTAACGAGACTGAACAAGGTATTGGGATACCGACGATTGAGTCTTGGGCAAGTAACGTACCGATTGACAAAGGGAATTGTATACGGATTGACTGAATCCTCGACATCCTGGTTCATCCGATGAGATCATCGAGGAGCATGTGTGTCGGGTGGTAGGTGCGACATATGCCAACGGGTGGCTTATCATTGTGGGAGTCAGTAAGACGTCGCCGGTGCCTGGAAACGGGAAGAGGCAAAGACATGCACGCCGGCGAATCTTACCCAGCTTCGGGGCTCTCCGTGGAGATAACACCCCTACTGCTGCTCTGCGGGGTCTCCGCATGATCACTAGTTGAACGAGTAGCTACACGATGCTCTTTGAGCTTCTTGGTGAGAAGAAGAAGAAGGGCACAGCTAGCTCTCCTCCCCTCTCTATGTGGTGTCTAGAACTAGCTTGGATCAATCCTTTGCATGGGTGCCCCGGGGGGGTTATATATTCTACCCTCCGGGGGTACAATGGTAATCCGGCTGGGCATGGGGCCCAGCCGTCTGTGTCTACACTCGCCGGCTTCTGCGCCAGCTGGTGGGTCTCGCTGGCTGCCGGCTCCTTGGTCGACAGGCAGGCCCCACACTCATGGGCCTTGTCGGTGGCTAGTTACTGTTGCTCAATCCTGGTGATGAGGGCTTCGCCGAGGTGGGCGTGGCTACAGTGCCGCCGTCCGGCGGGTGATCGCTGTAGCCTCACCGCATCTTGTCTCCTTAATGAGGCGTCTCCTTCGAGGGAGGTGGCAAGCCGGCTGTGGGGAGCCGGCTCTGTCTTGGGCCGACTGGGGGAGGCCTAGCCGCCTTCGGGTGTCTCTCTGCCTGAAGGGGCCCACCGCCCGCGGGCCGCACTGGCAGCCCGTCGTGGATGACATCAGGGTCAACATGGCAACAGTGTCGCGTCGGACGGGTCATGGCCACCCGTACGGCGCACTGTGCTAGGCGTGCTTAGGGATTCGGGGGTGGTAGGCTTTACTGTAGCCACGCCCTGTCACATCGCCGTTATGTGGATGCAGACTTCGAGGGTACGATCTTGACCGCTTTGTGGGAGCCGGCTTCTCGGAGTCGGCCTTCTCGCGGCCGGCTTCTTGGAGCCGGCCTCCCACGGCTTTCTTCATGAGGGCTAAAGTTGGGCCGCCTTCCGATAGTCGGCCTGGGAGACAGCCGGCATGGGGAAGGCGGCCCCATGTCTTGGATTCTTGAGAGCCGGATCGGCTCATAATTTTTTCAGAAGGGCCAGGGGGAGCCGGCTAGGCTACCCGTGGTCATTTACTCCGACAGTAGTCCCCGAAGCTGATCGAGCTTCGAGGCTGACAAAGGGACGAGAAGCTTGGTCAGCTTCCTATCCTGAGGGGCCGGCTTTGCTTGTGCGCGCCGTCTTCGGAAAGCTCCGTTTCTCGTAGGCGGGAACGTGGGTCGGCCCGCGAGCTGACCGCGCGCCATCCCGCGGGCCACGTGGCAAGGAAATCCTGCCAATGCACGCGCGCGACTGGACACCGCCGCAGGCCCGGGCCCGCCACTCCTAGGCCTCAGCCCGAGCGCGGATCTTCTGCGGCCCACATGGATCGCTCGCCTTCTGCGGTAGTTTTATTACGCCATCAGGGCGCAATAATCGCGGGATGTGGGGGAGTGGGCGCAGTTGATCCCATGTTCCCCCACACAACGCCTCCTCGGCTCCGCCGCGCGGGTCTATAAGTAGGGGGAGGAGGGGGAGCGGCAGAGGCTCGCACGCTCTCCCTCGCTCCGCCCCTTCTCGCCTTCCTTATTCTTCCCTCCGCCGCCGCAGCAACCCATTGCCGTGCCGTTCCGCCAACGGACCTCTCGGTTCCTTTGGTCCTGACGTAGCGGGGTCGTGCGCGTCTCCGCCGTCGCATCGTCTTGCTGCTCGCCGCGTCGCTCCCATGACGTTGTCGAGCTCGTGGGATGGCTTCAACGTCCACGAGGACCACATCGAGTTCCTCCACCGGACGCGGCGCCTGCCGGGCGAGAACTTCGTGCAGGTTCGTCAGGCGCCAGCGAGGGAGATTTTGCCGGCACCAGAGGAGGGCGAGTGGGTGATCTTCCGCTTGCACTACCTGCGCGGCTTCGGCCTCCCGGCGAGCGGATTCCTTCGAGCTTTCCTTGAATTCTACCACCTCCAGCCGCATCACCTCACTCCCAACGCGGTGATGCTATTGTCGGCTTTCGTCACCCTGTGTGAGGGCTTTCTTGGGGTTCTCCCCACTCTCGAGCTCTGGGGGGAATTCTTCCAGAGCAAGCTCGGCACTGTCGTTGCGGGCGTGCCCGCCCCCTGCGGAGCCTTTATTGCCATGAGGCGGACGGGCGAGAACAATTCGTTCCCGCCCATCCCGCTGATCCAGTCGGTGAAGCTCTGGCAGAAATCCTATTTTTACGTGAAGAACGTCGCTCAGCAAGGCGACTACGTCAACCTGCCGGCTTACTTAGCCGGCCCGCCGGCTGGGAGGTACCGGGCCAGGTCGTTGTCTCAGGCCGGGAAAGCAGCCGTCTCCCGGCTCCGGGTGATGATCTAGTCAGAGGGCCTGACCGGAGCCGACTTGGTGGCCGCCTTCGTGGAGCGCCGAGTACTTCCGCTCCAAGGCCGACCTCACATGATTTGCCAGATGAGCGGCCGCTTCGACCCGTGCCGGCTGAGCACCAGGGAGATGCCTCATGCAGAGGTGTCTTACATGGTGAACTACTTCTCCAACTGCAAGCTCGCCGAGGATTGGCGATACGGCAAGGGGCCGTATTCTCGCGCCAACCCTCCGCCTGCCGTAAGTTTTTCTTATTTTCTTCCTTTTTGTAGCCGGCCTCATGATGGCCGACCTCTGACCAGTTGGTTTGCCCTTAGCAGAACCCTCTTCTTCTGCCGATGGCCGGGGCCGCAGGGGTAGAGCGCCAGCTCCTCCCCGACCGCATGGTGGACGACGCTGATGATCCGGACCTGGGAACGGCCGCCATGGAAGATACCATCATGGGGGAAGGCGACGAGGCAGGAGGCGCGGGGCTCGGGGCCGGCTTCGAGGACTGGACGGACGACGACGAGGTCGAAGCTGCCCCGCACCGCCAGCCGGCGCTTGATCATCAAGGCGCAGGCTTGTCTGCCACGCCGGCTGCCCGCGGCGGCGCGCAGAAGCGCCAGGCTGCGTCGACCTTCTTCGGCAGCCGGCCGAAGAAATCCAAGGCTTCCATGGCGGCGACCAAGCGGGATGAGGCGGCCGTGAAGGCGGCCTGCTTCCGCAAGGCGGTGAAACAGCCGCAGGCGATCTCGGCGTAAGTCGACGAATGTCTTGTATATATATATTTTTTTGTTGTCCTTTTCGATTGAAGCTCTTCTAAACCTTTCTTTGCTCGCCGGACAGGGCACCGCTTTCCCTTGAGCGAGGTCCTGGCGGCTCCGTAGTCGGGCCGACTGGAGGGTCCTCAGGCTCCCGTCGCGTGGATCCCCGTGCCGACCTTATGGAGGCCACGGAGCGGAACGCACAGGAGACGCGGGAGGAGTGGGAGGCGGCGGAGCGAAGGACCGCCCAGGCGGCGAAGGAGCGGGCCGACGCGGCGGCCAAGGCCCGGGCGGAGGCGGCAGCCGCGGAGACGAAGGCGGAGGCCTCGCACAACCAGCCTCCAATGCTCGTCGTTCCCCTCCGCGTCGTGGCCCCCGACATCCCCGTGCCCTCGTCGGAGGAGGTCGACCACGACCCGTCGGTGATGGAGAGGAGGGAGGACCACGTGTTCCTCATGGAGGGGGCGCCGTAGACGGCGCCGACTGGAGCGGGCCAAAGCGGCCAATCAGCCGCGGCGCCAGAGCAGCCGGCCGGAGGCGAGCCGGAGGCAGGTGCCGGCCTCGAGGTGCAGCCGACATTGCGCCGGCACGCAGGGGGAGGCACCTCCGCACCGGAGCCGCACCTAGCTGCGGGCGCTAGCCAGACGGTGGAGGCCCTGGAGGCGGCCAGCGCCAGCATGTCCGAGTGGACTAACAGCGGGGGGACGGGCGAGCTGAACGCGGCGGCCCAGGAGGTCCGGAACCGGCTGCAAGCCAAGGCCGCCTCGCTGCAGCGATACACCCAAGAGTTCCTCACGACGCGGGCCGTCATCCGGGTGAGCCTTTTGGCCTTGGTTGTTTTGCTCTTTTGATTTCTTCCATTGGGGCTCGTCAGCGCACCCACTGGGTGTAGTCCCTGACTTCCGAGTCGGCTGCTGCGCAGGCGGCTTGGAACTTACTAGGTCCTGGCAACTATCTTATCATTGCCTCCTGTCTGATCTTTCAGGAGTATCAAAACCTCCGCATTTCTGCCTTCAACTCCCAGGCTCAGGAGCTGGGCCGGAAAACCGAGGACCAGACCAGTAGCCGGAGTGCGTGCTTTGTTTCCTTCATCTCCTGTGGGGGCGCGTCAGCGCACCCACTGGGTGTAGTCCCCGAGATTCAGGCCGACTGCTGAGCAGTCGGGTCGGATCTTCCTTGACGACTTCTTCCTTATTGATTTTTCCTTTGTCTTCATGCTTGCAGGAGCCAATGCCGACTTGAGGGGGCAGCTCAGCGGGGCCCAGGCCGCCCTTCGCGCCAAGGAAGCCGAGTACAACGCCGTGGTCCTGGAGCGTGACCGCCTGGCCAAGAAGTTGGCCGACCAGGAGGAGAGCCACAAGGCGGCCCTGAAGAAGGCGCAGGACAGCGAGGACGCCCTGAAGGCCGAGTTCGAGACCGAAGCGACACGCTGGGCTGAGACAAAACAAGCGCTGAGCGAGGGCTTCGGTCGTATTGAGGATTTGATCGATGGTAAGCCGCCTTCCTCACTCCTTGCTTGCCCTTGCCCCCTGATTTGTGTTCTAACTTGTGCTGCTTTTTGTTCTCTATGCAGACTACTTTCCCGGCTACTCCGTCTTCGCCACCCAAACCATCAAGGCCCATCGCGAGGCGCGCCGGCAGGCGGGGGCTGAAATCGCACCGGACGCGAGCCGGACGCTTGAGGAGCAACTCTTGGCTGTCCAATCCCGATTGCAGCCGGCTCACCGTATGCTCCGCCGCCTCCAGCGCGCCGGGGCGCAGGTGTTGGCCGCGCTCTAGCCAGGCGAGACGATTCCCCGCACCCCGAGTAGGACTGCCGATTGGCTGGAGGTTGCGGTTGGCCGCTTCGAGGCCTGGAAGGCATCGGCAGCCCGGCTTGGAGCTGGGCGGGCGCTGGAGTTCGTCCGAGCCTGGTATCCGGGGCTGAACCTAGACCAGCTGCGCACCTGGTGGCTGGAGGCCGACGAGGAGATGGAGGAGGTGCGGCCGGCTATCGCTCAGCGTGCTTCAATGATCGCCGAGTGCACTGACATCAGCGTCTTTGCTCCTGAAATAAATGACGACGGCGTTGCCCAGCCGGAGGAGTGGTTCGGGCTGGACCCGGCAGCGGGTGAGGACTCGGCAGAGGAGATCGCCTCCAGCGATGAAGGCGAAGACGACGAAGGAGAGGAAGGCGAAGACGTTGAGCCGGCCAGTGAAGCGGCCAGCCAGCCTCAGCCTGACCATGCCTCCAGCAATGAGGCGCGTGCAAGCGCGCCCTCTGCGGGAGGCAGTGATCATGCCGAGGTTCGCCAGCCGGCCACTCCTCGAGCCGGCACTGCCGTCTCCACCGACCTGCCCGACTCGCCAGTCGCTCCCCTGGCTTAATCTGCCATCCTTGCTTTTCCTGCTTGTTACCCTTTGAACAATTTTTATTAAACTTGCGCAGTTCCACCCACTGGGGGTGTATTCGAACTATGTTGAATGCTGGCCTTTTGAAGGTCTTTTGTGTAAATATGATTGTGTGCGTGTTTGGTTTCCATTCGCGTATGCTTTTTATCCTTAGGTTGTTTCCTTTGCCGCCTTCCCCTTTTGGGGAGGCAAGTACTCGAGCTTTCTTAGATTGAAGTGAGGTGAATGGAAGCCGGCCAGCCGGCTACTCTGGTAGTCGGTCGGTGGTGGGAGAAAAACCGGCTTTTGTTATATTAGTCCGTTAGTCCCTAGCCGTTTTTCGTGTGGGCATCCTTTCCTGCCTTTAACTCTTGCCAGCCAGACAGCCGGTTCTTCGAACTGCGACTTTTGGCAAGAGAAGGCTTGGGTGCCGGCACACTACTTGTCTGACCGCGGGTAGGACTTCTAACATAACTCCAGGCGGCCAGTCCCCGGGCCGACTAGTCGAACCCGGTGCCGGACGAAAAAAGTGAATGTAATGACAAGGTCATAAGCATAATATTCTTCATTTATAAATAAAAGATGGCAGTCCCCGAGCTCTCCTCGGGGGGCCTATTGTCTCGTACTTAGTACAAAAGTTAGCGTGATAGATTCTGCATTTCAACTGTAAAATCTTCGGAGGAGGTTGGCGTTCCATGGTCGTTCCGACTCCTTGCCGGAATCATCTCTCTTGCGTGCCTTCGGCTTCTGCGCGTCGATCAGGTAGTAGGAGTTGTTGCCTAAAGCTCTGCTGATGACGAAGGGGCCCTCCCAAGGGGCTGAGAGCTTGTGCTGGCCGGCTGTTCGCTGGATCAGCCGGAGCACAAGATCGCCCTCTTGGAAGGATCTTGGTTTGACCTTCCGACTGTGGTAGCGGCGCAGGCCCTGCTGATAGATGGCGGACCAGCTGAGGGCTAACAGCCGGCCTTCTTCCAGCAGGTCGACGCCGTCTTCTCGTGCTTCCTTGGCCTCCGCCTCCGTGTACATGGTTACCCGAGGTGAGTCGAACTCGATGTCAGTTGGGATGACCGCCTCGGCACCATACACGAGGAAGAAAGGAGTGAAGCCAGTTGACTTGTTTGGGGTAGTGCGCAGACTCCAGAGGACGGCCGGCAGCTCATCGAGCCAACAGCCGACCGAACGCTCCAGTGGTACGACCAGTCGGGGCTTGATGCCGGAAAGGATGAGGCCGTTGGCTCGCTCGACCTGGCCGTTTGACTACGGGTGGGCAACGGACGCTAAGTCCAATCGGATGCCCTGCGTCGCGCAGAAACGTGCCAAGGCTCCCTTGGCAAAATTCGTGCCATTGTCGGTGATGATGCTGTGTGGCACGCCGTAGCGAGTTGTTATATCTGCGATGAATGTCACGGCAGTCGGCCCATTCAGCTTCTTGATCGGCTTTGCCTCAATCCATTTGGTGAATTTGTCCACAGCGACAAGCAGATGTGTCATGCCGCCGCGCGCCGTCTTGAATGGGCCCACCATGTCCAGTCCCCAAACGGCGAAGGGCCAAGTGAGGGGAATCGTCTTGAGTCCCGAAGCCGGCATGTGTTGCTTAGAGCTGAAGAGTTGGCACCCTTTGCAATGTTTAACTAACTCCTTTGCGTCAGCCAAAGCAGTCGGCCAAAAGAAACCATGGCGGAAAGCTTTGGCGACGAGTGATCTTGAGGCCGCATGGTGGCCGCATTCTCGTTGGTGGATGTCTCTGAGGATTGCAATGCCCTTCTCTTGCTCGACGCATCGCTGGAGGACTCCAGTGACACTGCGCTTGATGAGCTCTCTGTTGACGATTGTGTATGCTCCGACTCGGCGTTGGACTTGTCTTGCCTCTGTTTCGTCAGCTGGCAGATCTTGGTTTATTAGGAAGTTGAGGATGGACCGAGCCCATGATGGAGCTGTGACTTCTTCTATTGCCAACACGGCTACTACGACCAGGGCGGGCGGGCTGGGTGGTGAAATGCTGGAGTCAGCCGCCGCCTGTTGTGTTGGTGCAGTCTCCGGGCCGACTACCACAGTCCCCGAGCCCGGTGTGGCAGTCCCCGGGTCGGGCGTAACTACGGAAGTCCCCGAGCCGCCTACTGACATCGCCGGGGCGACTATCGAAGTCCCCGGGTCACCCGCTTGGTTCTTCGAGTCAGACCCGGCTGCGTCGGGGTCAGGCGGCACGAAGATGGAATCGGACTCTGGAGACGGCTTGATAGACGGCTTGAGGAGGCGTTGTAGAGAGACACCGGTTGGTATCGCCTGCCGAGTGGAGCCTATTCGAGCCAGGGTATCTGCTGGCTCGTTGTCGGCTCGCGGTACGTGGAGGAACTCGCATCCTTCAAAGTACCCGCTGATCTGCTGAACGAGGAAGCGGTAGCTTGCCATATTTGCGTCCTTGGTGTCCCAGTCGCCGGATGACTGCTGGACTACCAAGTCCGAGTCGCCGTAACATAGGATCCGGCGAATGCCGAGTTCTTTGGCAAGCCGGAGCCCGTGTATGAGCGCCTCGTACTCGGCCACGTTGTTGGAGGCGGCAAAGTGAGTTTGCAGCGTGTATCTGAGCTTGTCGCCTTTGGGAGAGGTGAGGATGACGCCGGCTCCCAAGCCGGTGCGCATCTTGGACCCATCGAAGTGCATGCACCAACGAGTGGAGTCGGGAGCTGGCTGTAGGTACTGGGTCTCGGCCCAGTCGACGAGGAAGTCGTCCAATGCTTGGGACTTGATGGCGGTGCGAGGCTGGTAGAAGATCGTGTAGGGGGCCAGCTCGATGTCCCATTTCGCCACTCGGCCGGATGCATCCCGGCTGCCTATGATCTCGGCCAGCGGGGCGGTGCATACGACCGTGATGGGATGCTCTTGGAAGTAGGGCTTCAGCTTCTTGGCGGCGAAGTACATGCCGTAGCATATCTTCTGGTAGTGCGGGTAGTTCTGCTTCGAGGTAGACAGCACCTCGCTCAAATAGTACACCGGCCTCTGGACCGGCTGGGTTCGGCCCTCTTCTGGGCGTTGGACTACGATGACGGTGCTGACCACCTGGCTGGTTGCGGCAATGTAGAGGAGCATGGGCTCTTTCTCAGTCGGTGCCGCCAGGACAGGCGACGTGGCCAGCATCTTCTTCAGCTCATGAAAAGCTTGGTCGGCTTGGTCATTCCACTCGAAGTGAGTGGTCTTCTTCATGAGGCGGTAGAGGGGAAGAGCTTTCTCTCCGAGCCGGCTGATGAAGCGGTTCAGGGAGGCCAAGCATCCGGTGAACTTATGGACGTCTCGAAGTTTGGTGGGAATCGCCATTCTCTCAATGGCCTTGATCTTTACTGGGTTGCATTCGATGCCGCGTTCGGAGACCAGGAAGCCTAGGAGCTGGCCGGCTGGCACTCCGAACACGCATTTCTCGGGGTTGAGCTTGATTTGGAACCGACGCAGGTTCTCAAATGTTTCCTTGAGATCTTCCAGCAAGGTGCCGCGCTTCTCCGTCTTTACCACAATGTCGTCTACATAGACGTGGGCATTTCTGCCGAGCTGCTTGAGGAGGCACTTCTGCATGCAACGCTGAAAAGTGGCACCAGCATTTCTTAAGCCGAATGTCATAGTCAGGTAGCAGAAGGCTCCGAATGGCGTGATGAAGGCGGTCTTCAGGCGGTCTGCCGGATCTAACTTTATCTGGTGGTATCCTGAGTATGCATCCAAGAAACTTAACAGCTCGCATCCGGCCATGGTGTCTATCACTTGATCAATCCTCGGCAGGGCAAAGGGATCTTTGGGGCAGGCCTTGTTGAGGCTCGTGTAGTCTATGCACATGCGCCACTTGTTGTTCTTCTTTAGCACGAGGACCGGGTTGGCGAGCCACTCTGCAAAGAAAACCTCCATAATGAAGCCGGCTGCCAGAAGCCGGGCTATCTACTCTCCCACAATCCTTCTTTTCTCCTCCGACAGTTGGCGGAGGGGTTGTTTGACTGATTTTGCGTCTTCTCGGACGGGTAACTTGTCCTCGGCAAATTCCTTCGGAACACCCGGCATGTCCTTGGGGGACCATGCAAAGATGTCCCGATTCTCACAGAGGAAATCGGTGAGCTCGCCTTCCTATTTGCTGTTTAGGTTTGCCCCGATGACGGCAAACCTCTCTGGGTGCTCGGGGTCAAGAGGTATCTTCTTCGTCTCCTTGGCCGGCTGGGAAGATCATTGGGCATCACACTCCTTGGGATCGGGGGACAAGGCCGACTGTTTGCCGGCCATGGCCACGACTCGGTCCAACATCTTCTTTTCTTCAGCAATCACAAGGGACTCGGCCAGCCGGCTGCTGGCTGCTGCGCACTCGGAGGACTTATTGTAATCGCCGGCTATGGTGATGACGCCCTTGGTGCTCGGCATATTCATCTTGAGGTAAGCATAGTGGGGAACTACCATGAACCTGGCCAAGGCAGGTCGGCCAAGTAATGCATGGTAGGGGCTCTCCAGGTCCACCACTTCAAACCAGATCGCTTGTCGGCGGAAATGCTCCTTGTCCCCAAAGAGTACATCAATCTTGATCTTGCCAATGGGGGCGCAGGACAGGTCGGGTACAATGTCATGGAACACAGTCCGAGTAGGCATGAGTTGCTTCGTCTTGACGTTCAGCTTCTCTAGGGTGTCACGGTACAGGATGTTGATGCTGCTCCCGCCGTCTATCAGCACGCGGGAGAAACGGGCGGTGCGTCTATCCGTTGCAAGGGTGGCATCCAAAACCAACGCATAAGAGCCGGGAGATGGCATCACCTCTGGGTGGTCGGCCCGGCTCCAGCTGATAGGTTTTTCTGACCAGTGCATGTGCTCGGCGGGGTTGGCAGCGACCATGCTGACTTCCTGGTGCTCTCGGCGGTTGTTGCGTCGGTCTTCGGGCTATCTTGTAAAGGCGATATAAGCGGCATGCTCGTCGGGGAACTCATCGTGCACGGCTCCGACTACAGGCCGAGCGGTCGGCGGCTGCGGAGCCGGAGGCGGCGGACCGACAGGCGGAGGCGGCGTGAGCCCTTCGCCTTTGGAGATTCGGGTGAGCCAGTGGCACTTCCGGGTTGTGTGGTTGGACGGCTTCGCGCCGCTGTGGAACTTGCATGGGGCGTCGAGAGTTTGCTCGTAGGAGAAGGTCGGCTGCCAAGCCGGCTTGCCGCCCTTCTACTTCTTGGGTGCGGGCCGCCCTTCGGGCTGCTCGTCTTCGACTGTGGCCACCTGCCGACTGGTGGGGGGCGGCACGGGGCCCTTGCGCTTGTGGTCGTTCTGGTGTGGGCGTCGGCCGGAGTCCCCAGCCGGCGTCTTGGGCGCCGGGTTGAGTACCTTCCCGGACGTGTCTACCTGGAGTTCGGTCTTCATTGAGGAGTCGGTGGTGGCGTACTTGTCCGCTATGACCAGAAGCTCATCGAGGGTAGTCGGCTCGTCGCAGAGGAGCTTGTGCTTGAGGAGGGTGCCTTCTCAGCACCCGGTAGTGAAGTATTCTATGGCTTGCACCTCGTGCACCCCTTCGCAAGAGTTGCGGAGCTCGGCCCAACGCGTGAGGTAGTCGCAAGTGGACTCGGCGGGGCCTTGTACACACAAGGAGAGCTGTTTGGGCTTTGGAGCCCGCTGGTAGGTGCTGGTGAAGTTGCGGACGAAGGCTTCTGTGAAGTCTAGCCAGCTGTTGATGTTGTATGGCTTGAGCCTATTGAGCCAAGTCCGCGTCGTGCCTTGCAGCATGAGGGGCACATACTTCACGGCAACGCGCCTGTTGCCGTTTGCTATGCTAACCGCCGTGGAGTAGTCAATCAACCAATCTTCCGGCTTCACGGAGCCGTTGTACTTGGGCGTGTCTCTTGGGAGCGAGAACCCTTTGGGGAAAGGCTCGTCGCGGATGCGGGGGCCGAAGCAAGGCGGGCCGACATCATCTTCTTCTTCCAGCGCCAGGGATCGTGCTAGGCGGTCGATCCGATGGCGGGCGTCGTTCTCGCCGACTCCTTCGCGGCGACCTAGCCGGCCGCTGAGAGTCGGATGCGCAACAGGCGGTGGGATGGGATATCTCTCCCCACGGGGCCGAGGCGGAGGCGGGTTGCCCCGCCACTCCACGGCCCGGGGATGGCCTTCTGCGTCTCGCTCGATGGAGATTCGGGTTCGGCTTCGGCTGGCAGCCGGCTCTTTCTCGTGCCGCGCGCGGGTTTTACCCGTAGTCGGCGTCCGGGACGTCGCGCCGTGATCTCGGCGCGGGGGAGGGCTTTCCGCGTGGGCGTCGGTTTCGTGCCGCTGCGCGGCCGCATCGATTAGCTCCTGGATGCATCTGGTCATGTGGGGGAGTTCTTCGGCCCCCAATCCATCTAGCTCGTCTACGGCTGCCTGGGCGGCATGCAGGTTCTCGAGTGGAGCGGCGTAGACTGGGCGGTCGACTCCTAGAGTGTCAGCGACGACAGCGCCGCGCTGTTTGACAACGCCGGCCCGGCTGGGCCCGCCTGGGGGCGGCGTGCCAAAGGCGGCGCGGTCGGCTTCGTGCCGGTGGGCCTCAGTGAGGCGTCTCATGGAAGCCAACTTCCGGCCCTCCGCGAGGAGGGCGAGGCGGCGAGCCTCCAGTGCTTCGGCATCGGCATCGGCCGGGAGGGGGATGGACAAGTCGTGGACCGCCGCATGCAGGGCGTCGTGGGCGCTCTCGTCAGAAGCGCCGCCGTGGCCGATGACCATCACCTCGGTGGTGACAGCGTCGCAGCCGTCGGCCCGGGGAAGCAGGTCGTTGTATCTCGTCACGTCGGTGGGGAAGTGTCGAGTGAGGCCGTGTTGGATTCGACAGGCATCGGATCGGTGGAGCCAACCGACTCCAAGTCCACAGCAGGCTCGCCGGAGACGTGGAGCTGGCCGAGGAGTTTGACGAGGTGGTCGGTGCCTGCGTCAGAGGCGAGCTCGTCGGAGATGAGGGTGTTGTCAAGGAGATCGGCGAGGCCTCTCGCTACGCAGACGTTGGTGACGCGTTGCAGCGCGTCGTGGCAAGCGCCATCGGGCATGCCAGACTGGCTACGCTCGCTGGGGAGGAAGAGGGTTCCCATCCAGAACAGGTCTCTGGACGACGGTGCACCTGGCCCCACGGTGAGCACCAAATGTCGGGTGGTAGGTGCCACATATGCCAACGGGTGGCTTATCATTGTGGGAGCCAGTAAGACGTCGCCGGTGCCTGGAAACGGGATGAGGCGAAGACATGCACGCCGTCTAATCTTACCCAGCTTCGGGGCTCTCCGTGGAGATAACACCCCTACTGCTGCTCTGCGGGGTCTCCGCATGATCACTAGTTGAACGAGTAGCTACACGATGCTCCTTGAGCTGCTTGGTGAGAAGAAGAAGAAGAAGGGCACGGCTAGCTCTCCTCCCCTCTCTATGTGGTGTCTAGAACTAGCTTGGATCAACCCTTTGCATGGGTGCCCCGGGGGGTTTATATAGGCCTACCCTCTGGGGGTACAATGGTAATCCGGCTGGGCGTGGGGCCCAGCCGTCTGTGTCTACACTCGCCGGCTTCTGCGCCGGCTGCTGGGGCCCGCCGGCTGGTGGGTCCCGCCGGCTGCCGGCTCCTTGGTCGACAGGCAGGCCCCACTGTCATGGGCCTTGTCGGTGGCTGGTTACTGTTGCTCAATCCTGGTGACGAGGGCTTCGCCGAGGTGGGCGTGGCTACAGTGCCGCCATCCGGCGGGTGATCGCTGCAGCCTCACCGCATCTTGTATCCTTAATGGGGCGTCTCCTTCGAGGGAGGTGGCAAGCCGGCTCTGGGGAGCCGGCTCTGTCTTGGGCCGACTGGGGGAGGCCTGGCCGCCTTCGGGTGTCTCTCTGCCCGAACGGGCGCACCGCCCGCGGGCCGCGCTGGCAGCCCGTCGTGGATGACATCAGGGTCAACATGGCAACAGTGCCGCGCCAGACGGGTCATGGCCACCCGTACGGAGCACTGTGCCAGGCGTGCTCCGGGATTCTGGGGTGGCAGGCTTTACTGTAGCCACGCCCCGTCACATCGCCGTTATGTGGATGCAGACTTCGAGGGTACGATCTTGACCGCTTTGTGGGAGCCCGCTTCTCGGAGTTGGCCTTCTCGCGGCCGGCTTCTTGGAGCCGGCCCTCCCACGGCTTTCTTCATGAGGGCTAAAGTCGGGCCGCCTTCCGATAGTCTGCCTGGGAGACAGCCGGCATGGGGAAGGCGGCCCCACGTCTTGGATTCTTGAGAGCCGGATCAGCTCGTAATTTTTTCAGAAGGGCCAGGGGGGCCGGCTAGGCTACCCGTGGTCATTTACTCCGACAATGTGGGAGACAACATGGGTATCCAGATCCCGCTGTTGGTTATTGAACGGAGAGTCGTCTCGGTCATGTCTGCATGTCTCCCGAACCCGTAGGGTCTACACACTTTAGGTTCGGTGACGCTAGGGTTGTTAGGAAGACTTGTATGTGATTACTGAATGTTGTTCGAAGTCCCGAATGAGATCCCGTACATCACGAGGAGTTCCGGAATGATCCGGAGGTGAAGATTTATATGTAGGAAGTTGTCATACGGTCACCGGAAAGGTTCGGGGGCATATCAGTATTGTACCGGGGCCACCGGAGGGGTTCCGGGGGTCCACCGGGAGGGGCCACCTCTCTCGGAGGGCCTAATGGGCTGTAGAGGAAAGGGGAACCAGCCCTACATGGGCTGGCCGCATCCCCCCCCCCTTGGGCCCATGCGCCTAGGGTTGGGGGGAACCCTAAAGGGGGCGCCCCCCTTGCTTGGGGGGCAAGCCCCCTCCCCTTGGCCACCGCCCCCCCCCCCTCTAGATCTCATCTAGAGGGGGCCGGACCCCTTCCTCCTTCCCCTATAAATAGAGGGGCAAGGGGAGGGCTGCATACAACATCCAAGGCGCAGCCCCTCCCCTCCCCAACACCTCTCCTCCTCCGTAAGAGCTTGGCGAAGCCCTGCCGGAGTACTGCAGCTTCACCACCACCACGCCGTCGTGCTGCTGTTGGAGCCCTCTTCCTCAACCTCTCCCTCCTCCTTGCTGGATCAAGGCGCGGGAGACGTCCTCGCTCCGTACGTGTGTTGAACGCGGAGGTGCCGTCCGTTCGGCGCTAGGATCTTCGGTGATTTGGATCACGATGAGTACGACTCCATCAACCCTGTTCTCTTGAACGCTTCCGCTCACGATCTACAAGGGTATGTAGATGCACTCCTCTCTCCCTCGTTGCTAGATGACTCCATAGATTGATCTTGGTGATGCGCAGAAAATTTTAAAATTCTGCTACTTCCCCAACAGGCCGGCCCCGTTCACGTCATTTTTCTGGGGTTGTTGGTGTTAGGCCTTCTCATGTGATAACCTCAGGAGATTCATTCGCCGCAGGTTGTTTAACCATCTCACAGGGCCATCACAAGTGTTCTGAATCAAATTCAGGCGCAACCCTCCTTGAGGTAGGGCCTCGTGAGTCCCGCGCTGGCTCACGAGTGCCCAGACACACCTCCTCCAGCCCTGTCGTGCAAGCCACGTGTCAGGACGGGGTTATACACGCCCTGGGGGATCCACTCAGAGGGAGCTCCCACGCACACACCAGTGGAAGCACCATGCTCTGCGCTGGCAGTCGACACGGTCGAGGAGCGGCTATGCCCGCGCAAGTGCGAAAGCACCATGCTCCGTGCTGGTGATAAACAACTGGGGGTGGCCCCATGGCCGCATTAACCTCAGGGAGCCGCCAGGCTCAGTGGTCAGCCTCATCGCCACACTTTCCCTTTGAGAGAGTCATGCGAGGGGGCTGGGCACGGGGGCTACGCTCAGGTCACGCCTAGCGTATGCCGCCCTGCCAGGTCCATCAGACCTGGTCGTCGCGCGCCCCTCCCAAGCGGGACCTCGGCGAGGAAAGGTATGGAGGTCTGTTCGTACGTCAAGGGGGACTACTGAGCATCGCGACTCAGGATCCTAACTGGTCACGTAGCCCCTCATCCCTTGGTTTCGTCCTAGCGATCTGGACGACCCAACAACAGCTAATGTATGTGCGGGGCCAGGCCCTGCCGATGCAGAATGCTAAGGCCTACACTCGCATCTCCTTCCCGAGGGTTGTTTGTACGTCAAAGGGGACTCCTGAGCATCGCGACTCAGGAGCCTAACTGGTCACGTATCCCCTCGCCCCTTGGTCTCATCCTGGTGATCCAGAAGACCCAGCGGCGGCTGAGGTATGCGCGGGGCCGGGCCCTGCCGATGTAGAACATTAAAGCAAATGGGAAGGAAATCGCAAAATCCTAGCAAATTATAACAAGATATATTGTCTCTTAAAAAGTGGAGAGCACATAAGTTCTGACGCCTCCGCAAGGCACGGTGCATGTTGCAGGAAATAAAATGGAGGGGAGCGCCACCAGTGAGCTTCTTCTTCAGCCTTGGGTGCTGCCATCGCCCGCAAGGAGTGCCCTGTCGTCGACAATGTCGCTGTCACCCGTACCATCAGTCATGGCTGTGGGCTCGCCGGTGCCGTCGGTCATGGGTGCGGGGTGTTGGGGAACGCAGTAATTTCAAAAAAAAAATCCTACGCACACGCAAGATCAATCATAGTGATGCATAGCAACGAGAGGGGAAGAGTGTTGTCCACGTACCCTCGTAGACCGTAAGCGGAAGCGTTATGACAACGCAATTGATGTAGTCGTACGTCTTCACGATCCGACCGATCCTAGTATCGAAAGTACGGAACCTCCACGATCTGCACACGTTCGCCTCGGTGACGTCCCACGAACTAATGATCCAGTAGAGTGTCAAGGGATAGCTTCATCGGCATGACGGCGTGATGACGGTGATGATGAAGCTACCGGCGCAGGGCTTCGCCTAAGCACTACGACAATATGACCGAGGTGGATTATGGTGGAGGGGGGCACCGCACACGGCTAATAGATCGATGATCAACTTCTGTGTCTATGGGGTGCCCCCTGGCCACGTATATAAAGGATGGAGGGAGGAGGAGGCCGGCCCTCCTAGGGCGCGCCCAAAGTGTGGAGTCCTACTAGGACTCCCTAGTCCTAGTATGATTCCACCTCACACATGGAATAGGAAAAAGGGAAGGGGGAAGGAGAAGGAAGGAAGGGGGCGCCCCCTTTCCCTAGTCCAATTCGGACCAGTCCATGGGGAACGGGTGCAGCCACCCTTGAGGCCTTTCTCTCCTTTCCCGTATGGCCCATTAAGTCCCAATACGAATTCCCGTAACTCTCAGGTACTCCGAAAAATACCTGAATCACTCGGAACCTTTCCGATGTCCGAATATAGCCTTCCAATATATCGGCCTTTACGTCTTGACCATTTTGAGACTCCTCATCATGTCCCCGATCTTATCTGGGACCCCGAAGAAACTTCGGTCACCAAATCACATAACTCATAATACAAATCGTCACAGAACGTTAAGCGTGCGGACCCTACGGGTTCGAGAACTATGTTTTTTTGACAGAAAGACTGTAAGGAAACCCCCTACAGTATAATTGGTGCAACAAACCCAAATTGCAAGTACCATGCCTTGAACCTGGGTGGGTGGGAAGGCATCAGCCCCTTCCCACTACTAGGCCATGCCTTAGTCTGCAACCAATAGCCAATAAAGGAACCTGGATGCTCATATTGGTTCCTACATATTCTACGAAGATGTTTATCGGTCAAACCGCATAACAACATACGTTGTTCCCTTTGTCATCGGTATGTTACTTGTCCGAGATTTGATCGTCGGTATCTCAATACCTAGTTCAATCCCATTACCAGCAAGTCTCTTTACTCGTTCCGTAATGCATCATCCTGCAACTAACTCATTAGTCACTTTGCTTGCAAGGCTTATGGTGATGTGCATTACCGAGAGGGCCCAGAGATACCTCTCCGACAATCAGAGTGACAAATCCTAATCTCGATCTATGCCAACTCAACAAACACCATCGGAGACACCTGTAGAGCACATTTATAATCACCCAGTTACGTTGTGACATTTGGTAGCACACAAAGTGTTCCTCCGGTATTCGGGAGTTGCATGATCTCATAGTCATAGGAACATGTATAAGTTATGGAGAAAGCAATAGCAACAAACTAAACGATCATCGTGCTAAGCTAACGGATGGGTCAAGTCAATCACATCATTCTCTAATGATGTGATCCCATTAATCAAATAACAACTCATGTCTATGGTTAGGAAACATAGCCACCATTGATTCAACGAGCTAATCAAGTAGAGGCAAACTAGTGACACTTTGTTTGTTTATGTATTCACACATGTACTAAGTTTTCAGTTAATAAAATTCTAGCATGAATAACAAACATTTATCATGATATAAGGAAATAGAAATAACAATTTATTATTACCTCTAGGGCATATTTCCTTTAGTCTCCAGTTGCACTAGATTCAATAATCTAGTTCACATCGTCATGTGATTTAACACAAATAGTTTAAGGGAACGCGACAGAAAACAAAAAAATTCGACCTACGCATGTCGGATCTAGAAGTAGATGTGTCTAGAGGGGGGTGATTATACACTTAATGCTCAAGTTGCAATTTTTTAAACTTTTTCGGTTTAAGTGGAGTTTAGGCACAATTTCAACACACACAATACATATCAAGCAAGCATGCAAAGAGTATATGAGCAGCGGAATGTAAAGCATACAACTTGCAAGAATGTAAAGAGAAGGGTTTGGAGAATTCAAACGCAATTGGAGACACAGATGTTTTTCCCGTGGTTCGGATAGGTGGTGCTATCCTACATCCACGTTGATGGAGACTTCAACCCACAAAGGGTAACGGTTGTGCGAGTCCACACAGGGCTCCACCCAAGGGTAACGGTTGCGCGAGTCCACACAGGGCTCCACCCACGAAGAAGCAACTACCCACAAAGGGTCCATGAAGAAGCAACCTTGTCTATCCCACCATGGCCATCGCCCACACAGGACTTGCCTCACTAGCGGTAGATCTTCACGAAGTAGGCGATCTCCTTGCCCTTACAAACTCCTTGGTTCAACTCCACAATCTTGTCGGAGGCTCCCAAGTGACACCTAGCCAATCTAGGAGACACCACTCTCCAAGAAGTAAAAAATGGTGTGTAGGTAATGAACTCCTTGCTCTTGTGCTTCAAATGATAGTCTCCCCAACACTCAACTCTCTCTCATAGGATTTGGATTTGGTGGAAAGAAGATTTGAGTGGAAAGCAACTTGGGAAGGCTAGAGATCAAGATTCATATGGTAGGAATGGAATGTCTTGGTCTCAACACATGAGTAGGTGGTTCTCTCTCAGAACATATGAGTTGGAATGGTGTATGTGTTCTGATGGCTCTCTCAACAAATGAAGAGGAGGTGGAGGGGTACATATAGCCTCCACACAAAAACCAACCGTTACACACAGTTTTCCAATCTCGGTGGGACCGAATCAACAAACTCGGTCGGACCGAAAATGTAAACCTAGTGACCGTTAGAGATTTTCGGTGGGACTGACATGCAACTCGGTAGGACCGATATGGTTAGGGCTTGGGCATAACGTAATCTCGGTGAGACCGATTACACAAACTCGGTGAGACCGAATTTGGTAATTAGCTCACCAGAGAGTTGGTCAGGCAAACTCGGTGGGACCGATTTGCTCTTTTGGTGAGACCGAAAAGTTACAAAGGGGAAACACTGAATTTACATTGCAATCTCGGTGGGACCAATTCTCTCTTTCGGTGAGACCGAAAAGTTACGAAAGGGAAACAGAGAGTTTGCAACCCCATCTCGGTGAGACCGAGATCCCTATCGGTAGGACCGAATTGCTAGGGTTTGGCAGTGGCTTATGACAAATGAAAACTCGGTGGCGCTGGATAGGAAGAATCGGTAGGACCGAGTTTGGCTTAGGGTTTAGGTCATATGTGGATATGGGAAAGTAGTTGAGGGTTTTGGAGCATATCACTAAGCACATGAAGCAAGAGGCTCATTAAGCAACACCTCATCCCTCCTTGATAGTATTGGCTTTTCCTATGGACTCAATGTGATCTTGGATCACTAAAATGTAAAATGAGAAGTCTTGAGCTTGAAGCTTTAGCCAATCCTTTGTCCTTAGCATCTTGAAGGAGTTCCCACAACTTTTAGTCCATGCCACTCCATTGTTGAACTTATCTGAAACATGCTAGATAGAAACATTAGTCCAACAAGCGATATGTTGTCATCAATTACCAAAACCACCTAGGGAGCACTTGTGCTTTCAACGCACCAGCCCAGGACCACTATGGAGACTGCATACAAGGTTTGATCTTTTTCGTTACCGACTCGTAGCGCAGCGGAAGTAGAGTCGATGACGAACGGCGGTGCAGATCCCCGCAGCTAGGATTTACAACCTCCCAACCGCGAGGATGTATACCCTCATCCGCCCCACGGACAGCCTCCGGGAGGCGGTCGGACAGTCCCTCGGACGGTGTCACGGACAGCCCTTCGGGAGGACCCTCAAAACTCGGACAGTCACTCTGACACCTTTTCGGAAGGATTCATAGAACTCGGACCATCACTTGGACACCCCTTTGGGAGGCACTCTCAAAACAGCCCCTCGGGCAAAAAGGATCAAAACTACAACCTCTCTACGGGGTTGCACACATACGGTATCATCTATCCGGCAGGGCTTCGCCGTCCAGAACTAGTTCCCACCGGAACCCACACAACCTTTCGGCTCTACGAAACTATTTCGCTGGGAGTGAGAGAGAAGCCAGATCATGCATGGAACTTGTATATGAGAAGGGATGAGAGTGGAGGGTTTCCCCTCCATCTCTATTTATAGGAAATCCCAAGGGGTAGGGTGTTTTTACATTAAAACCCAAAGGCACATGAATGAAGTCCTTCCTCAAGGGCATAAAATTGAAACCAAGGAACAAGAGGGGCTCCAAGGTGGAGCCCCAAGTGTGGCCGGCCACACCCCCATGAGGGGTCCCAAAAATGGCTCCTATCCATCCATGTCACGCCCCAAGATCTTTTGGGCAAAGCCCCAAAAGGTGGCTTTCCATAAAATATCCCAAAAAGCACTTTCACTATTCATGATGGCATTTTTCAGCGTCCGTTCGAACTGAAAATATTTATGTGGGCTTAGAACATTTCCAGTACCCACCATAATAACTTTCAACGTGTCCTGGAACAATTCCAGTTTGGTGATTTTCATCTGCGAAAAGCATCTAAACCAGTTCCGACAGCTCCAGAACATTTCCGGTTTTTATTTCTGAAAATTCCAAAAAGTTTCCAGAATGATTCCGGCACCCTCCAAGAATTATCAGGCATGTGCTGAAAACATTTTGACTTAATGGCATATCCCAAAACAACTTTTTCGGTTTCACCGAAACTCATGTGATGACCTCTCTTATCGAAACTTTTTCGCTGTCTCCGAAAACTTTTTTCGGTAAACTTTCTCTCAGACTCCCTGTCGGTGTCAGACCGGCGGATCTCGGGTAGGGGGTCCCGAAATGTGCATCTAAGGCGGATGGTAACAGGAGGCAGGGGACACGATGTTTTACCCAGGTTCGGGCCCTCTTGATGGAGGTAAAACCCTACGCCCTGCTTGATTTAATCTTGATTATATGAGTATTACAGGAGTTGATCTACCACGAGATCGGAGAGGCTATACCCTAGAAGCTAGCCTATGGTATGATTGTCTGTTGTCCTACGGACTAAACCCTCCGGTTTATATAGACACCGGAGAGGGTTAGGGTTACACAAGGTCGGTTACAGAGGAGGAGATATCCATATCCGTATTGCCTAGCTTGCCTTCCACGCCAAGGAGAGTCCCATCCGGGCACGGGACGAAGTCTTCAATCTTGTATCTTCATAGTCCAACAGTCCGGCCAAAGGATAGAGTCCGGCTGTCCGGAGACCCCCTAATTCCGGACTCCCTCAGTAGCCCCTGAACCAGGCTTCAATGATGATGAGTCCGGCGCGCAGTGTTGTCTTCGGCATTGCAAGGCGGATTCCTCCTCCGGATATACCACAGAAGAGTTTGAATGAAAGATAGCGTCCGACCCTGCAAAATAAGGTCCACATACCACCGTAGAGAGAATAATATTTCCACAAATCTAATCTGCTGACACGTTTTGGCAACATGACATCATGCCATGGCACGGCGATTATTCGAACCGGTTTTCTTTAACCAGCCCCGCACATAACACGGGGCAGTTTCTTGACACGTCTTGTCAAAGCAGAGATCGTGTCCCCCTTATTGCGGGATTCTCGTCAATACGGGCATGGGTAACCCAACCGCGCCATCAATCACGGCGCTTGGGGGATAAGCGAGTTTTACCAGGCTTGTGGGGGCACATAGTTTCGTCCGCCCTTATAAAGGGATAAGGTTTAACCTTTTTCTACCCACATCTTGTTCCTCCTTGCTCATCCATTCTCGCGCACTCGAGGTCCAATGCCCAAGTCCACATCTTTCTTCTCAACCTTCTCCAAACATGTCCGGAGCGGGAGGCAAGTGGATGGCTTCCTCCGTTACGGAGGGACACATCAAAAAGCTGCGCGGAGCCGGATACTTAGCCGTGAATATCGCGCATCGGCTGCCCGCTGCGGGGCAGATCATCCCTACCCGAGAACCTCATGAGAGGGTAGTTTTCCTCCACCACTTCCTCCATGGACTGGGGTTTCCCCTTCATCCATTCGTCCGCGATCTCATGTTCTACTACGGGTTGGACTTTCATAATCTGGCCCCAAACTTCATCCTCAATATTTCGGCGTTCATTGTTGTTTGTGAGGCTTTCCTCCGCATACGCCCCCACTTCGGTCTGTGGCTGAAGACCTTCAATATCAAGCCGAAGGTGGCGGGCGGCCAACAAGCGGAATGCAGCGGAGCCATGGTGGGAAAGATGCCCAACGTTATATGTCTTGAGGGATCCTTCGTGGAGACCATAAAGGGGTGGCAATCGGCCTAGTTCTACATCACCGAGCCGCGTGACACCAACTGGGCGGCGGCCCCCGAGTTTCGATCCAGATTCCCTACACAACTCACTTCCTGGAAAGAGAAGGGCATGTTCTGGGGTTCATCGGTGGAGCTGGACGGACTCCAGAATGTATCCGGAACATGGCAAGCAAGAAACTTAAGCTTGTCAACATAGTCCAAGTCATGCTCTTCCGCCGGATCCTCCCGTGCCAACAATGGGATTTCAATTTATGGGAGTTCGACCCGGCCCGGCACCATACTCTCAGCGAGCTCTTCGACACGATGCACAAGGACGTCTAGAGGGTGCTATTCAAGGGCGTTGAGGTCCCTCCTTCTCTTACCGAGGACCGCGGGCTAAGCGCGAAGCGCCTAGCGCATTCCGTGAGTTCTACACATCCGATAGGATATTTATTTCCCCTAGCTTAACCATGTGTGGGGTCTGAGCTCCATGCCTTTGACAGGACTGGGTGGAGACGTCGGGGCAGATTAACTGTCCGGCCCCTCTGTCCGAAGACACTATGGACGCTCTCCTGACGGAGATGCTGACTCCGGCTCCTTACAAGGTGCCGGAGAAGACCAAGAAGGCTAAGGTAACCCGAAAGAGTTCCCGGCGCCAGGTGGTATCGGACTCATCGTCCGATGACTCTGCGACGCACTCCTCCCATGAAGACGAGGAGGAGGATGAAGATGCTCCCCCTCCAATCGGGGGAGACAAGAAAAGGAAGGCCGCCCCAATCGGGGAGGCCGAAGGGTCCAAGAAAGGAAGGACTCTCATTCCGGACTACTCCACCACCGCCGTCGAAGGCGAAGATGAGTGGATGCCCAGGGTCAAGCCCCTGGGGAAGTCGTAAGTGTTCGGATACTAGAGTAACTCATAGTATACTATTGCCGCACTGCTTCTCCTAACGCTGAATATAATTTTGCAGGCTGCCCCAAGCCCGTATCGATGTATCCTCATCAGACGGCTCCTTGGATTCGTCGGATATGGATAGAGATCCACTTCCGACTGCCTCATCCCCTTGCCGTGCGGACGATGCCGAGGCATTGTCTCAAGGGGCACCGAGCCGGGGAGAGACAGTCCTGGAGGTGCCTCAAGGCGACCTTCCGGACTCCAGGATCAAGGGAGACAGGGCTCCCGGGGGCTCCAAGTTCGGCACTCAGCGGACACTGCGCCGGAACCTGCAATGGTTCTGGACTCGGGCAGGCGGCCCTCTTCCAAAAGGGTAAGACGCCCGTGCCGGTGACCTCTGTCCATCCAGAGGCGACGGACAACCTGCTAGAAGCGCTTCACGGAGCTTCCGTCGACCAAGAGCACTGCACTATTATGACTGCGGTGGTCAAGAAGGTTCAGTCCGCCAAGAGCAGACTGACTGAAGCATGTGCCAGCCTTCTAACAGGCTTTGAGGTAAGTATTTAAAATATAGGAAAAATATTGCCGCATAGACAGTAGCCCTTGATGCTCTGTTCGGTGTTCACAAAGAAAATCCGAATAGAGGATCAAACAATATCGCAGGAGTCTAATATAAGTATGTCTGTATGCATATGCAGGCTTCACTGCTGGCTTCTGCCGCACTAACTGCGGAGGTCGCCGCACTGAAGCAGGACTTTGAGGGGTCCAAGAAAGAGCTCGGCCTTGCCAAGAGGCAGCTCAAGGAGAACAAAGGTAAGTAATACCATGTCACAGTGTCCTGGACTAGGGGGTACTCATCACATCATCTCCCGATCGGTTGGATTGGGCCGAGGACCCCCATGGCCGCATACTCATGGGCCAGTTCGGACAGCTGCCACATACAAGGAAGATTCCACCAGACTTGGCAATCAAGACAAGGACTCCACCCCACCGGCGTATTTGGCTAGGACTCTTGTTATCCTAGGCCTCTGGTGCATTATATAAACCAAGGCCAGGCTAGTCGATAGAGATATACAACAATCATACAATAGGCTAGCTTCTAGGGTTTAGCCTCTCTGATCTGGTGGTAGATCTACTCTTGTACTACCCATATCATCAATATTAATCAAGCAGGATGTAGGGTTTTACCTCCATCAAGAGGGCCCGAACCTGGGTAAAACATCGTGTCCCCTGCCTCCTTTTACCATCCGCCTTAGACGCACAGTTCGGGACCCCCTACCCGAGATCCGCCGGTTTTAACACAGACACCCTGTCTATGTATATATAAAAGAAGACGCGATTGCAAAATGACAGGATCACCATGAATGTACCAGGGGCCACGACCGAAGTGGCAACCCTGAAGCAAGCGATGTCCGAGGCCAAAGATAAAGCGGCCAAGGAGCGCACCGAGCGAGAAAGGCAAGAGGCATGGGTGGGCGAGGTGCAGCAAGAGCTCCAAGCTCTCGTGTCGAAGCATGAGGCGTTGGAGCGTGACTCGAAGACGCGAGAGTCCGAGCTTGCCGCGGCCCTCGAAAGCGCGAAAAATGCCAAGGCCGAATCCCAAAAAGCCCTCCAGGAGATTGAGGCAATGAAGAAAATAGCGGCGGGTAAGGCATTCTTTATGCATAGCAAGCATGTGAAAGTAAATTACTTGTTACTTACCTGAATTCGGAGCTCTCCAGGAGCGTTCGTAGATTTGCCCCGCAGCATGTCGGATGCCGCATAGTTTTACCAGGCCGAGGAGGGAAGCTCAACGGAGAAGTTGTTCTGGTCTCAGTATTCTAGGACCGAACACCCGGTGCCTATGAGCGACCAGCTAAAGCAGCTGGTCGAGCTACACAAGGCGGCCGAACAGGCCATGAAGGGCTTTATAGTCCGGATGTGGCCTAGCGACGCCCTTCTCAATAGCTACTTCCGCTTGGTGAGGCGGCTTGTGGATGCCTGCCCACGGCTGGAAGTCATCAAGCGGTCCGTCTACATCGAAGGTGCACGCCGGGCTTTCGCCCGTGTGAAGGTGCAATGTGCCAAGCTAGACGCCGTGAAGCTGGTTAAGGAAGGGCCGTCGGCGGGCAAGGAGCATCGCCACCCCAAGATGTACTATGAGGGTGTCCTGAAGGGTGCCCTTCTCGTAGCGGACGAGTGTACGAAAGATGTAATATTTGATTAAACTCGCTCGTGTAATCCTGTATTTATGAAAACTTGTTCATATGCGCTATGCAATGCTTCTTTTAATTTAAAATATTACCTTTTGTTCGGCTGTTTATCAAATCTGAGAGATGGCTAGTCGTCGGCTCCTGCCCCCACGCCACGAGTCTGGGGTGTTTGGGACAAACCTGAGCACTCTTGTTCCCATTTTTGGGTCCTTCGAGGGAGGTGCTCAGCACAATGAACAAGGCAATCGGACTATAATGCGTTATCACTCTCACTTAGCCATAGAATTCTATAATTTTAAATTTCGGCGAAGCCTCCAGTATTCGAAAGGCCGAATTCGGGGCGCGATACATGCCTTAAGCCGGACAGGGCCGACTCCTCGTTCTAAGCGGCATAATTCTTTAGGGACTCGAAACCTCTCGAACAGCGACCAGTCTCTCTCCTTATCATGACAGTCAGTTTTAGCTTTCTCTACTGAGGTGCTTAACCCGGCAGAACTGGGGAACAATCGCAGTAGTTCTCCCAGTGCTACCTTAGCCGATATAGCGGAACGTAAGGTACCAAAACATGGGAGCCGGGCAAACCCAACTATTGACCCAAGACATGATTCGGAGCTGATGCATATAATGCTATAAGTTCGGGGTGCCGCACTGTCGAAAGTGTTCGGACTTCTCACGCCGTATTATGGGGTATGCTTAAGCCCCTAGCGTATTGGCCGTACCAGAGTGTACAGGTGCTGGATGTCATGAATGAACATATATATATATAAGAAGAATGTAATAATAGTCTTAATGCTATGCATTGTTTATTCAAAAAGGTGCGTTAAAGCAGAATGATACAGATAGTGCAATAAGCAAAAAAGTAGGACTATGTCCCCTCCAAGGGCAAGCTGAGGAATAGTATTAAAGTACGTATTTCACTCGTTATTGTAATCCACCTGGGAGTTTCGTGGTGTGACGTAAATTTCTGCCTCCTTGGTTGCTGCATCATGTGTTCGGCAATCATGCTACCGGACAGGATTTCCAGAGATTAAAGTCCTAAAAGAGAAAAATAACAAAGCAGGAAGCCCCTAGTGCGGTTTAAGCCGCGTCTTGGAGCGTGCCGCAATCGTGCCCCCTCCCTACCTGTACCCATGGTATTTTTAATGCGTAATTATGTGCGCGTGGCACAGATTTCGCTGTTTGGCTTGGGCCGGGGTGGGGCCGCATTGCTATGCGAGCTCGAAATGTGCCAGGCAGTCCTGTTGCCGATTACCCCGGGCGCGCTTGAAGGTGTTCTTATCCTTACTCGCTGAACTAGTGAATTGCCTTAAGAGGCTGCTTTGCGCTTTTGCTGCGAGGGCAGCAGTGTGCTCCTCCGTTCGGAGAGAGCGCTCTGTGTTTCCATTAACTGTAATGACCCCCCCGAGGTCCTGGCATCTTGAGCTTGAGGTATGCATAATGCGGTGCCGCATTGAATCTTGCAAATGCGGTTCGCCCGAGCAGTGCATGATAGCCACTGCGGAACGGGACTATATCGAAGATTAACTCTTCGCTTCAGAAGTTATCCGGGGATCTGAAGACCACTTCCAGTGTGACTGAGCCTGTGCAATGGGCCTCTACACCTGGTATGATGCCTTTAAAGGTCGTTGTTGTGGGTTTGATCCTGGAGGGGTCTATACCCATTTTGCGCACTGTGTCCTGATAAAGCAGGTTCAGGCTGCTGCGGCCATCCATAAGGACTCGAGTGAGGTGAAATCCGTCAATGATTGGGTCTAGGACCAGTGCGGCAAATCCGCCGTGACGGATACTAGTGGGGTGGTCCCTGCGATCGAAGGTGGTTGGATAGGAGGACCATGGGTTGAACTTTGGGGCGACTGGCTCCAACACATGTACATCCCTGAGCGCATGCTTCCGCTCCCTCTTGGGGATGTGGGTTGCGTATATCATGTTCACCGTCCGCACTTGTGGGGGAAACCTCTTCTGTCCTCCAGTGTTCGGCTGCCGGGGCTCCTCCCCGTCATCGCTATGTGACCCCTTGTCTTTGTTTTCAGCATTTAACTTGCCGGCCTGCTTGAACACCCAACAATCCATGTTGGTGTGGTTGGCTGGCTTGTCAGGGGTGCCATGTATTTGACACGAGCGGTCGAGTATACGGTCCAGACTGGATGGGCCCGGAGTGTTTCTTTTGAATGGCTTTTTCCACTGACCGGGTTTAGAGCCTTTGAATCTGGCATTAACTCATTATCCTCGGTATTGTCGCTGTTAATGTGGCGCTTATGTTTGCTGCGATGTGACCTGCCATTGCCGTCCTTGGTATCCGAAGTACCATGGTTCTTTGATATGTTATTGCTGCGAGCCAGCCAGCTGTCTTCTCCGGCACAAAGCGGGCCATGAGTGTCGTGAGGGCTGCCATAGATTTCGGCTTTTCCTGGCCAAGGTGTCGGGCGAGCCATTCGTCGCGGATGTTGTGCTTAAAAGCTGCTAGGGCCTCTGCATCCGGACAGTCGACGATTTGATTTTTCTTTGTTAGGAACCGTGTCCAGAATTGCCTGGCCAATTCCTCTGGCTGCTGAATTATATGGCTCAGGTCATCGGCATCTAGTGGTCGCACATAAGTGCCCTGAAAGTTGTCGAGGAATGCGGCTTCCAGATCTTCCCAGCAACCAATGGACTCTGCTGGCAAGCTGTTGAGCCAATGCGGAGCTGGTCCTTTGAGTTTGAGTGGGAGGTATTTGATTGCATGTAGATCATCACCGCGGGCCATGTGGATGTGCAGGAGGAAATCTTCGATCCATACCGCGGGATCTATTGTGCCGTTGTACGATTCTATATTTACGGGTTTGAAACCCTCTAGGATTTGATGATCCATTACTTCGTCTATGAAGCATAAGGGGTGTGCGAAGCCTCTGTACTGGGCTATATCGTGACGCAGCTCAAATGAGTCTTGCCCGCTGTGTTCGGCCCGGCCGGATTTACTTTTACTGTATCTGGCGTGACGATTATCATCTCGCCTAGTGGCGCGCCCTCGTGATCCGTAGATCGATCTTGCATGTTCTGCTTTGTCCTCCAATACGTCTTGCAGGTCTGGCGTATTTCCCCATGCCTTTTTGTTTGAATGGCGTCGGGGTGCAGGCTGAGCTTTTGGCTGGAATGCCTCTCTGTCGCGGCCACGAGGTGGCCGATCAGCCACGTCATACGCTTCCTCCTCCAATCGGGGTAGCAACCTGCATTTTGGGTAACTCTTGGAGGGGCGTTCGAGTTTATATTCCTCGGCCGCAAGGACTTCAGTCCATTTGTCAGCTAGCAAATCTTGATCAACTGGAAGCTGCTGCTGCTTTTTCTTAAGGCTATTTGTCGTGGCTATAAGCCGACGCTTGAAGCGCTCTTGTTCGACGGGATCCTCTGGCACGACGAATTCGTCATCGTCGAGGCTTGCCTCGTCTTCGGAGGGAGGCATGTAATTATCATCCTCCGCCTCTCCATCTGCCGCTCTCTCACAAGGGCTGGCTTCTCCCTCCTCCTGCTCTAAATTTTGCTGGAGGGGATTGTTGTATTCTTCGGTACTGTCCGGAGTGCTATTATCTCTGGTGCCGGTTTCACCACTTTTGCTTTGGCGAGACTTAGAGCGGCGCTGCTGACATCTATGCTTGGGTTGCTTATTGGAGGGGTCATCCTCCGTTGTCTCGTCGCCATTGCCTTCTTTGGGTGTGTCCACCATGTATATATCGTATGATGAGGTGGCTGTCCAGTTCCCTGTGGGCAGTGGTTCCTCTTCGTCTCCCGCATCATCGTCCATACCATCAATGTCTTCAGAGTCAAAGTCGAGCATGTAGGTTAAGTCGTCGAAAGTAGCTACTAAGTGGGTGGTGGGTGGGCAGCGAATTTCTTTGTTATCCACATCCCAATCCTGCCGGACATAGTTCGGCCAGGATCCTCCTAACAAGGAGAGAGACCTTAATGAGTTCGGTATGTCACCAAAGGGCGAGTGCTAAAAAATATCCGCGGAGGTAAACTCCATGATCGGCGCCCAATCGGATTCGATAGGAACGGGCGCAGGCGGTTCGGAGTCCATGGCCGGAGAAGGATCCGGCAGTTTGACAACACGGCTCTCGTGCAGGGTAAGGTCGATGTTCGGCTCGATCGCCGCTGAGGATGAGGCCTCCGTGGTGGGGTCTATCCACCCGTCCATGGATGGCGCAACTGGCTCCGAATTGATGGTCGGAGCGGCTGCCGGTGCGATTTCTTGAACACTGTCCGACGGCAGAGCTAAATCGTACTCGTCGTGACCGCGTGGCGAACAAGGCAGGGGCTCGAATCCGTCGAAGATCAAGTCTCCGCGGATATCGGACGCGTAGTTTAAGCTTCCAAACCTGACCTGGTGGCCAGGGGTGTAACTTTTGATCTGCTCCAGATGGCCAAGCAAGTTGGCCCGCAGTGCGAAGCCGCCGAACACAAAGATCTATCCGGGGAGAAAAGTCTCACCCTAGACTGCATCGCTATCGATGATCGTAGGAGCCATCAAGCCTAATGGCGACGACACAGAGGAACTCTCAATGAAAGCACCAATGTCTGTGTCAAAACCGGCGGATCTCGGGTAGGGGGTCCCGAACTGTGCGTCTAAGGCGGATGGTAACAGGAGGCAGGGGACACGATGATTTACCCAGGTTCGGGCCCTCTTGATGGAGGTAAAACCCTACGTCCTGCTTGATTTATTCTTGATGATATGAGTATTACAAGAGTTGATCTACCACGAGATCGGAGAGGCTAAACCCAGAAGCTAGCCTATGGTATGATTGCCTGTTGTCCTACGGACTAAACCCTATAGTTTATATAGACATCGGAGAGGGTTAGGGTTACACAAGGTCGGTTACAAAGGAGGAGATATCCATATCCGTATTGCCTAGCTTGGCTTCCACACCAAGGTGAGTCCCATCCAGACATGGGACGAAGTCTTCAATCTTGTATCTTCATAGTCCAACAGTCCGGCCAAAGGATAGAGTCCGGCTGTCCGGAGACCCCCTAATCCCAGACTCCCTCACTCCCTGTCTAGTACTCAGCAGATAGATGACCCTTAAGCGTGTGACCCTATAGGTTCGGTGAAGTATAGACATGACCCGGAACCCCTTCCGATCAATGATCAACATCGGAGCCGTGGACACCCATATTGACCCCTATACCCACACGAATGAATATTCGAGTGAACCTCCAGTTGACATGTGTTATTCTTGTTGTTTCGCGATATGTTACGAATACCCGAGGTGAGACATGTTGGCATCCCTGTGGATCAACTCCTTGTCCACTATGCCATTTACCTCGTTACCAGTATTGTTCTCCTTTCTCGTTCTCGTGTTCCGGCATCCCCGTGATCAAATCACAAAGTGTCTGGCCAGACGATGATGGATACCGTAACAGCGAGAGGGCCCAGAGATATCCCTCCATCGTCGGAGGAGCAAATCCCAATCTTGAGCTATCAAGTTACTTGACATACTTTTCCATGAATCCGTAAGCCGCCGTAGCCACCCATTTGCGGATGACGTTTAACAAACCCCAAAGTTCATGAAGCAAGCATGAAGAAACTCGATACTCTCATGGTCTAAGGAATCATGCAAACGTAACCATCTTTGTGTTATTTACCATTAACTTGTGACGAATGAATCTCATAGCATAACATCAATCTGGGTCGATTCAACACAAATGTTCTCTTAACATTGTGCCCTCAACAGTGCTGGCATTGACATGCCCATGATCAGGAAAACAGAACCATCATGCAACACTTGAGCTAGTCTTAGAGGCCAGACTAAGAATACTTCTTACCGTTTATTATTCCACACGTGCATACGAGTCTTCCTCCGAGCCTCGTGTTATTGCAGACTCGAGAACCATGGCAGTTATAGCATGGAACATAAACATAATTATGAACTTGGAGATAAATAATATCATTTATTATTGCCTCTAGGGCATATCTCCTACAAACTCCCACTTGCACTAGAGTCAATAATCTAGTTAATGTTAATGCACTTTACACCTATGGCATACTGGTGTAAAAAATGCTTCGCATGTGGTATAGCCTGATGTCCATCGGAACTGACAACTTCAGCTTCGTGTGTATCTCTGCATATCCTTGCGTTTTCACGCTTTTACAAAATTCATATTTTGTGTGGACTTGGCTTTGTATATATGTGAATCATTGGTCGAAACCTGATAGTGTCCCATTGACCAAAGCCTTCTTGGAACCATACTAAGTTCATGAATGAACTATATGATTCAACATCTTGGTCTTTGTCGCTTCTAAAGCAGCAACATACTTCACCTCTGTTATAGAATTCGCTACAGTAACTTGTTTGGAACAATTTCCAACTAACTGCACCACCATATTGTGTGTTACACAAAACCCTCAATTTAAATCGAAAATCGCATGGAGAAATGATGAAGATTGTATCTATGTAACCTTTTACAACGAACTCTTCATGATCTCCACTTGCGAGAAAACATGTCATTAGTGCTACTTTAGTACTCAATGATCCTTTTTCACTGTTGTCCCATGATCAGTACTTTTGATCACTTTGGTATCTATACTCACAACAACTTGGGAGTATTGGACATATCTGGTTGTTTTACATACCATGGAATACATGATTAATCCAAACACAAGAGTGTGTGGAATCTCCATCATGTATTTTGCTCATTAGTGTTTTGGGACACTAATTCTTGCAAAAACGCTTTCCATGTGACTTCGGCAAGAATCACTTCTTGTCATTCTTAGTGCTAAACGGTTTTAGCATCTTGTCAATATGTATTTTTGCTCAGCCCTATTAGGTAAATCCATCTCCATAGATCATTATGCCTAATATCAAGGCTATTTAGCCCAAGCACTTCATCGAAAAACTATTTTCAAACGAAGTCCTAATTCATGTCAAGAAATTTCTTTCCAATTAACAATGTGTCAAGTACACAAGGTTTTCAGAAATATTATTATGCTCCCACTTACTTTCTTAAAACCACAAGCATCTTCGTTACCCATTGATGAATTCAAATCCCTTTGACCATTCCATCAAAAAAGAAGATTCCAACTCCATTTTGCTCTCTTTTGTCCATTGCTGGAACTCTCAAGCTAGCATACTTACTAGCATCCTTTGGACCGACAAAATACTTTGGAATGTATCACATACAAGTCCTAGGTTATATTTCCATTTCATGGAAATTCTTTTGTCATCCATGTTTCATATCTCACGTTTTGAAATATGTATTAATTGCTAGTTTAACCCGAACCGACTTTAAGCATTGCTACGGTGAGATAATCTCATTGTAGACAACTCCTTGAACTTGTTATTGCAACAAGTCGAGCTTAATGGATAAAACATTTTTATCCATATCAGTTTATAGTCCCATTACAATTCGTTAGACTCCAAGTCTTTCGGAGGGTTTATCATGATTTAAATCTTGAATCATTTATGGAAACTATCTCGGATTATATTGGCATTCAGCCAATTCCGTAGTCAGGGCCCATCAACGCTTCCTTGTGTATCATAGGTATACTGTTGTCTAACAACAATATCTCGTTTGCGCACCTGAGAGGTTTGCACGAGCTTTGCCTATGTTGTTCAGCTACAAGTTCGACCGAAGTCCATACATCTAATGTAGAGGCTTCCGTATCAGTCGCAGTAGGAAACTCTGGAATAACTTCCAAGGTTCCTTTCCTTTGACCTGATGACGAAGATACTTGTTATCTCGTCGAGTTGCACTGTCCTCCCACTTACCCTTTTGCAAGAACTATTTCTCTTTAAAAGCATACCGTTTTGTGGCAAAAATCCTTTGCCTTGGTATAGTGGTGGGGGAATACCCAATGACTTTGGATAACTTACAAAATAGCACTTGTCTGATTTGGAATAGGTTTGTAACCTTTTACACAAGCCCCATATTCCAAATGTTAAGAAAAGATATAACATGGTTGGGTGTACCATACCATGCCATCATTTCAACAGACCTGATGGAGGTCTTTTCAGTGTAAAAGCCGCAGTCTCTAAAGCATTACTCTTCAAAAGTCATAATGGCAAATTTATTTATGTCATCTTTGATCTTACCATGTCATAAATGGTTTGATTACATCTTCACAGACATTCCACTCATAGTGGTGTTCCGGGAGTTGTAAGTTATGAAACTCTTTTCACAACTCATCAGACATTCGCTAAACTTGTAACTCAAATATTCCTTTCTGCAATAAAATTGCAGAAACATAATTTCCTTGTTACAATAACTTCTACTTCATTTTTGAAAACCTTTCGAATGATTTCAAAAGATCCAGACTTACATCTCATCAAGAAAATATCCATATATCTACTTGAGTCATTTCTGAAGATATATAAATCCACTACTTGCAACAACATTTATTGAACTACACACATCAAAATGTATGATCACCAATAAGTTTGTTGCTCGTTTCTTATGGCCTATGAATGGTATTTCAGTCACTTCACTTTTCGGAGAAAAGTTGCAAGTGCCAGATGATTCAAAATCAAACGACTTCAAAATCCATCATAATTGAATTTTTCCATGCGGTTTTTTCCAATGTGACCAAATGCAGTGCCACACATGTGTGGTATTCCCATAGTCTTGCGACATTTAGCGTCAGTGTTATGGATGTATCATTCTACCATCAATATTCATAACATACACCCCATCTTGGATGGAAGCATGGCCCTTCATGTTATTCATAATACTGAATAACAATTGTTCTTTTATGAACAACCCTTTTGCAATAAACCTTGTATAATGGGCTAGAGTGTAAGAAACTCTAAAATGAATTATGAAAGTAAACATAGAGGTAATATATTAATATCATTATTCATAACATACATCTCATTCATAATGAAAGTATGGCCCTTATGTTTATTCATAATACTGAACATCAAAAGTTCTCTTATGAACAACCTTCTTGCAAGATACCTTATGCAAAGGGCTAGAGTGTGAGAAACTCTAAAATGAATTATGAAAGAAAATACATAGGTAATACACCGATGGAAGGTAGAGTAACTTTTACTATGTTCCCAACATGTATTAAAACCTCATTCCTGGCTAGTCCTTTTAGGCCATAGTAGCTCTTACATTGATTCACAACAGAATGCAATCAAGCGGGTATCTTTGTGATTAACTCACAATACCCAAGAATTAGTGATTAACATGTTTAACCATAATACCCAAGAACTATATTTTTGACTAGCCTTCTATACATCAAAAACTTGTATGACATTCATACATGAGCTGGATATTCCAGTCATCTTTCGTTCTGCCTTTATACTTCTAATAGTTTAGCTTTTAGTATTTCTCCTACTCGCAAAAGAAGCACCCAACTTAAGAGTGGCGTTAGCCCCAGACTTCCTAGGCGTGTAAGTCATACTAACACCCTTTGGACACTTCCTTTCTCTTTAAGTTGTTGTTTTATTCACCTTTCATTATATGACAGACGTTCTTCTGGATCCTTTTCCCAACAGTCAAATGCATAGTAAACACTTTTACTAATACTTGCAAACAAACATTACTTTCTTTGTATCTGAAAATAATTTTTAGTTCCATGAATATCATATAACTATCCCAACTTTCGAAGTTTGGGTTTCACGGAAGCAAACATATTCCACTTGACCATAACAGAATTCTAGCTTTTGGATCGAAGGACGAGAGTCACATGATCCATAGCATTAGCGGGAGGATACGGAAAGCATGCGATAGGACAAAGTCCTTCTCGGCACTTTTGAGGACAACCCTCACATTATGTTACCAATCGTAAAGTTTTAACCAGATATTTAATAGCTATTCAATTTTAAAAGGGAAGGTGGAAACGCGAGCCATTATTCTACAACTATTTTGCAAGAAACACTTAGACAGTGTTCATAATTAATTGCACTGAGAATTAAACATGTTAATTCAACAGTGCGCTCCCACTCAAATCAATATCTCTCATAATCAATTTAGAGCGATTCAAGATCCATATTTCTATTCGATGTCATTGACGGGTTCATCACTGATGACACGAATTTCAGTCGGTAGGCCAACTTGCCGATCACATCTCTATCTGATTCTTGTTCATATTTCGATGGGTGTTGGGGATATTACTATTGGGCATAAACCGGCCAGAAAAGGCTGGGTTAACTTCATCTGTAGTTGATTATGCTTGAAGCCCATGTAGACAGAAGAGGAAAGGCCCAGGGCCCAGAAACCGGTTTAAGGCCTGTAGCCGTGAACCGGCATTAGTATGTAACTTGTATTGTAAGATAGAAAGAGTGGAGACCGAACCGGACACGTTTATGAGCCGGTCACAGGACTCTGTAAACCGACGGGTGCCACCCATGTATATAAGGGGATGACCCGGCAGCGGTTCAAGGGACAGACAATAACTCGAGAGCCAGACAAAGCGGCTTCGCTCACTGGACTTCGAAACCCTAGAAATACCAATCACAACTAGACGTAGGCTTTTACCTTCATCGAAGGGGCCGAACTAGTATAAACCTCTCGTGTCCCCTTGGCCGGTTTAACCCCTTTAAGCTAACCCATTGCGATGGCTCCACGACTAAGTCCTTTCATAAGGACATCTGCCGTGACAAACCCACGATAGTTGGCGCCCACCGTGGGGCTATCGCACGATGGTTTCGAGTTCTTGAAGGGCAGCTTTGATGGACTCAAGGGATACATTGTGGGCCGGATGACGAAGAGTCATCACGGCAAGCTCTACATCGACAACGTAGGATGGGGTCTCGAGGCTGATTCAATCGAATACGGGTACCGGGTCCCCTTTGGTGGGATTCACGTCTTCATCGGCAAGATTGGCGAACCGGCCCCTGAGCCAGACATCTGCACCGACATCATCGAGACGGCTTAGCGTGCAAGCCCTTCGCTGGTTCAGCCCGTGGCGAAGCATGTTTTCGTAGGCATCATCCATGGAGCAGAATACGAGGACGGACCGGCGTCCGATGGAGAAACCATTGTTTGTTCCGACAACGAGTCTTCTGGAGAGACCGAATCGCTCTATCAGTTGCAGGACGGCCAGATTAGCGGAGGATCCGAGGGCAACAGTATTCCGGACTCCCCTGATCTGCCAAACCGGGCCGCTATCTTCATGGCCGGTACACAGTCGGTGCCTCATTCGTCAGCTGCTGCAGCAATACTCTCCGGTTCAACAACAACCACACCGGCAGGGGCAGGAAGCTCTGTGCTGCCTCCGGCTCAAGTCCTGTCTGACTTGATCAACGCTTTGGCAACATTGATGGCCGCAGAGGTGGAGGCAGTAGCCCAGGATCAGCACAACATGGAGATTGCAAAAGTAAAGGATCAGATAGCTCAGGCCAAAGCGGACCTAGTGGCAGAGACCGCCAGGATGGCTACAGAATGGGCCAAGTTGGAAGCTCAGGCCTACCGGATTAGGCTGGATCAGAACGCTTCCGAAGAAGTCATGAGAAGAAGGTACCGATCGCATCTCCCGTCGGGTTACGAGCCACGAAATCTCTTCAATACGCTAGGAGCAGGAACTAGTAACCAGCCAGTATTAAACCAGACGGAGGTACCAGGAACAGGAGCGCCGGTTCAACCATGCACGATGGACCCGCCTTGTCAGAACAACGTTGTGCCACAGTATGTACCAACACCTCTCGGGCATTACTCCAACATGTTGGACAACATTGTGGCCGCCGCTTCACGCTTGGCAGCCCTCCCAACCGACGGCGGATCACCGGTTGCGATTGAGGCACGTCGGGCCAGAGATCTCCTTTAGACAGCGCTAAATCAGCAGCAGGCGTATTCGCACAGTCGTGAGAGGATTCATTCCACTCCCCGTCCGAGCCGGAGCTATAGCAGACACGTTGAGGATGAACCGGCTGTATCAAGTAGTGCACATCGCCGTAATTCACCGCGAGGAAACAACCCGGAAGGGGGAGGTGCTAATGCACAGGATGTAGTGGATCATGGACGCGCGCGCCGAGAAGCCGAGTTAGCAGCTCGGCACGGAGCTCGTCAACGTACTCCGGTTCACCCTACCGCTTCAATAGAGCCGGGTGTGGTATTCAGTTCCTTAGGGGTGCCGTATCTCACCCCCGCTTTGTGTAATGTGATATTGCCCAAGGACTTCAAGGGACCCCGTAAGGTACCAAATTACACCGCCGATTTACAGCCCGAGGCATGGGTTGAAAGCTACGAGATGGCAATGGAGATGTTAGATGTAGATGAGGCAGTGTGTGCTAAGTACTTCACCATGATGTTGGAAGGAACAGCTCGTACTTGGTTGAAGAGCTTACCAACTAACTCTGACGGATCATGGGCTGAATTGAAGCACCGGTTTATCCAGAATTTCAAAGATACTTGTAAGCAGCCCATGTCAATCATGGATCTGGCCGCTTGTGTCCAAGAGGAAGGGGAATCCATGACCCATTGGGTCAAGCGGGTCTCAGCAATTTTGCATTCTTCAGATCGTATCAATGCAGATACCACAGTGCTAACGTTGGAGGGCATCTGCCACTCAAACAGAAGCTAGGAAGGCTCAAACGTCACTGCAATGATATGTCAATGCTTATGGCCGCTTTGGTTAAGTACGCTGATTCAGATAATACCAAAGACCCTGACTCGGAGGAGGACAAGCCGGGGAAAGGGAAAAGAACGGCAATACGAAGGGTCAGCAGCATAATCCGGCAGGCCATGGGAAAAGTGGTAAACGCAAAGCCGACAACAGCTTGGACTTTGTCGCTAACACCAATGCGCAGGAGAATAGCCAGCGTCATAAGGGCAACCAACCCCAGAGGGCGGAGGTTCAGGCCCCAATTTCGAGCGCCTGTTAAATCAACCCTGTCCAAAGCATGGATCAAAGGAGAAGCCAGCATCGCATCTTTGGAAGGACTGCTATATCATGCGAGATTTCAAGAACTTCAATATGTTCCAGTACGATAATGGCCCGCCCGGCGGTTCAGGAGGTGGTTTCCACGGGCCGGGTTACGGAGGTGGCAGTTCCGGTTCAGGATTTCAAGGCAATCAAACCGGACACGTCAATCAAGGGCATCAAGGCAACCAGGGAGGTTACAACCATCAGGGGAACCAGTAGCAGCAGCTGTCAGGTTATCAGAGCAATCCTAAGCAGCTAAATAGTGGGCAATATCATGTCTTCACTACTAGCTTGTGTAAACGTGATCAGAAGCTTCACAAGAGGGCAGTAAACGCTGTTGAACTGGCAGTACCTCAGTATTTGCGCTGGTCTGAGCAACCCATTTTGTGGAGTAGAGAGGATCACCCACCCCGAGTTGACAATTCGGGTCACTTGGCCCTAGTGGTGGCCCCTCAAGTTGGGGGATATAAGTTCACGAAGGTACTCATGGATGGGGGAAGCAGTATCAACATTTTATATTATGATACCTTCCGTCGTATGGGGTTGACAGATAAGAGTCTTAAACCGTCAAACACCGTTTTTCATGGTGTGGTGCCTGGTAAGTCTGTATATCCAGTGGGCAAGATAGCCTTAGAGGTGGCTTTTGGAGATGATTATGATTCAAGGTTAGAAACATAGACTTTTGAGGTGGTGAAAATCAAAAGTCCGTACCATGCTTTGTTTGGGCGGCCGGCTTACGCTAAGTTCATGGCGAGGTCGTGTTATGTTTATCTATAGCTTAAAATGCCAGGTCATAAGGGTACTATCACAGTACACGGGAGCAGAAAGATCGCTTTGGAGTGTGAGGAAGGTGATGCGGCTTATGCTGAGTTGGTTTGTGCCACGGAGGAGTTGAAATTCTATAAGGAGCAAGTTGATCCGACAGATATGACCTCTTTGAAAAAGCCGACTACGGAACATGATCTGACGTTGAAATTCAAATCAGCCACAGACACTAAGATGATTGATTTTGTTCCTGGCGATTCATCCAAGCAGTTCAGCATCAGCGCTAACCTGGATCCCAAATAGGAAAGCGCGCTCATCGAGTTCATCCGTGAGAACCGGGACATCTTTGCATGGAAACCTTTTGACATGCCAGGTGTACCGAGGGAATTCCCTGAGCACACACTTAATTTTGATCCTAAGTTTAAACCGGTCCGGCAGTTTCTTCTCCGCTTCAATGAAGAAAGGCGCAAGGCTATTGGTGAGGAGGTAGCTCGGTTGTTGGCCGCAGGGTTTATCGTGGAAGTTTTTCACCCAGAGTGGTTGGCTAATCCGGTGCTGGTTCTTAAGAAAAACGGCAATTGGCGTATGTGTGTGGATTACATAGATTTGAACAAGGCTTGCCCTGCAGACCCCTTTGCCCTCGCTCGTATCGATCAGATAATTGATGCTACGGCAGGTTGTGACTGTTTGTGTTTTCTGGATGCTTACTCTAGTTATCATCAGATCAAAATGACAGTTAAGGACCAGGAGAAGACAGCTTTCATCCTCCCTTTGGAGCCTTCTGCTATGTCTCCATGCCCTTTGGGCTCAAGAGTGCCCAGGCGACTTATCAACGCTGTGTTCAGAATTGTCTTCATAAGAAGATTGGACGCTATGTTCATGCATATGTGGATGATATTGTGATCAAGTCCGGGAAGGAGGAAACATTAATAGACGATTTGAGAGAAACCTTTGACAACCTCCGGGTTTACAAGATGATGCTCAATCCGGAAAAGTGTGTTTTTGGTGTTCCGGCAAGCAAACTCTTGGGTTTTCTAGTGTCAAATAGAGGCATTGAAGCTAATTCGGAAAAAAAAAGCAGCAATTACATCTTTGGCTAAACCGTCGTGTATCAATGACGTTCAATGTCTGGCCGGCCGGATTGCGGCTTTGAGCCGGTTTATCAGTCTTCTTGGGGAGAAGGCTATCCCGTTATATCAGATGCTCAAGAAAACAGATAATTTCGTCTGGAGCGAGGCAGTTGATAAAGCGTTTGAGGATCTGAAAAGACAGTTAGCTGAACCGCCTGTGCTCGCAGCACCGATCGATAAGGAGCCATTATTGCTATATGTGGTTGCTAATGCCCGAGCTGTTAGCGTGGGTATTGTGGTGGAGCGCAAGGAAGCTGGCAAGGAAAATCCGGTTCAATGGCCGGTTTATTATATCAGTGAGGTGCTCATTGAGTCAAAGCAGAGGTATCCGCATTGGCAGAAGCTGGTATATGGAGTGTTTATGGCAAGCCGCAAGCTTAAACACTATTTTCAGGGTCATCCTATCACAGTGGTCAGTTCCGCTCCTCTGGGAGATATCATTCAAACCAGAGAAGCAATGGGACGGATTGCCAAATGGGCTATTGAGCTTGGACCTCACGGGCTCAAATACATACCTCGCACGGCGATCAAATCTCAAGCACTCGTAGACTTCATCAATGATTGGATGGAGTTGCAGGCACCAGAAGAGAAGCCAGATAATACGTATTGGACTATTCCCTTTGATGGATCCAGGCAGTTGGAGGGCTCAGGGGCTGGAGTCATGCTAACTTCCCCACGAGGTGACAAGTTTTGTTATGTCCTCCGTTTAATGTTCCCTTGTACTAACAATGCAGCTGAATATGAGGCCTTACTCCACGGTCTTCGGATGGCTAAGGAGATGAACCTAAGCCGGGTTAAGTGCTTCGGGGATTCAGATCTGGTGGCTCAACATGTGTCTGGTACTTGGGATTCTAAAGACCCACTCATGGCCGCATATCGGCGAGAGGTGGATACAGTGGCTGGTCACTTCAAGGGTTATCAGGTGGACCATATAGACTGGCGAAAGAATGAAGCGGCGGACGCTTTAACTCACCTTGGTTCTCAGTGTAAACCGGTTCCACCAAATGTCTTTCTTGACGTCTTGCATAATTCGTCAGTCAAGGTACCAACAGAGGAAGAGTTGGCTATTCCTGATCCGGAGGCTCAATTGGTGGCGGCTTTGCATGTCATACCGGATTGGACAATCCCGTATCTAGCTTACATGAGCCGGGGCGAGTTACCGAATGATGAAACCTTGGCCCGACAGATAATCCAGCGTTCCAAGTCCATGACCATACTAAACGGGGAGTTACATCGTTACAGTGTTTCAGGAGCAATTCAGCGTTGTGTCTCTCCTCAAGAGGGTTGTGAGATTTTGTGAGAAATCCATGAAGGGGATTGTGGTCACCACGCCGGTTCAAAGTCTTTGGTTGCTAAAGCTTTTCACCATGGTTTTTACTGGTTAATAGCTCATGCTGATGCGGAGGATTTAGTCAAAAGATGTGACGGTTGTCAAAAATTCGCACGCTGTGCTCACATTCTGGCTCAGGAGTTGAGGATGATTCCAATAACTTGGCCGTTTGCGACTTGGGGGCTTGATATTGTTGGACCCTTCAAGCGATCCAAGGATAGAAAGACCCACTTGTTAGTGGCAGTTGATAAATTCACCAAATGGGTGGAAGCAGAACCAGTCAGTAAGTGTGATGCGGCCACGGCGGTTCCATTCATCAAAAATGTGATATTCCAGTTTGGCTTTCCACACAGTATTATAACTGATAATGGTACTAATCTGTCAAAGGGAGAGATGGAGGAATTTTGCCAATGTGAGCACATCCGGCTTGATATAGCATCGGTTGCTCACCCCCAATCTAATGGTCAAGCGGAGAGGGCAAATCAAGAAATTTTGAGAGGTATTAAACCCCGGCTTATGGTTCCTTTGAAGCGGACACCGGGTTGTTGGGTGGAGGAATTACTTTCTGTGTTATGGAGCATTAACACCACACCTAACAGATCAAAGGGTTACACACCTTTCTTCATGGTTTATGGAGCGGAGGCGGTTCTCCCTAGTGAAATCTATCACGATTCGGCCTGGGTGGCAGCTTATGTTGAAGCGGATAATGAGACAGCACGTCAGGATTCTCTGGACCTGTTAGATGAGCAGCGTGATCTTGCGGCAGCATGTTCGGCAATTTATCAACAGGATCTCCGACGTTATCATAGCCGTCGGGTTAAGACCAGAACCTTTCAAGAAGGCAATTTAGTACTCCGGCTCATCCAGGATCAAACTGATATGCACAAATTATCCCCGCTTTGGGAAGGACCTTTTGTGGTCAGCAAGAATCTGCAAAACGGGTCATACTACCTCATTGATGTTCGAGAGCACAAAGAATCATGTAAATCGGAGGAGGAGACCAAGCGGCCATGGAACATAGCTCTTCTTCGGCCTTACTATACTTGAGCCATAGGCTCTTCATATGTACATATTTATGACGATGTATATATTATATAATAAACCGAAGCCTCCATTAAAGCGGGGTCTCTGTTCTTTTTACACCACGTGTGTGCTTACAAGAGTTTCTACTGACAAAGCGGAGTTTTTTGTTAATCCGGTCTCTGCAGCCGCACGGATATAAAGAAAATCACTAGGGGGCTTGGTCATATCTGAACCATAGGTACACCTCTTGATCGGTTTGAAACCATCAAGGGATATCACTAGGGGGCTTGGTTATTATCACACCATAGCTACACCTCTTGATAGGCGTTTAGCCACAAAGGAAATTATATGGGGCCAAAGAGAGTGTTGCACAAAGCACAAACTCAAACATGGGCACCCACTGAGCACAGCTCACAAAGTTACTTGGGGGCTCTTTGTGCAAAGCAACAAAGAGTTTGAAAGGACCCTTGTAATTGGCTATCAAGCCACGGCTTGGAAGCCTGGTGTATTCACCTAAAATCCCGGGTTAACCTACCTTCATCAAGTAAGCCATCATGTCCAGGTAATCCTGGTATGACCCGCCGAACGTTTGACAAGTCAATCTTTTACAGACCCTGAACTTGTCAAAGTTAAAACGATGATTGGTTAATTGGAGGCCCATCTTAAAAGGATTTGTTAAATGGTTTAACTCAGAGGCCTGGCAGCCCATGAAAAGCCTCGATTTGGAGCCTGGCAGCTCGTGAAAAGCCTTGCATATTTCTTTTTTGACTCTTATTGGTTAAATTTTTTGATGTTATAAAGGTTCATAATGTCTTCTGATAAACCGGTATCCTTGACCCGGCTTGGCTCTCAACTACACGTTGTTAGTGCATGATCAGTTACAAGCCGGCATTCCTTACCCCGGTATGGTTTGACTAAATCGCCAGTGCTATAAAGAAAACCCGGTGATTCTTATATCCCGGTACGGTTTATTATCATAAGCCGGCAAAATAAGGATGGAGTTATCAATACTCCGGATTGGTGTTAGCACCTTTACCATACAAGCAGTTGGTTAACCAACGAGGTATGTTGCACACATTACTTTTTATGCAAAAACTTTGATCATTCATCTAAGTATTATATTTTTGTTGAGCATCATAACCCATCCAGTGGTAAACCACTAGGACACTTTGTAAGTTCTTGTATCCAGGAACACAACTCCTTCTGGGTTACGCATAAATCGATCCCAAGAGGTAGAGCAAGTTTTCACATCATCAAAGCGTCATAAAACATGCTCGATGGCATGACAGATAAAGGAGTTTTTGCTATCCTATTACATGAACCTTTCAAACGGCTCCAATTGAATAGTTGTTTTTAAGCATTGGCACACAATAGCTAATAAACCGGCGGCTGGTTTAAGATGCTTCGTCTGGACGGTTTGACGGTTGAGGGTCAGTTGGTGTGATCACTTCTTCTTCATCCCTCCCCAGCCGCTGGAAATCAACCGTTGACCAATCGATTCCAGTTAAAGCTTGAAACACGGCTTCTTCATGGATAAGGCTGGAGGGGTTAATATCAGGAGCAAAGGTATGCTTACGGATTGGAGGCACAAGTTCTTCGACTTCATGGATTTCAGCAGGCTGTCTCTTCCCTTTAGCGTCATAAGCCGGCTGGAAATGAGATAAGTCTGTGTCCTCTGGCAATTTACTAGCTACTGGCCGCATTTCTTTGGTCAGCCTTCGGAGGTCATCATTGTCGAAGTTTGAACCATCCTCCTTTACACCTGGATATCCTTTAATAATGTCCTCCGCTTCAAGATCATGGATCCATGCTTTGGCTCTGATTAATGCGGTTAATGCGCCTGCTCTTGCAGCTGCCTTCTTCAGTTCGGTAATCCGGGCTGGTAACATGGCCAGCTTCTCAAGAGTCTCCTTTATCAATGATGGTGCCGATTTATTGTAAGCTGCAGTGCAAATAGCCCGCTGGGACCCAGAGTACAACTGTTCAATCAAAGTATATGCCGATTTAAGCTTCATTCGCATGTCGGTGCCCAGATGAGCAATATGAGTGTCTGTTACGGTTTAAAATCAGCATTCTAGTCAATAATAAAGTTCTATGAATTGTACAAAACTGCACAAGGAGATAATTACCAAAGACAGCGGAAGTCATGGCGTTGATGTGCCGCTTCAAGTCGGCTAGTTCATCTGCAACTGGTTTTAGGGCCGCTTCAGCATCTTCAGCTCTTTTGGTTAAACTGGTTTTCTCAGTTTCCCAGTCAGCATGATCTTTGTTAAAAGACTCTTTCAGTTTTTCCATCGCTGCCAGGGCCTTGGTCAGCTCCTCTTTAGCTTTTGCGGCTTCTGCTTGTTGGGACTTCACATTCTCTTGCAAATCAGCGGCCCGGACATCTCTATTGCTTAGTTCGGCCTACAACAATGAAGAAATGTCAACAAATACGATATATATTTTCTAAAGTACAAAGCGTATAACAAGTTATACACTTCGTACTTGGGGGCTAATGCCTATTTGCTCTGATTCACTACATCTTTTATAAAGTCTCCAGAACAATGCAAGCATTATCCTTGACACTTGGGGGCTAATGTGCATCTGTTCAAAACGGATGGATGGATTAAAACCCGGATTACCATGCAAAGCTAAACCGGCCTTTGGGGGCTATGCTAAGGAAAACTGTATCATTACATTGGTAAAGTATCGGCCTTGGTTTTCACTAAGGACCTAACATTTTGAGGATCAGTGGGAAAGGCTTAAAGTGTTACAAAGACCCGGTTCACGATTAAACATCATAAAACGGCCCTTGGGGGCTACTTGGGCTGACATGTCAATGTTGGAATTAAGAAGTAAAGGGAGATGAAAATACCTCATAGTGTTCTTTCATTAAATTTACCAAACCGGGTTCATAGTCACGGTTTGAGTGCAGACGGTTTAAGAAACCGGAGTGAAGCTCTTCAGCGTTGAGATGGGCATAACTCGATAAGTCAGTACTCCATTTGCCCTTCTCCCTAGTAGCATGCTCTTCTTTGGCACTATGTTGGGACAAAATTACGGGATGGCCAGGAGAGCTGTGGCCCATACCAGTAATAATAACATCATCTCCCTGGCCTTCAGTGGTTTTTGTGGGTGATGACGGAGTTTCAGTATCTCTCATTGGACTAGCCCGGTTTGGAGCTGCCGGTTCCGTGTCAGGCATGGCAGGGTCAGCTTCTGGTGGTTCATCAGTATTCCGATCACAAAGGGGCGGTTCATCAGCGATGGTTTCAGGATGAGGACCCTCCGGTTCACGAGTTTGGTCCGGTTCACCTCTGTGCTCTTCTTCAAAAACTGCCTGGTCTTCTGACGGATTGTTGACCCGAGTTTTCTTGCTGGGTCTGGCTTTGGCTCTGCAAATAAATTAAAGAGGGTTGGCATCTTATTCAAGATTCGTAAGGCATTGGAAGAAAGAGTTTGAAAACTTACCCAGTCACAGTTTTTAGAGGAGGGAGTTGGGTTGTTGTTGACTCGCCAGATGATGAGGGAGGTGTCACCTGATAATTTGAATCGGACGGATTAAGAGGTTGTCTGAAATAACCTGCCTTGGGATAAGAATGGTCAGAAGTGGAAGAGACCTCAGACCGGCGCTTCTGAGCAGGGGTATCAGGTAAACCGGTCGAAGTGACCTGTTGGCCACTATGCCGGGTTGTCCGGCGAGCTTCATGCTGCTGTGTCTTCAAAATAAATGTTGGGTCCAAGTAAGCAAGAGGATGAGAAAAGCTTACTTTCCGGACTGCTTGACGGGTTTTTTGTGTTGGCATAGAGTCTGAACCGGAGGAAAGGGTGATTACCTCTACATCATCAGCTTGGCTGCCTTCTACGTCCTCCTGATAAAGATCATTGTTAATGAGGTGCATGAAAAGGGAGCCAAGTAAGTCAAGTTCTACCTCAACTTCCGGATCATCAGCATCGTCATCAAGTTCCATGTTGATCCGGTCAGCTGTTTTCCGCTTTGAGGTCCGCTTGACGGCTTTGGTTTTAGGACGAGATGGTTTGGCCGCTTTATACCCGGTTGGCTTTGCTACTTTGTCTACGGATTTCCGTTTCCAGAAGGGATCATCACCCTATACATACATACACAGAAGAAGGATTACAAGTTGAACAAATTAAAGATATCAAAGATGAAAAGGAAGTATAGTGCTTACAGCAGGCGGCGTGTTCTTTGTATAGAAGGGCTCAAGCCGGTTTGACTACAGACTGATTCCGACTCATTCAAAATCTTCCTTACGCTTTCAGTGACCTCTTCATCGGTCACCTGAATGTTGCAATGGCGTTGAGGGTCTTCAACATCACTGGTGTACTCACACATTAAACCGGGGCGCCGGCTTAGCGGCAAGACGCTCCAAGATATCCAACAGTGCACGAAATCAACGTTTGTTAAACCGTTGGCCATAAAAGCCCGAAGCTTGGCGAGTTGAGGGGCATATTTGGCCCATTCTGTGGAACTTAAGCGTTGCGGCATTGGATGGGTGTTGGAAAGCCGGTGATCACGATAGCCTGGGAGGCGATTCTCATCTTCAGGAGAAGTATCTCTGCAGTAAAACCAAGTCTGGTTCCATTCTTAGGATGGCTGTGCAGTTTGGCATGAGGAAATTCAACTTCCTTATGCTTCTGGATTGAGACACCACCAAGTTCAGTATTAGGGCCATTTATGAATTCTGTACGCCGGTTCAGATGAAAGAAGCCCAGAACAGTTCAGCAGTCGGTTCTTCTTGTAAATACACTTCACAGAAGACCTGGAAGTTGCATAGATTGGACACCGAGTTGGGTCCGATATCTTGAGGATGGAGTTGGAAACTGGCAAGCACATCTCGGTAGAACTTTGACCCTGGCGGTTTGAAACCACGGCCTATGTGGTCAACAAAGACCACAACCTCACCTTGCCTCGGGGTAGGAGGATTTTCTGCACCTAGAACTCGCCATTTAATTTCAGTTTTCTTAGGCAAGGTGCCAATGCGGACCATTCCGTTCAACTGTTCCTCGGTGCCCCGGGAACGAGCCCAGTTGCAAGCGGCAAATTGCTTGGCCATTGTGGAACAAAAAGCTGGAAAAGAAATGCCGGTTTATAGATTATTCATGATGACATGCAAACTGCGATGGAGTAAAAGATATACTGATATGTGAAATTGCATAAACCGGAGACCAATACAATAATGGATAACAAGGCAATATCAGAACAAGGGTATCTAGACACTGTTAAACCAGAGTATAACGATGGAGGTAAAAGGCTTCTCCGGTTTACCAGAGGGCTAATGGTATAGATTGCTTATACAAAGGTAAATCGCCGAAGTGATAAGAGGGTGCAGATCTAAGGCAAAAACGACTAGGTAAGGTAAACATGTTTCACAAGTTGATGTTGGAATTCGGATCTTAGGCATATCAGGAAAGGGAAATATATTCAAAGCCGAAGAAGCAGTACTAAACCAATGGGTGAAGGTTCAGATGAGATCTTCTATTTTGAGATGAATAAATGGAAACAGAGGCTAAAAGCTATCATTATGCAAAACAGATATTCAGAATTTTGTCAAGAATCATCGTATGAACAAAGAACACTGGCGAACACCGAAGAACATCGAAACCCTAGAACAGATCCGTGGCGGAAAAGAAGCAGAGAACTTACCGGAGCTGATGAGGAAGCGGAAAGGCACCGCAGTATTTTGTTGCGTTCAGGGTGATGCAGCGGCCAGGATCGGAGCAGAGGCAACGGTCGACGGTGGCGGCGGAGCTCCGGAGGCTAAGCAGCGCAAGGAAGACGGCGCGAAGAGGCACGAGGGGGAAAAGGTGAAAATGACCCCTTGGTCCTATTTATAAAGGCAAGGGATAAGTGTCAGGCGCGAAAATCGAGGGGCCAGAAATTTGGAAGTGAGGCGGAGCTGTCGCCTCGATTGTCGGAGACCCATTAATGAAGATGTGTCATGCACAGTTTTTTTTACACAGATGACGTCATGACGGTTTACCATGGTCCGAGAAGATGACGTCACGGCAGTTTACTGAATTATGAGAAGATGTTGAAGACAAAGTTTTTACTAAGGATTGACATCAACCTGTTCAAATCAATCTGGGGCCTAATGTTGAGGATATTACTACTGGGTGTAAACCGGCCAGAAAAGGCCGGGTTAACTTCATCCGTAGTTGATTATGCTTGAAGCCCATGTAGACAGAAGAGGAAAGGCCCAGGGCCCAGAAACCGGTTTAAGGCCTATAGCCGTGAACCGGCATTAGTATGTAACTTGTATTGTAAGATAGAAAGAGTGGAGACCGAACCGGACACGTTTATGAGCCGGTCGTGGGACTCTGTAAACCGACGGGCACCACCCATGTATAAAAGGGGATGACCCAGCAGCGGTTCAAGGGACAGACAACAACTCGAGAGCCAGACAAAGCGGATTCGCTCACTGGCCTTCAAAACCCTAGCAATACCAATCACAACTAGACGTAGGCTTTTACCTTCATCGAAGGGGCCAAACTAGTATAAACCTCTCGTGTCCCCTTGTCTAGTTTAACCCCTTTAAGCTAACCCGTTGCGATGGCTCCACGACTAAGTCCTTTCATAAGGACATCTGCCGTGACAAACCCACGACAATGGGTGTGTTCCGAGCTCAGGACTCTCCTGCCTGAACGTCAAAGACAACCAAGTGATCTTGCTGCTAGGTCTAACCTCACCCGCCTCATTCCTCTCGATTCGTTCGTGCTCATCTGTACATGGCGCACCCCAAAAAGATACGAATTTTAGACGGTGCTACACTTGGGTGAACACTAACTACTTTGATATTTTAAGTGAGAGATCACCCTAATAAAAAGCAACTACCGTGCAATCAAGAAGGGTGCATCATAAGGGATAAACATCTCAGGCAATTCATAATAGCATGATATGGTATAGCCCTTTATGACAGAGAAGTCTTTCATTCCTTCGTCTTCGGCATTCGCGTCGGTGTTCACCTTCATGAAGATTGCCACCACCTTGACGATGCACCAGATAATATTTCTATCTCTATAGCTAATAAAATAAGTTCATTACTTAAGGTTGACATGCATGTCATTTAAGTGACAATCATATGGCTCTAGCCATCATGCCGAATCATGACACGTAGGTCATGTTAATTACATTATATAGTTATCTCATCCATAATCAAATTATTATGAGCACTGCTATACCACAGCACATGCACATGCAAACCCTCCTGCAAAACCAAGTTAGACGCCTCTAATCGGTTCATGCAAAAACTTGTTTTTCATGGCTTCTAAGGTTTCGAAACAAACCAAAGCTACCAACGTCCATCATCAAGTATGATAATTCAAGTCGCTAGATTAACTTTGTGGGGTGTATGAAGCACGAGATAATAAAATCTCGAACCCCATACTAAACTTCGTCATACGCATGACGCCCATGCAGATCATATCTGCATTGCCCTTTTGTCTGCGAAATTTCATCTTTCTTTTTAACTATGGTGAATTTCGACGCACTGTTAGCACTTCGTTGATCAATCAGGATCGCGGATTGCCAGAACGTTGAAAATCCACCATACCGTTATCAAGATCAGAAATATGCAAATTCCAGGGAAGCAACAAGAACATCGGGTAACATATTTCACCTGCTACCCACACAAATAATTTTCAATAATAGAACTCATCTACTACAAACTCTATTGTGCAACACCCATACATCTCTATGTATTCTAGATCGCAAACTGCATCTACGCATAGCACGGCTCATGATGCCACTTTAAGGGAACGCGACAGAAAACAAAAAAATTCCGACCTACGCACTAGCCCAGGACCACTATGGAGACTGCAGACAAGGTTTGATCTTTTTCGTTACCGACTTGTAGCGCAGCGGAAGTAGAGTCGTTGACGAACGGCGGTGTAGATCCCCGTAGCTAGGATTTACAACCTCCTAACCGCGAGGATGTATACCCTCATCCGCCCCACGGACAGCCCTCCGGGAGGCGGTCGGACAGTCCCTCGGACGGTGTCACGGACAGCCCTTTGGGAGGACCCCCAAAACTCGGACAGTCACTCGGACACCCCTTCGGGAGGATTCACATAACTCGGACCGTCACTTGGACAGCCCTTCGGGAGGCACTCTCAAAACAGCCCCTTGGGCAAAAAGGATCGAAACTACGACCTCTCTATGGGGTTGCACACATACGGTGTCATCTATCCGGCAAGGCTTCGCCGTCCAGAACTAGTTCCCACCGGAACCTAGAAAGCCTTTCGGCTCTACGAAACTACTTCGCTGGGAGGGAGAGAGAAGCCAGATCATGCATGGCACTTGTATGTGAGAAGGGATGAGAGTGGAGGGCTTCCCCTCCACCTCTATTCATAGGAAATCCCAAGGGGTAGGGTGGTTTTACATTAAAACCCAGAGGCACATGAATGAAGTCCTTCCTCAAGGGCATAAAAGTGAAACCAAGGAACAAGAGGGGCTCCAAGCACTAGTAGAAAAAGGGTCAAATGTGAAGCACATTAGTGCCGGTTTGAATTTGAGCCGGCACTAATGTGTGCATTAGTGCCAAGAAGCAGCTCGAGGACAATGAAGGTAAGAAATACCTTGTTAAAAATATATATATATAAAAAAAAGGTGCAATTGCGAAAAATGACAGGATTATCATGGCTATTGTAGGGGCCACGTCTGAGGTGGCGACCCTTAAGCAAGCGCTGGACGAGGCCGAGAAGAATTCGGCCTCAGAGCGCACCGAGCGGGAGAAGTATGAGGCCGAGGTTGGCAAGGTGCGGCAAGAGCTCCAGGCTCTCATGGAAAAACATGAGAGTTTGGAGCGCGACTCGAAGACGCAAGCGTCCGAGCTTGCGGTGGCTATTGAAAATGCCAAATCTGCCAAGGCCGAATCCCAGAAGACCCTCCAGGAGTTGGATGAGGTGAAGAAGATAGCGGTGGGTAAGGCATTCTTTATGCAAAGCAAACACATAAACGTGAGTTACCTGTTACTTACCCGAATCCGGAGCTCTTCAGGAGCGTTCGCACATCTTCCCCGGAGTGTATCCGATGCCGCCACATTCTATCGAGCCGAGGAGGGCAGCTCGATGGAGAAGGTGTTCTGGTCTCAGTACGCTGAGGCCGGACACCCCATGCCCCTGAGCGACTAGCTGAAGCAACTGGTCGAGCTCCACAAGGCGGCCGAACAGGCCATGAAGGCCCTCGTAGTTCGGCTGTGGCCCGGAGAGGCTCAGCCTGGGAGCTATTTCGGGCTGGTGCGGCAGCTGGTGGAGGCCTGTCCAAGGCTCGAAGTCATCAAGCGCTCCGTCTGCATTGAAGGTGCCCGTAGGGCCCTTGCCCATGCTAAGGTGCACTGGGGCAAGCTGGATGCCGAGAAGCTTGTGAAAGACGGGCCACCGCCGGGGAAAGAGCATCGCAAGCCCGAGAATTATTATAAGGATGTTCTGAAGGGTGCCCGCCTTGTGGCGAATGAATGTACTATGGATGTAATTTTCGAGTAAAACTCGCTCGTTTTGTCCTGTGCGCTGAAAACTTGTTCATATGCGCTGAGCAATGCTGCTTGAATTTAAAATATTACCTTCTGTGCGGCTGTTTATCAATACTGAGAGATGGCAAGTCGTCGGCTTCTGCCCCCTTGCCGCTAGTGCTGGGGTGTTCGGGGATAAACTTGGGCGCTCTTTTTCCCATATTTGGGTCCTTCGAGGGAGGCGCTCAGCCCAACGAACGAGGCAATCGGACTATAATGCGTGAACACTCTCACTTAGCCATAGAATTCTATAATTTTAAATTTCGGCGAAGCCCCTTGTATTCGGAAGACCGAGTTCGGGGCGCTATCCACGCCTTGGCCGGACAGAGCCGGCTCCTCGCCCTAAGCGGCATAAGTCTTTAGGGACTCGAAAAAACCTCTCGAACAGCGACCAGCTCTCGCTTCATCATGACAGTCAGTTTTAGCTTTCTCCACTGAGGTGCTCGACCCAGCTCAATCGGGGCACAATCGCAGTGGTTCTCCTAGTGCTACCTTAGCCGATATACCGGAATGTAAGGCACCAAAACATAGGAGCCGGTCAAACCCAATTATTGACCCAAGACATGATTCGAAGCCGATGCATATAATGCTATAAGTTCGGGGTGCCGCACTTGTTAAAGTGTTCGGATTTCTCACACCATATTGAGGGGTACTAAAGCCCCTGGCGTATTTTGGCCGTACCAACATGTACAGGTGCAACATGTCGTTAAGGAACATATATAAAAAAAAGGTAATGCAAAAAATAGACAAAAGCTCTGCATTGTTTATTAAAATAGCTGCGATCAAAGCAGAATGATACAAGTAATGCGATAAACGAAAAGTTGAACTATTTAACATGTCCGCTCCAGGGGCAAGCTGCGGAATAGTATGCGAAACAGGTATACTGCTCGTGATAGAGACCACCTGCGATTTCCGTAATGCGGCATGGCTTGTCTGCTTCCCTGGTCCTTCACTACAAGAAATGTGTTAATCCATGACGGATTTCTGATGACGTTCTCAGGAACCGTCATGATCGATGACGAATTCGTCTTGTTCATCATGAAATTCGTCACAGATTAATGTGATGAGAACAAAACCCAACAACAATGGCGCCCTTATGATGGACCGTCACGGATACCGTCACGACTCGACCACCTGTACACCAAACGTACCGTCATGGATGGCTCATGCTGATGTGTCACGCATGTTCGGCCCACGTACGCTAGCTTTAGTTTTTTTAAGTTGTTTAAATCGTAAGGACGGCCTTCTGGTGTTTTTTTAGGAAAGCAGAATGTGCTGCATGTCCCGCCGTTGCTTTCCGTTTTCCTAAAACAAACGGACTACTACTGTGCCGTCTTGAGGTTGGGCTGCTCTAAGTCTTTTTTTACATGAAAACATGACGGGCCTTCTTGTGCCTTTTCTAAGGAAATGGAATGCTGCTGATGCATGTCCCAGCGTTGCTCTGTTAGAGAGCTCGTGCTCGACGCTTGTTAGCATCAAAAAACGAGCAGCCTTCACTAAAGGTGGTGCGTAAATGGGTTGCCCCAATTGGCAGGTGCCGAGCAAATCGAAAAAACATAACAAACGCGATCGGAGTCGAACTCCAAACCTCAAAATGATTCCTATTCCGAGCGATGCTAGCCAGCTGAGCTAGGGAAGGACTATGTCTCATATGTAGCACCATACTTAAAAGTACCAATGAGAAAAGCGGCAGATCCGAGGTGTTTCAAAATTTTTTGGAAAAAATTGTGAATAAAATTTCTTTAAAATGCGATCAATGTTTGGCAATCGTTTCAAAGATCGAATATTCATTTTTAAAACATAAAAATTTTCTAAAATTTTGAACAAATTTTCAAAATCTGAACAAGGTTTTTGAACAAAAAGTGAATTTGGAATATACACTGAACATTCTCTTAGTATACCATGAACATTATTCAAATACACTGAACACTTTTAAAATATACGATTTTTTTTCAAATGCACGTTAAACAAAAATTGTAGATGAACATTTTATACACAATGAACATTTTTCCAGTGTATGGTGAACATATTTCTTTGATACGGTGAACAAAATAGGAATGCCGGACATTTTTGAAGCGTGATTTTTTTAAAACATGAACACATTTTGGAATTTCATGCATTTTCTGAAAATTCAAACAATATTTGAAAAATCTGAAGAATTTCTGGGAAATTTGAATTATGAGAAATAAAAAAAGTAGAAATGGAAAGAAAAGCAATAAATAAATAGAAAAAAGGAAAAATAAAACGAAAAACAAATTATATTGAAAACCTGTAAAACAAAACAAGAAAAAAAATGCTTCCTCGCTGCAAGTGGGTCGGCCCGTGTCGCTCGCTCGCTTCGCTCGGCTTCAGCGAAACTGCGACGAGAAAAACTAGAAGGCATTGAACTAGGGGACCTCACGCTTATATAACCTAGGTCGCTACCGCTAGGGACCTAGGGTATATCTATGTTTCTGTTAAATGCCTTTTTAAGGTCTTAGTTACAGATAAAACAAGCCAAGTTTTTTAGTATAAAAAAGGTGATTGAACGGGGATTTGAACCGCGTAGCACTAACCTCTACGTTCTAACGAGCCAAGTTTTTTAGTACTTTTCATGCGGAGGCAACAACATGTTTTTTTCTTTTTGGAAAAGACAACATAATTCCTTAAATATCTTTTTGAAATGTTTAAACCTTATTTGACTTACATATACAAGAAAATGGCACTACCATGTGTAAGCACACACAAATTCACTTAAACCATAGAAAATATTAAATCATCTAAAAAATTATCGAAACTCCTATAAAACAAAATATATGTATTATAGTACATGTGACAATTCTATAGAGGTAGTCGCATATTTTAATTAAAAAAAAGAACAAGACATGAATGGAACTCAAACCCGAGACATGAACTGTGAGCTTGGCCTGGGAACTAATTGAATGGGAAATCTTTTTCAATAAATAAAGTGCATAAATTAATTTAAATAAAAAATATACAAATGACATCCATGAAACTTATTCTGTAAGATTAGGAATTTAAATTTTATAGCTAGAAATTAATTTAATCCCGAATATTAATAAATGATTTCATTTGATATTTTTTAAGGTTCGTTTGTTATATTTCTAGGCATTTACTGAATACAACTTGATTTTGAACTGCAAATATTAGAAATAATCACCAGAAAATCATAGTAGAAGAGTGTGAGAATGGCAAGACTCAACCTCGAACTCAACGCGCACCGCTGCTGTGTCCGCAGCGATCATGGCCGAAACGATGGCGAGTGTGGTGAGGCGTCCGGCGGTCGTGGCCACCACCCTTGGTTGGGGTACTTCACCCCCTGGGGTGCGTCGTTCCCACCCCCTCGCGCGCCCTAGGTGCCCCCTAAACTCTGCATGCATCCTCGGGTCCCGGCTTGGTGCGCAGATGTAGGCGTAGCTAGTTATTTACTCTAGAGTGCAGCATGCTCCGTACGCCACCCCTTCCTACATGTGGGACGCTAACGCCACGCTGCACGCCGCGCCCAGCTACGGCGTCGCGTTCCCCCGGCGTCGAAGTGGATAATTGACACATGAAATGCATCTCACGTCACCTCAGACTCAGGTAGCCTCACCTTGTCTCGTTCTCCATGAGCGTCTAATTCTCGTTCGATAATAGTCGGTAATGGGGCCTGCCTTCCTGTTGTTGGCATCGGTAGCGCTCTCCTTCCCCTCGCCCGTTTCATGTTTTCCAAAATCCTTCTCCCGCCTAATATTGTTAAGAACCTTATTTCAATCCGACAATTTACTCGTGAAAACCTTGTTTCTGTGGAATTTGACCCTGCTAGTTTTCCCGTGATGGATCTGGTCAGCAGGGCCCTTCTCTTGAGGTGCAATAGTGGAGGTCATCTCTATCGTTTTCAAGCACTCATGGTGCGTTCCTCTCCGATGGTCCTCACCGTCCAGTCATCCAACTTGTGGCATCGCAGACTTGCCCACCCCTAGCTCATCTACTTAAGCTCATTCTCCCATTGATTTCTTGGACTCATGTAACAGAGATGTCTGTGACTCCATGATTTGCACTGCATGCCAACGGCAAACATACACGCCTCCCCTTCCCAACCTCTATATCCTTCACCACCGTGCCTTTTCAGTTAGTCCACTATGATTTATGGACATTGTCAGTTGTTAGCTCTTTCCCACTGTTCATGTCCATTTCCTTTGCGAGCCAAATCTGAGACGTCTCAAACATGGAGTTTTCTGTTTAAATTTCAAAATGCAAACAAACTCTGAAATGCATGAAAATTCAGTTGGAAAATATGGTCAGATGTTTGTCTCCAAATAAAGTACAAAAAAATAAATTCCATTTCATTTATCCATGTCCAAGAACAAATTAAGTTTAGTAAAATAAAACTAAGAAAATAAGGGGAAAAACAACAAAAAGCGGTACGTACGTGGGTTTTGACCCAAGACCTCATTTGCATTTCTAAGGCCACAAAACAACTATATTAAGCTACAGTTTTAATCTAAACACACACCGGACGTTCTTATAGTAGTAGATGATTTTTTTCTAGTCTGCTGCCTTCTGATTGGCTGAACCAGACCTCCCACGGGTCACGCCTCTCCACCGTCCATCCTTAGCTGATCCAACGGTCCCTGCTTCTTCTACTCACTACCTGTGCTTTCCCCCGATTCTTATGTTGGGGAACGTAGCAGAAATTCAAAATTTTCTACGCATCACCAAAATCAATCTATGGAGTAATCTAGCAACGAGGGGAAGGAGAGTGCATCTACATACCCTTGTAGATCGCTAAGCGAAAGCGTTCAAGTGAACGGGGTTGATGGAGTCGTACTCGTCGTGATCCAAATCACCGATGATCCTAGTGCCGAACGGACGGCACCTCCGTGTTCAATACACGTACAGCCCGGTGACGTCTCCTACGCCTTGATCCAGCAAGGGGAGAAGGAGAGGTTGGGGAAGACTCCATCCAGTAGCAGCACGACGGCGTGATGGTGGTGGAGGAGCATGGTACTCCAGCAGGGCTTCGCCAAGCACCGCAAGAGATGAGGAGGGAGAGGGGTAGGGATGCGCCAAGAAGGAGATGTTCTCGTGTTTATGGCAGCCCAAAACCCCACTATATATAGGGGAAAGGGAGGGGCTGCGCCCCCACCGAGGTTTCCACCCCTAGGGGTGGCGGCCAGCCCTAGATCCCATCTAGGGGGGCGGCCAAGGGGGGAGAGAGGGGGGCGCACCACTAGGTGGGCCTTAGGCCCATCTGAGCCGAGGGTTTCCCCTTTTTCCCTTCTCTCTTTGCCTTGGGCCCTGGTGGGGGGGCGCACCAGCCCACCTGGGGCTGGTCCCCTCTCACACTTGGCCCACGCAGCCCTCTGGGGCAGGTAGCCCCACCTGGTGGACCCCCGGGACCCTCCCGGTGGTCTCGGTACGTTACCGATAGCACCCGAAACTTTTCCGGTGACCAAAACAGGACTTCCCATATATAAATCTTTACCTCCGGACCATTCCGGAACTCCTCGTGATGTCCGGGATCTCATCCGGGACTCTGAAAAACATTCGGTAACCATGTATATCTATTCCCTATAACCCTAGCGTCATCGAACCTTAAGTGTGTAGACCCTACGGGTTCGGGAACCATGCAGACATGACCGAGACACCTCTCCGGCCAATAACCAACAGCGGGATCTGGATACCCATGTTGGCTCCCACATGTTCCACGATGATCTCATCGGATGAACCACGATGTCGAGGATTCAATCAATCCCGTATTCAATTCCCTTTGTCTAGCGGTACGATACTTGCCCGAGATTCGATCCTCGGTATCCCGATACCTTGTTCAATCTCGTTACCGGCAAGTCTCTTTACTCGTTCCGTAACACATCATCCCGTGATCAACTCCTTGATCACATTGTTCATATTATGATGATGTCCTACCGAGTGGGCCCAGAGATACCTCTCCGTTTACACGGAGTGACAAATCCCAGTCTCGATTCGTGCCAACCCAACAGACACTTTCGGAGATACCTGTAGTGAACCTTTATAGCCACCCAGTTACGTTATGACGTTTGGCACACCCAAAGCACTCCTACGGTATCCGGGAATTGCACAATCTCATGGTCTAAGGAAATTATACTTGACATTAGAAAAACTTTAGCATACGAACTACACGATCTTTGTGCTAGGCTTAGCATTGGGTCTTGTCCATCACATCATTCTCCTAATGATGTGATCCCGTTATCAACGACATCCAATGTCCATGGTCAGGAAACCGTAACCATCTATTGATCAACGAGCTAGTCAACTAGAGGCTTACTAGGGACATGGTGTTGTCTATGTATCCACACATGTATCTGAGTTTCCTATCAATACAATTCTAGCATGGATAATAAACGATTATCATGAACAAGGAAATATAATAATAACCAATTTATTATTGCCTCTAGGGCATATTTCCAACAGTCTCCCACTTGCACTAGAGTCAATAATCTAGTTCACATCGCCATGTGATTAACACTCACAGGTCACATCGCCATGTGACCAACATCCAAGATTCTACTAGACTCAATGATCTAGTTCACATCACTATGTGATTAACACTCAAAGAGTTCTGGGTTTGATCATGTTATGCTTGTGAGAGAGGTTGTAGTCAACGGGTCTTGCCATATTCAGATCCCTATGTATTTCGCAAAACTTTATGTCATATCACAGATGCTGCTACCACGTTCCACTTGGAGCTATTCCAAATTGTTGCTCCATTATACGTATTCGGTATCTCTACTTAGAGCTATCCGGATAGGTGTTAAGCTTGCATCGATGTAACTCTTTACGTCGAACTCTTTATCACCTCCATAACCGAGAAACATTTCCTTATTCCTCTAAGGATAATTTTGGCCGCTATCTGGTGATCTACTCCTAGATCACCTTTGTACCCTCTTGCCAGACATGTGGCAAGTCACACATCTGGTGCGGTACTCAGCATGGCATACCGTATAGAGCCTATGACAAAAGCATAGGGGACGACCTTCGTCCTTCCTCTTTCTTCTGCCGTGGTCAATCTTCGAGTCTTACTCAACTTCACACCTTACAACTCAGGTGAGAACCCCTTCTTTGACTGATCTATTTTGAACTCTTTCAAAAACATGTCAAGGTGTTTGTTCTTTGAAAGTATCATCAGGCGTCTTGATCTATTTCTATAGATCTTGATGCCCAATATGTAAGCAGCTTTATCCAGGTCTTCCTTTGAAAATTACTCTTCAAACAACCATTTATGCTTTCCAGAAATTCTACATTATTTCGGATCAACAATATGTCATCCAGATATACTTATCAGAAATATTGTAGTGCTCCCACTCACTTTCTTGTAAATACAAGTTTCTAGCAAACATTGTATAAACCTAAAAGCTTTGATCACTCCATCAAAACATATATTCCGATTCCGAGATGCTTGCTCTAGTCCATAGAAGGATTGCTGGAGCCAGCATACCTTTTAGCATCCTTAGGATCGACAAAATCTTTTATTGTATCACATACAACTTTTCTTACGAAAACTGGTAAGAAAACTTGTTTTGACATCCATTTGTAAGATTTCATAATTGAAAAATACAGCTAATGCTATCATGATTCAGACAGACTTAAGCATCGCTACGGGTGAGAAATTCTCATCGTAGTCAACTCCTTGAACTTGTGAAAAGACTCTTTCCCACAAGTCGAGCTTCATAGACGGCAACATTACCGCCCACGTCCGTCTTCTTCTTAAAGATCCATTTATTCTCAATGGCTTGCCGATCATCGGCCAAGTCCACCAAAGTCCATACTTTGTTCTGATACATGGATCCTATCTCGGATTTCATGGCTTCTAACCATTTGTCGGAATACGGGCCCACCATCGCTTCTCCATAGCTCGTAGGTTCATTGTTGTCTAACAACATGATATCTAAGACAGGATTACCATACCACTCAGTAGTAGTACATATCCTTATCGACCTATGAGGTTCGATAGCAACTTGATCCGAAGCTTCATGATCACTATCATTTACTTCCTATTCAACAGACGTAGGCTCCACAGAAAACATCTTTCTGTGTTGCATCACTCTCTGGTTGAAATAAAGGTTCGACAACCTCATCAAGTTCTATCTTCCTCCCACTCAATTCTTTCGAGAGAAACTCCTTCTCGAGAAAGGACCCGTTTTTAGCGACAAACAATTTGCCCTCAGATCTGAGATAGAAGGTATACCCTACTGTCACCTTTGGGTATCCTATGAATATGTGTTTGTCCGCTTTGGGTTCGAGCTTCTCCGGCTGAAGCCTTAAGCATCGCATCCCCAAACGTTAAGAAACGACAACTTTGGTTTCTTGCCAAATGAATGTTCTTATGACGTTGTCTCAACGGACTTAGATGGTGTCCTATCTAAAGTGAATATAGCTGTCTCTAACGCATAACCTCAAAATGAAAATGGTAGATTGATAAGAGACATCATAGATCGCACCATATCTCATAAGGTTCGATTACGATGTCCGGACACACCATAACCCAGTGGTGTTCCAGGTGGCTTCAACTGTGAAACAATTCCATGATGTCTTAAGTTTTTGCCAAACTCATAACTCAGATATTCTCATTGATCAGATCGTAGGAATTTGATCTTCTTGTCATGATGATTCTTAACTTCACTCTGAAATCGCTTGAACTTTTCAAACGTTTCAGACTTCTGCTTCATTAAGTAAATATACCTATATCTACTCAAATCGTCAGTGAAGATGAGAAAATAGCGATATCCACCGCACGCTTCAATTCTCATTGGATCACACGCATCAGCATGTATGATTTCCAACAAGTCACTTGCCCGTTTCATTGTACCTGAAAGCGGGGTCTCAGTCATCTTGCCCATGAGGCATGGCTCGCATGTGTCAAGAGATTCAAAATCAAGTGACTCCAAACATCCATCGACATGGAGTTTCTTCATGCATCTTACGCCAATATGACCTAAGCGGCAGCGCCACGAGAAAGTGGTACTATCATTATTAACTCTACATCTTTTGGCGTGAACATGTGTATTACCACGACCGAGATTCAATGAACCATTCACATAGGGTGCATGACCATGAAAGGTGTCATTCATGTAAACAGAATAACCATTATTCTCTAATTTAAATGAATGACCGTATTGCAATGAACATGATCTAATCATATTCATGCAAAACGTAGACACCTGATAACATTTATCTAGGTTCAATACTAATCCCGAAGGCAGATGGAGCGTGCGATGGTGATCTCATCAACTTTGGAAACACTTCCCACACACATCGTCACCTTGCCCTTAGCCAGTCTCTGTTTAGTCCATAGCTTTTACTTCAAGTCACCAGTAATAGCAACTGAACCGGTATCCAATACCCAGGTGCTACCAGGAGTACTAGCGAGGTACACATTAATAACACATATATACTTTGTTGAAGTTGCCAGCCTTCTTATCTACCATGCATTTGGGTAATTCCGCTACCAGTGACTGTTCCCTTACAATAGAAGCATTTAGTCTCGGGTTTGGGTTCAACCTTGGGTCCCTTCACTGGAGCGGCAACTGGTTTTCCATCCATGAAGTTTCCCTTCTAGCCCTTGCCCTTCTTGAAACCAGTGGTCTTGTTAAACCATCAACACTTGATGCTCCTTCTTGATTTCTACCTTTTGCGGTCTTAAGCACCGCGAACAGCTCCGGGATCAACTCCATCCCTTGCATGTCATAGTTCATCACGAAGATCTAGTAGCTTAGTGATAGTGGCTAGAGAACTCTATCAATCACTATCTTATCTGGAATTTAACTCCCACTTGATTTAAGTGATTATAGTACCCAGACATTCTGAGCACATGCTCACTAGCTGAGCTATTCTCCTCCATCTTGTTGGCAAAAGAACTTGTCAGAGGTCTCACACCTCTCAACACGGGCATGAGCCTGAAATCCCAATTTCACCTCTTGGAACATCTCGTATGTTCTCTGGCGTTCAAAACGTCATTGGAATCCCAATTCTAAGCCGTAAAGTATGGTGTACTAAACTATCAAGTAGTCATCAGGATGTGTCTGTCAGGTGTTCACAACATCCACAGACGACGTTGTAGGGGTTTGCACATCGAGCGGTGCATCAAAGACGTAAGCCTTCTGTGTAGCAGTGAGGACACTCCTCGGACTATGGACCTAGTCCGCATCATTGCTTACAATATCTTTCAACTTAATCTTTCTCTAGGAACGTATTGAAACAGGGAGCTACAACGTGAGCTATTCATCTACAACATATTTGCAAAGACAATTTAGACTATGTTCATGATAATTGAGTTCATTTAATGAACTCCCACTCAGATAGACATCCCTCTAGTCATCTAAGTGAAACATGATCCGAGTCAACTAGGCCGTGTCCGATCATCACGTGAGACGGACTAGTCAACATCGGTGAACATCTCATGTTGGTCATATCTTCTATACGACTCATGTTCGACCTTTCGGTCTTCTGTGTTCCGAGGCCATGTCTGTACATGCTAGGCTCGTCAAGTCAACCTAAGTGTATTGCGTGTGTAAATCTGGCTTACACCCATTGTATTCGAACGTTAGAATCTATCACACCCGATCATCACTGAAGGAAATATGCCCTAGAGGCAATAATAAAGTTATTATTTATTTCCTTATATCATGATAAATGTTTATTATTCATGCTAGAATTGTATTAACCGGAAACATAATACATGTGTGAATACATAGACAAACAGAGTGTCACTAGTATGCCTCTACTTGACTAGCTCATTAATCAAAGATGGTTATGTTTCCTAACCACGGACAAAGAGTTGTTATTTGATTAACGGGATCACATCATTAAGTGAATGATCTGATTGACATGACCCATTCCAGTAGCTTAGCACCCGATCGTTTAGTATGTTGCTATTGCTTTCTTCATGACTTATACATGTTCTTGTGACTATGAGATTATGCAACTCCCGTTTACCAGAGGAAAACCTTGTGTGCTACCAAACGTCACAACGTAACTGGGTGATTATAAAGGAGCTCTATAGGTGTCTCCAAAGGTACATGTTGGGTTGGCGTATTTTGAGATTAGGATTTGTCACTCCGATTGTCGGAGAGGTATCTCTGGGCCCTCTCGGTAATGCACATCACTTAAGCCTTGCAAGCATTGCAACTAATGAGTTAGTTGCGGGATGATGTATTACAGAACGAGTAAAGAGACTTGCTAGTAACGAGATTGAACTAGGTATTTGGAATACCGACGATCGAATCTCGGGCAAGTAACATACCGATGACAAAGGGAACAACGTATGTTGTTATGCGGTCTGACCGATAAAGATCTTCGTAGAATATGTAGGAGCCAATATGAGCATCCAGGTTCCGCTATTGGTTATTGACTGGAGACATGTCTCGGTCATGTCTACATTGTTCTCGAACCCGTAGGGTCCGCACGCTTAAGGTTACGATGACAGTTATATTATGAGTTTATGCATTTTGATGTACCGAAGTTTCTTCGGAGTCCCGGATGTGATCACGGACATGACGAGGAGTCTCGAAATGGTCGAGACATAAAGATTGATATATTGGAAGCCTATGTTTGGATATCGGAAGTGTTCCGGGTGAAATGGGGATTTTACCGGAGTACCGGGAGGTTACCGGAACCCCCCGGGAGCTATATGGGCCATGATGGGCCTTAGTGGAAAAGATAAGAGGCAGCCCTACATGGGCCGTGCGCCCCTCCCCTCCCTTGGTCCGAATAGGACAAGGAGAGGGGGCCGGCCCCTCTCTCTCTTTTCCCCCCTCCGTGAATCCTATTCCAACTAGGATTGGGGGGAATCCTACTCCCAGAGGGAGTAGGACTCTCCTGGCGCGCCCTCCTTGGCCGGATGCACCCCCCCCTTTAGTCCTTTATATACGGAGGTAGGGGCACCCCAGAGACACACAAGTTGATCCACGTGATCATATTCTTAGCCGTGTGCGGCGCCCCCTGCCACCATAGTCCTTGATAATATTGTAGCGGTGCTTAGGCGAAGCCCTGCGACAGTAGTACATCAAGATCGTCACCACGCCGTCGTGCTGATGGAACTCTTCCCCGACACTCTGCTGGATCGGAGTCCGGGGATCGTCATCGAGCTGAACGTGTGCTAGAACTCGGAGGTGCCATAGTTTCGGTGCTTGACCGGTCGGGCCGTGGAGACGTACGACTACATCAACCAAACGCTTCCGTTGTCGATCTACAAGGGTACGTAGATCACACTCTCCCCTCTCGTTGCTATGCATCACCATGATCTTGCGTGTGCCTAGGAAAATTTTGAAATTACTACGTTCCCCAACAATCACGTGGTGCTTCAAAACAACAAACCTTCGCAACGGTGCACAGTTAGGGGGAACACTTTTCTTGAAATTTTAGTGAGGGGTCATCTTATTTAAGCTACCGTCGTTCTAAGCAAATAAGATGTAAAACATGATAAACATCACATGCAATCAAATAGTGACATGATATGGCCAATATCATTTTGCTCCTTTTGATCTCCATCTTCAGGGCTCCATGATCATCGTTGTCACCGGCATGACACCATGATCTCCATCATCATGATCTACATCATCGTGTCTTCTTGAAGTTGTCACGTCATCTATTACTTCTACTACTATGGCTAACGCTTTAGCAATAAAGTAAAGTAATTACATGACGTTTAAGTTGACATGCAGGTCATAAATAAATTAAGACAACTCCTATGGCTCCTGCCGGTTGTCATACTCATCGACATGCAAGTTGTGATTCCTATTACAAGAACATGATCAATCTCATACATCACATATATCATTCATCACATCCTTTTGGCCATATCACATCACACGGCATATGCTGCAAAATAAGTTAGACGTCCTCTAATTGTTGTTGCAAGTTTTTACGTGGCTGCTATAGGTTTCTAGCAAAAACGTTTCTTACCTATGCGAAAACCACAACGTGATATGCCAATTTCTATTTACCCTTCATAAGGACCCTTTTCGTCGAATCCGATCCGACTAAAGTGGGGGAGACAGACACCCGCTAGCCACCTTATGCAACTAGTGCATGTCAGTCGGTGGAACCAGTCTCACGTAAGAGTACGTGTAAGGTCGGTCCGGGCCGCTTCATCCCATGATGCCGCCGAATCAAGATAATACTAGTAACGGCAAGTAAATTGACAAAATCGACGCCCACAACTGCTTTGTGTTCTACTCGTGCATAGTAACTACGCATAGACCTAGCTCATGATGCCACTGTTGGGGAACGTAGCAGAAATTCAAAATTTTCTAGGCATCACCAAGATCAATCTATGGAGTAATCTAGCAACGAGGGGAAGGAGAGTGCATCTACATACCCTTGTAGATTGCTAAGCGGAAGCGTTCAAGTGAACGGGGTTGATGGAGTCGTACTCGTCGTGATCCAAATCACCGATGATCCTAGCGCCGAACGGACGGCACCTTCATGTTCAACACACGTACAGCCACCCAGTTACGTTGTGACGTTTGGCACACCCAAAGCACTCCTACGGTATCCGGGAGTTGCACAATCTCATGGTCTAAGGAAATGATACTTGACATTAGAAAAGCTTTAGCATACGAACTACACGATCTTTGTGCTAGGCTTAGGATTGGGTCTTGTCCATCACATCATTCTCCTAATGATGTGATCCCATTATCAACGACATCCAATGTCCATGGTCAGGAAACCGTAACCATCTATTGATCAATGAGCTAGTCAACTAGAGGCTTACTAGGGACATGGTGTTGTCTATGTATCCACACATGTATCTGAGTTTCCTATCAATACAATTCTAGCATGGATAATAAACGATTACCATGAACAAGGAAATATAATAATAACCAATTTATTATTGCCTCTAGGGCATATTTCCAACATCTTATCCTCTCACACAGCCACACAAACACGAGCACCATGCCAGCAGCAACCGCGCCGAACAACTCCAGTGCTCGCAGCCGTCGGATGCCACCGTCTGCGCAAAGGGCCGCCGCCCGCGCCTCCTACCGCAGCACGCCGGTGAGCCGCGCCTTGCGCCGCCCCTCTCTCTCTCTCCTACGTTCCCCTCTCTAATCTCTCTCCTCCTTGCAGCAATGGAGGCCGAGCGCCCATGGCATCACCCGAGCTCACCTCCCAGTCGTCGTTCTCCTTCAGATTCGTCGGGATCCGGCTGGATCCGGACGCCAGTGCCCCGTTCCTACCTCCCCGCCTCGCTTGGGTCGTCGGCCACCTCGACGACATCATACCGCTTTCGGGATCCAGCGCCACCGCTGGCTGGCCACTTCCTCGTCTGGAGGAGACGCCCCTACATCGGCACCTCCCCACACGAGCAGCAGCAACGAACACCTCGCTAAAGGCGTCTCCGGTGGTGTCTTTTTCTTGTACATTGTTTTAAAGAAGTTTGCCAGATCCGTGCCAGAAAAACAATGGCGATGAACTCCGATTGACATCCCGCGAAGGGTCGGCGGCGCTTGATGTGGTGGCTGCAGAATAGCTCCGGCCAAAAGTAGCAGGCCAGATCTGGAAAAAACTGTAATTCCAAGTTTTTTGTTGTGTATTTCTTCCATTTGGTAAAAATAAAATTTAGTTATCTGATATGTTTATGCAATTTTCCTTTTTATCTATATAAGATAGTGAGTATACGTAATCAGAAAAAATCTTATTGACAAGTTTCCATGGACCAAAAGAAACAACTGGATCGGCTAATATCTCGACTAAAATTAATGGGCTATGAACGGATCTGAAATTTAATGGACCAAAATTATGATGGGCCGACAGTCTTGGATAGAGTTGAAATTTAGTGGGCCAAAACTCTGATTAGGCCGACTACTACATGGGCCGCCATGTTAGATCCTTGTTGGCCGCCATGTCAAATGATGACATGGAATGCATGATTAACGCTGTTATTTGATAGTAAATTGTGACGGTCAAGAACCATCATGGATCCATGACGGTTCTAGAGATCCATCATGGAGTGCATGGTGGTCAAATTATGACGCGATATACATGACAGATTTTAAAATCGTCAAGAACGACCTATCATGACGGATTTGCACACATATGTGACAGTTCGAATCCGTCATGGATTAACATATTTCTTGTAGTGCAATTGAACTGCCGAACAGGCCTTCCGAAGAGTAGAGTCCTGGAAGTAAGAGAAAAGTAAAAAATCGGCAGCCCCTGGTGTGGTTTAAGCCGTGTTTTGGGCGTGCCGTGATGGTGCCCCTCCCCCTATGCCCATGGTATTTCGAGAGCGTAGTTATGGACACGAAGTACTGGCATCGCCTTTTTGCGAGGGTTGGGGTTGGGGCCGCATTGCTACGCCTACTCGGAACGTGCCAGGCGGTCTTGTTGTAGGTTACTCCGGGCGCGCTTGACGGTGTCCGGATGTTTAATGGCCGGACTGGAGAACTGCCTGGAGAGGCTGCTTTGTACTTCCGCTGCAAGGGCCGCCGTGTGCTCCTCCATTCGGAGGGAGCGTTCGGTGTTTCCATTGACCGTAATTACTCCACGAGGGCCTGGCATCTTGAGCTTAAGGTATGCGTAGTGCGGTACCGCATTGAATTTGGCGAATGCGGTTCGCCCGAGCAGTGCGTGATAGCCACTGCGAAACGGGACTATGTCGAAGATTAACTCCTCGCTTCGGAAATTATCCGGGGATCCGAAGACCATTTCAAGTGTGACTGAGCCTATGCAGTTGGCCTCTACACCTGGTATTACGCCTTTAAAGGTCATTTTGGTGGGCTTAATCCTCAAGGGATCTATACCCATTTTCCGCACTGTATCCTGGTAAAGCAGGTTCAGGCTGCTGCCGCCGTCCATAAGGACTCTAGTGAGATGAAATCCGTCAATAATTGGGTCTAGAACCAATGCGGCGAATCCGCCATGACGGATGCTAGTGGGATGGTCCCTTCGATCAAAGGTGATCGGGCAGGTGGACCATGGTTTGAACTTTGGGGCGACTGGCTCTACCACGTATACGTCCCTTACCACACGCTTCTGCTCCCTTTTGGGGACATGGGTTGCGTATATCATGTTCACCGTCCGCACTTGTGGGGGGAAACCCTTCTGTCCACTGTTGTTCGGCGACCGGGGCTCCTCGTCGTCATCGCTATGTAGCCCCTTGTCTTCATTGTCGGTGCTTAACTTGCCTGCCTGCTTGAACACCCAACAATCCCTGTTGGTGTGATTGGACGGCTTTTCGGGGGTGCCATGTATTTGGCACAAGCGGTCGAGTATTTGGTCCAAGCTGGACGGGCCCCTAGGATTCCTTTTGAATGGCTTCTTCCGCTGACCGGATTTAGAGCCTCTGAATCCGGCATTAACTGTCGTATCCTCAGCATTGTCGCCGTTAATGCGGCGCTTCTGCTTGTTGCGATGCGACCTGCCACTAATGTCCTTGGTGTCTGAACTACCAGGGTTCTTGGTCATATTGTTGGTACGAGCGAGCCAGCTGTCTTCTCCTGCGCAAAAGCGGGTCATGAGTGTCGTGAGTGCTGCCATAGATTTCGGCTTTTCCTGTCCGAGGTGCCGGGCCAGCCACTCGTCACGGATATTGTGCTTGAAGTCTGCTAGGGCCTCGGCGTCCGGACAGTCGACTATTTGATTTTTCTTTGTTAGGAACCGTGTCCAGAATTGTCTGGCCGATTCCTCTGGCTGCTGGATTATGTGACTTAGGTCATCGGCGTCTGGGGGTCGCACATAAGTGCCCTGGAAATTGTCGAGGAATGCGGCTTCCAGGTCCTCCCAACAACTGATTGACCCTGTTGGCAAGCTGTTGAGCCAATATCGAGCTGGTCCTTTAAGCTTGAGTGGGAGGTATTTGATGGCGTGAAAATCGTCGCCGCGGGCCATGTGGATATGAAGGAGATAATCCTCGATCCATACCGCAGGGTCTGTTGTGCCATCATATGATTCGATGTTTACGGGTTTGAAACCCTCGAGGATTTGATGATCCATTATTTCGTCTGTAAAGCATAGTGGGTGTGCGGCGCCTCTGTACTGGGCGATATCATGACGTAGCTCCAATGAGCTTTGTCTACTGTGTTCGGCCCTGCCGAATGTGTGTCCGGCGTGACGTTTACCGTCTCGAGCCGTGGGGTGCCCACGCGATCCATGGATCGATTGTGTTTGCCTTGCCTTGTCCTCCAACATGTCTCGTAAGTCCGGCGCATATTCTCGTGCCTTGGTACGGGGTGCGGCTTGAGTGGAGGGCCGGGAGGCCTCTCTGTCACGGTCACGAGGTGGCCGTTCGGCCGCATCAAGTGCTTCCTCCTCTAATCGGGGTAGCAACATGCGCTTTGGGTAACTCTTGGAGGGGCGTTCGAGTTTATGCTCTTCGGCCGCAAGGACTTCAGTCCATCTGTCAACCAGCAAATCTTGATCAGCTTTGAGCTGTTGCTATTTTTTCTTGAGGCTTCTTGCCGTGGCGATAAGCCTGCGTTGGAAATGCTTTTGCTCAACGGGATCCTCTGGTACGATGAATTCGTCGTCGTCGAGGCTTGCCTCGTCTTCGGAGGGAGGCATATAATTGTCGTCCTCGACCTCTCTGTCTGCCGCTCTCTCATGAGGGCTGGTTTCTCCATCCTCCTGTGCTAAACCTTGCTGGAGGGGGTTTTCTTCGACACTCTCCGGAGTATTATTATCTCCCGTGCTGGAATCACCGTTTTTGTGTTGGCGGGATTTTGAGTGGCGCCGCTCACGCCGGCGCTTGGGCTGTTTCTTGGAGGGGTCATCCTCCGATGTTCCATCGCCCTCTCCCTCTTTTGGGGTGTCCACCATGTATATGTCATATGACAAGGTGGCTTTCCAGGGCCTAGTAGGCGCTGGTTCTTCATCATCTCCTTCATCGGCGTCCATACCGTCGATGTCTTCGGAGTCGAAGTTGAGCATGTTGGTTAAGTCGTCGACAGTGGCTACAAAGTGGGTGGTGGGTGGGTTTTGAATTTCTTCATCGTCTGTACCCCAACCTTGCTGACCGTAGTCCGGCCAGGGCTCTCCTGATAAAGAGAGAGACTTCAGTGACTTCAGGATATCGCCGAAAGGCGAGTGCTGAAAGATGTCTGCGGCAGTGAACTCCATGATCGGCGTCCAATCGGATTCGACTGGCAGGGGCGCGGAGGGTTCGGAGTCCGGAGAGGAGTCCGGCTCCTTGGAGTCACGAGCCTCGTAGAGTATGGGGCTGGTGTTCGGCTCAATCGCCGTTTGGATCGCAGCCCCTGAGGTGGCGTCCAACCGCCCATCCTTGATCGACGCGGTCGGCTCCGAACTAAGGGTCGGAGCCGATGCGGGTGCGGCCTCCAGGGCACTGTTCGGCGGTAGAGCTAGATCAGGCTCGTCGTGACAGTACGGCGCGCTCTGCAGTGGTTCGAATCCGTCGAGGATCAAGTCCCCGCGGATGTCAGCCATGTAGTTTAAACTTCCAAATCTGACCTGATGGCCAGGGGTGTAGCTTTCGATCTGCTCTAGATGGCCAAGAGAATTGGCCCGCAGTGCGAAGCCGCCAAAGACGAAGATATGTCCGGGGAGGAAGGTCTCGCCCTGGACTGCATCGCCATTGATGATCGTAGGAGCCATCGGGCCTGACGGCAATGGCACAGAGGAACTCTCAATGAAAGCACCAATGTCAGTGTCAAAACCGGCGGATCTCGGGTAGGGGGTCCCGAACTGTGCGTCTAGGCCGGATGGTAACAGGAGGCAAGGGACACAAATTTTTACCCAGGTTCGGGCCCTCTCGATGGAGGTAAAACCCTACGTCCTGCTTGATTAATATTGATGATATGGGTAGTACAAGAGTAGATCTACCACGAGATCAGAGAGGCTAAACCCTAGAAGCTAGCCTATGGTATGATTGTTGATGTGTATGTTGTCCTATGGACTAAAACCCTCCGGTTTATATAGACAGCGGAGAGGACTAGGGTTACATAGAGTCGGTTACAATGGTAGGAGATCTGAACATCCATATCACCAAGCTTGCCTTGCACGCCAAGGAAAGTCCCTTCTGGACACGGGACGGAGTCTTCAATCTTGTATCTTCATAGTCCAGGAGTCCGGCTGAAGGTATAGTTCGGCTATCCGAACACCCCCAAATCCAGGACTCCCTCAGGGCTTCTATCGGAAAACGTTCGATTAGCCATTGTGAAGCTATGCTCATTCCTCAATGCAATCTCTCAGAAGGTAATCGATCCAGAAATCATACCAAGGTTAGAGAATGATTTGGTGCAATGTCTTGTCAGTTTCGAGTTGGTGTTCCCACCATCCTTCTTCAACATCATGACGCACGTCCTAGTTCACCTATGTGAAGAGATTAACGTTTTGGGTCCTGTATTTCTACACAATATGTTCCCCTTTGAGAGGTTCATGGGAGTCTTAAAGAAATATGTTCATAACCGTGCTAGGACAGAAGGAAGCATCTCCAAGGGCCATGAAAATGAGGAGGTCATTGAGTTTTGTATTGACTTTATTCCTGACCTTAAGCCGATTGGTGTTCCTGAATCATGGCATAAGGGCAGACTGGATGGAAAAGGCACGCTAGGACGGGAACAAATAATATGTATGGACGGACATTCTCTCACTGAAGCACACTACACAGTTCTACAGAATTCCGCCTTGGTGGCTCCGTATATGGATGAACACAAGAATTTGCTACGCTCCAAACACCCAGAGCGGTCTCATGGCTGGATTACACGTGAACAAACCAGGAGTTTCGCCAGCTGGTTGCAGACATGTACCATGCATGACGCCTCTATTGAAGATGACATGTACTTGATGTCCCAGTTACCATCTTCGAATATAATGACTTTCAAAGGGTACGAGATAAATGCTAATACATTTTACACGATTGCCCAATATAAGAAGAGCACCAACCAAAACAGTGGTGTCCGCTTTGATGCAGAAACCAAGACGGGAAAGGAAACATATTATGGTTATATACAGGACATATGGGAACTAGACTATCGACGTGGTTTGAAGGTCCCTTTGTTTCGGTGCAAATGGATCAATATGACACAAGGCGGGGTAACAGAAGACCCGCAGTATGGAATGACAATAGTGGATCTCAACAATCTTGCGTATGCAGACGAACCATTCGTACTAGCCAATGATGTGGCATAGGTTTTCTATGTGAAGGACATGTCTACCATGCCGAGAAAAAGAAAAAATAAGGAAGCGAATACATCGTACGATGAGCCAAAGCGGCACATAGTTCTTTCTGGGAAGAGAAACATCATGGGAGTGGATGACAAGACAGACATGTCAGGAGATTATGAAAAGTTTGATGAAATTGCTCCATTCACGGTGAATATTGACCCGAGCATCCAGTTAAATGATGAAGATTTTCCATGGCTACGACGCAAAGGGACACACACGAAGAAAAAGTTCACACCCAAAGATCTGGGATGTGATCGGCTTCACTATCATCACTTTCTTCTGTGTTTCACACCCAGGAGGGAATCTCTGTAATAGTTAGGGTAGCTAGTTATGTGTTTTGGCATTTGAAACGCGAAGAAATTTTATGTCCAAGCAAATTCTTTCATGCATTTACTGATTTTTTTAAGCTAAATGACCCTGAAATTGAAAAGCATTTCAAATGAACTTAGAAAAGGTTGAAAGTTGGCATGATATCATAATTTCACCCACATAGCATGTGCAAAAAAGTAGATAGGGTTACCGCAAAAACTGGATGCACTTCGTGTACAAAATGGACAATCTCTTTCGAAGTATCAGGGTTTCGGACAATAACTCATCTGTTACAAAGGCATTTCATTTTTTTTAAATAACCTAAGCATTACCAAATTGAATATAATGATAAAACACACTAATATTAAACATAAGAAAAAATAATCACTAAAAAATCTATTTTCAAAGTTAAGTTATTCACAAACTAGTGATTCACACAAATTTCAAATAATTCAAAATTTAAACTATTCAAATTTGTAAACTATCGGTACAAACAGAAAGTTTGTATTTTTTGTACCTAAAGCAAAAATATTCACAAAGAAACTCTAAATACAGCAAAAAACAACTCAAAAATAAATAAAACAATAATAAATAAAGCAAAAAAAGAAAAAGAAAAAGCCCACCTACTGGGCCACAGCGGCCTGCATACGACTAGAAACCCAAATTCTAGTTGGGCCAGGATGCAGGCCCGCTAGCCCAGTAGGCCCAACAGGGCATCCCAGCAGAGGTAGGCCCAGAAAGCCTGCTTAAGAGAGGATCTCGAGACAGCAGCGACGGCGGGGCTTATAAGAAGGTGTGATTGCCCCTCGGCTAGCAAGGTGGGACTAAACTTCTGCGCCCCTCGCCTGGCAGCGCACACCCTTTAGTACCGGGTCGTGGCTCCAACCGGTACTAAAGGGGGGGCCTTTAGTACCGGTTGGTGCCACGACCCGGTACTAAAGGGGGTGCGGTTCCCGCCGCTTCGCCTGGCCAAAACAGACCTTTAGTACCGGTTGGTGGCTCCAACCGGTACTAAAGGTGGGTTCTATATAAGAAAACACTTCAAAAAAATTGTCAGTTTCTCATCTTCTTTCTCCTCTGCCCTGTCGCCGCTGCCCCTCGTCGCCGCCCCCATCGCCGTCC
>NC_041388.1:668064542-668070123 GCF_002162155.2 Triticum dicoccoides | reverse complement strand
CCCGTCGTCCCCGTCCCCGTGTCGCGCCCCGTCTCCGCGCCCCGCCCCATCCTCCCGTCGTCCCCGCCTGGCCCGTCCCCGTCCCTGTCGTCGCTGCCCGTCCCCGTTGTCGTCTCCGTCTCCGTCCCCATCCCCGTCGCCGCCCCCCATCGTCGCGCCTCGCTGGTGAGCTCCTGCCCCGGCCGCCAACCACACACACACACACACATTGTTATAGAATTGTTAGCAATCTTTCTGTTTTTTAGTTATAGAATTATTAGAAATGTTAGTTTTAGTTATAGAAATGTTAGTTATATAGAAATATTAGAAATGTTAGTTATATAGAAATGTTAGTTATATTAGAAATGTTAGTTATATAAAAATGTTTTTTAGTTATAGAAATATTAGAAATGTTAGTTTTAGTTATAATATTTAGAATTTGCATATATGAAATCACAATCCATCATTTAAAAAATGTTACTTTACTTTTGCGGCATATAGTATTTGTTGTCGATGATGCCCGGCTCGCATCCTCACCGTCGACCCGTTCGCGACGACATCCTGCTTCAGAGGACCCATGTCCGGGACTGGGCTCCGCCGGGCTGGCACTGGGAGGTGCTACCTTCAGGGGCGCGACGCTTGGTGAGGAACCCGGCCCCGGGTCCCGTCGTCGACCCTCATCTCCTTTGGTGGCGTTCGCGTGGGCCACTTTCGGTGCGGAGGGAGCCGGCCCCGCCGGAGGTGGTACGTCGCCGTGTCAGGGAGGAGGACGAGCACGTCCATCGCTACATGGCTGCTATGGACGTCAGGTTCTCCAATACCTGGTAGATTCTTTGGGGAGATCACCCGAGCTATGATCCAGTGATGGTTCCTTCACTTTGGTTGTCCACCGCCTAGATTACTCTCTAGTATTCAATCTTTATTAGCTAGCTAGCTAGCTAGTGATGTATTCGATATATAATATTCGAGATGATTTATTCGAGATTATATATATTATTCGAGACAATGTATTCGAGATTATGTCTATTATTCGAGATGACGTATTCGAGATTATATTCGATGATGCTTATTATGTACTATGATTGATTCAGTTTTTCCTTATTAATTGATTGCATCCATGCATTGTAATTTGAATATATTTCTTTTGGATTAGTTAAACAAAACCTATGGCGGACAATACCGACAGAGAGGGAGAAGAGGCTCTGTTCAATATTATACGCAATCCTCGCGGGCCAGATGATGATCAGAATGAAGAAGATTATGATGGCTCCGAATATCTAAACAACACCGGGGAGGGTGATATGATATTCGATCGCGACGACCAAATTGATGAAGTCATGAACTATGAACATGACAAAGAAAATGTTGATCTTGAAACAACAAAGACCGGTGAGGTATATATATTTATATAAGCAGGCACCTGGTAATCATCACATGTTTTAAATGACTTGAAGATATATTAACGAATCGATATTTCTTCTTTCAGCCATCCGGATTGAGCAAATCTTCAGGCAACAGGAAACGAGGCCCGAACAAAAAGTTGAAGGAGGGCGTAGAGTACAATATCGAGGCCATCAAACCTAATGGCGAACCATTAGCGCCTAAGAAGATTGCAGACAAGTTCATTCGTCAGTGCGGAGTTCTTGTGAAGGACCAACTCCCGATCTCCCTTCAAGAATGGAGAGAGCCAGCAGAGCCACGTCCAGGAGTTACTTTTGTCGATGATAGACAAAAACTTCTGCTTTGGGAAACGCTCATGGAACATTTCACCCTACCAGATCATTTCACAGATGCAGATGTTGAGAAAGTCAAGGACGCTGCTCTTAGGAAGATGGCGGTTGCATTCAAAAACCACAAGAATCATGAATGGGCCAAGTACGTCAAGGAAGGAAGGAAGACTCCAGTATTCGAGGGAACACTAGAGAAGCAAAGTGCTCATTGGGACGATTTTTTGAAATTCAAGGATTCGGAATTATCTAAGGAACGGTCGAGAATAAACAAGGCCAATGCCGCAAAAAAGGATAAGTTCCATAAGCTGGGGCCAAGTGGCTATGCGGTGGGAATGCCTAAGTGGGATAAGTCTGAGAAAGAGATGCTGGATGCAGGTGTCACTCCAGAAACATTGAGCTGGCCCCACAGGTGCAGGACTTGGTTCTATGCGCATGGGGGGGAGTTGGACCTGAAGACAGGCAAAGTTTCGAAGAAGGAATGTTTGGATGGAGCCGAAAATAAGCTACTTGTTGCAATAGAAGAGGCCCGATCGGGGGTGTTCCAGCCCAACAGAGAGAACGATGAGCTTACGCGTGCCCTGGGAAATCCTGAACACCCAGGAAGAACACGAGGCATGGGCGCTATTCCGTGGTATGCGGGGTTTTCGGACTGGAACGCCGACTACAGAACCCGTGCGAGAAAGAAGATTGCGGAGGAGAAGAAGAGGAAGATGGAGGACGAGCAGAGGAAGCTAGACTTTGAACGCCTTCAAGGCCTAGAATCAGTGCACGGGGACTTGGCAGTCAAATTCCAGCGGCATCAGGAGCAGATCGACTCACTTAGCCAGCAAAGGGGGTCTCAGCAGCTGCTGCAGCTAGCGGATGATCCAGCATTGGATAGCACCGTCCCATCCATGCCGAGAAGCAGCATGGGTTCCGCCCCGAGCAACGCATTGCTGGATAGCTAGCCAGTGGATGACATCATGGAGAACACTAACTGCGAGCTACACTTCAAAATGAAGAACATATCCATGAAGGTGGCGGACGCCCTTGCTTTTACAAATCCCCCCGAGGCAACCTTCCATTGCAACCCGATTCCAGCGGGCTATGCTCGTGTCTTGGTTGATGAGGTGGTGGACCAATATTCGGGGCTAGAGCTTGACATTCCTGGAGGTGACGATGAGCACACACTGGGAGATGCCAACCATCGTATCATCCTATGGAGAAAGGATTGCATCATCTTTCGAAGGCCACCGACACCGCGTCATCCGACTCCTCGTCGAAGTCCGCCACCGAGTCAGCAGACTCCCGCTCCTCCAAGTCCACCAATGCGTCAGGCCACTCCTCCTCCTCCAAGTCCGGGAAAGCGTCAGGCCACTCCTCCTCCAAGTCCGGCACGGCTTCAGGCCACTCCTCCTTCAAATCCGGCACAGCTTCATGCCACTCCTCCTCCTCCTCCAACTCAGCCACGTCAGCCGTCTTTGCCGCCTCAGCAATCACGGAAGAGAGCCGCCTCAGCTATGGTGCGTAGCGGTACAAGTCGAGGTAGTACTGGAGGTACAGGCAGAGGCACGCGATTTTAATATGGTCCAAGACTCGCGCCTCTTCCGCAGAGGCCTTACAACAAGTCCGAGGAGGAAAACGTAGCCATATCGAAGGCCGGGGTGGAAGCCCATTTTGCACCGAAACCGCCACCGCCGCCAAGGGAGAAAGTGCCTGAGGAAAAGATTGACCACTTCATTCGTATGGCTAGAGCACCAGCACCCAAGCCTGTTGACATAGACTATGAGCGCCGCATCAAGAAGTTAAATCGAGCGCGTCTACAGAAAGAGGCAAGCTCGAGCTCGAGCAAATCAGCTGGCAAAAAGAGCGGTAAAACCGTTCCCCAGCTGGGAGAACAGGCGGCGCAATCAATCCCCCCACTTGTTGTGCCAACAACACATGAGAGTAGGCGCGCCCAATATTATTGTGGGCAAACCGTTAACGTTCCCGGGCTGGGCGATGTGGTAATAACCGAGGAGCATATTGAGGAGGCCAAAACGCTCATGATCACTGTTGGACAACTCCTCGATATCGAGCCCATGTCTCCGACTAGAGAGGAGGAAATAAAACGGAAATATGTTTGGAGCCAACCTTTGGTCGAGCCAGACGAGGTCAAGAAGCTCCCAACGAGAATGTATGAATTGCATCAATGGTACATGGACATTACCAAGCTTTCCAATCGAGAGTCCCTCATGGTGAATGTCAAGAAGGATCATTACTACCATGAGAAAGCTGTGACCGTTGAGTATTCAGAACTATTTCAGCTATACAATCAAGACGCACTCGACAAATCTATCGTCAGTTGCTATTGTCTGTAAGTGATTTCTTTCTGTAATTTAAGTCTCAAGCTAGCTGTAGTGATCATTTTGATCAATCATTACCTGTAATTATCCTCACTATATTCTTTTCTATGGTATTATGCAGGATGAAGATTTATGAAATGAAAAAAGGTGGACGCTATGGCATTGGGTTCGTTGACCCAAATACCATCAATGAATACACATGGAAATTAGATCCATATTACGAAAAAGTGTAGAGAAAAGCATGCTAGAGTTCTTCAAGCGCCTCAAATACAATGAAGATATACTACTTCCTTACAACTTCGAGTGAGTCACACTGTCTTGTACTACAAATTCTATTTTTTTCCTACTAGCTAGCTACATGTTTTTGCTTACATATGCCCGCTTAATTAAGACATGCAAACGTGTGTGGATGCAGATTTCGCTGGATCTTGTTAATCATTAAAGTTGATGAAGGAACAGTTGAAGTACTAGACTCAATACTTAAGAAAGCAAGTGACTACACCATCGTGAAGGGGATAGTCAACAGGTAATTTCAATCATTATTAACTATATCTCGACCTATTTAATTAGTTCGTCATTTCCTGATAACAACTATTTAATAACTTATTTATTCATTTTCTTTGTCGGCGGGCAGGGCTTGGGAAAAGTTCATCAGGGCCACTCCAGGCCCATGGAAACAAAATCTGAAATGGTATCGACCCTAGGTAAGTAATTAAGTAGTACTAGCTAGCTGCCATCTCTTTAAATATCATGCTTGATTAATTATTATCTGATCAAATTCCATTCTCGTAAAGGCCCTGAAGCAGGCACCGGGGAATAATCTGTGTGCATACTACATTTGCGAGAACATTCGCATGATGGCATCCGAAAGGAGCAGATTTCAAAGACAAGAGTGGGTACGTTTGTCAGAACACTATTCACAATTTTTACACCATTATCGATATCTAGTCACACAACTAATACACATGCATATTGATCTCCTTCTTAACAGTTCAAAGAGGTGCGGGAGAAGCTCCTAACAGAGGACCGCATAGAAGCAATTCAAGAGGAAATAGCGGGATTTTTGCTCGACCAGGTCATAGATCCCAAAGGAGAATACTATTACCCGCTACCGCCCCCATGAACCACTTCCAATTGTTATCGTGCTCCGAAGGCACCAATTAGGCTAATGCCACTGGCTCCGAAGGCACCAAATAGGAGAAATTGTGTGTGTGTCTATATATATATATACATGTGTGTATATACTCCCTCCGTCACGGTTTAGAAGGCGCGCTTGGAAATTCTCTGGGACCTAGGTGGTTATCTATTGGTTGTGGGATATGCTAAAAAATAGCATTCACACTACGCATGCATATAGAAATAGTATATCAGAGTACTAATTAGCTACTAGAAATAAATGCAATGCGCCCTAAACCTTGTCTATTGTGGAAACGCACGCAAATTTAACTGTGCCTTCTAAACTGTGACGGAGGGAGTATGTGTGAATTAATTAATGGTGGTTGTGAGACATTCGATATTAATGGTGGTTGTGAGACATTCGATGATATA
>NC_041388.1:667830244-668064132 GCF_002162155.2 Triticum dicoccoides | reverse complement strand
GATCGGTTCTACTAGAAATTCTATTTATATATATGCATAACGTGTACAATATGTAGTATCGTAAAATACTAGCAAATGAAAAAGAATTAAATGGAAAACACAAAATTAAATGAAAAAGAAATCATAAACCCAACCCCCCCCCCAACCTTTTAATACCGGTTGGTGACACCAACCGGTACTAAAGGGCTCCCTGCCCCCGAAGCTGGCTCATGCCACGTGGTTGCCCTTTAGCACCGGTTTGTGCTGAACCGGTACTAAAGGGGGGGGCTTTAGTGCCTACACTTTAGCACCGGTTACCGAACCGGCACTAAAGGCCTTACGAACCGGTGCTATTGCCCGGTTCTGCACTAGTGAAGGTGGAGCCCCAAGTGTGGCCGGCCACACCCCCATGAGGGGTCCCAAAAAGGGCTCCTATCCATCCATGTCACACCCCAAGATCTTTTGGGCAAAGCCCCAAAAGGTGGCTTTCCATAAAATATCCCAAAAAGCACTTTCACTATTCACGATGACATTTTTCAGCGTCCGTTTGAACTGAAAATATTTATGTGGGCTTAGAACATTTCCAGTAACCACCATAATAATTTTCTATGCGTTCTGGATCAATTCCAGTTTAGTGATTTTCATTTGCGAAAAGCATCTGAACCGGTTCCGGCAGCTCCAGAACATTTCCGGTTTTTATTTTTGAAAATTTTAAAAAGTTTTCAGAATGATTCTGGCACCCTCCAAGAATTATCAGGCATGTGCCGAAAACATTTTGACTTAATGGCATACCCGGTTTCACCGAAATTCATCCGGTGACCTCTCTTATCGAAACTTTTTCGCTGTCTCTGAAAACTTTTTTCCGTAAACTTTCTCTCAGACTCCATGTCTAGTATTCAGCAGATAGATGACCCTTAAGCGTGTGACCCTACAGGTTCGGTGAAGTATAGACATGACCCGGAACCCCTTCCGATCAATGATCAACATCGGAGTCGTGGACACCCATATTGACCCCTATACCCACACGAATGAATATTCGAGTGAACCTATAGTTGACGTGTGTTATTCTTGTTGCTTCGCGATATGTTACGAATACCCGAGGTGAGACATGTTGGCATCCATGTGGATCAACTCCTTGTCCACTATGCCATTTACCTCGTTACCGGTATTGTTCTCTTTTCTCGTTCCCGTGTTGCGGCATCCCCGTGATCAAATCACAAAGTGTCTGGCCAGACAATGATGGATACCGTAACAGCGAGAGGGCCTAGAGATATCTCTCCATCGTCGGAGGAGAAAATCCCAATCTTGAGCTATCAAGTTACTTGACATACTTTTCCATGAACCCGTAAGCCGCCGTAATAGCCACCCATTTGCGGATGACGTTTAACAAACCCCAAAGTTCATGAAGCAAGCATGAAGAAACTCGATACTCTCATGGTCTAAGGAATCATGCAAACGTAACCATCTCTGTGTTATGTACCATTAACTTGTGACGAATGAATCTCATAGCATAACATCAATCTGGGTCGATTCAACACAAATGTTCTCTTAACATTGTACCCTCAAAATTGCTGGCATTGACATGCCCATGATTAGGAAAACAGAACCATCATACAACACTTGAGCTAGTCTTAGAGGCCATACTAAGAATACTTCTTACCGTTTATTATTCCACACGTGCATATGAGTCTTCCTCCGAGCCTCGTGTTATTGCATACTCGAGAACCATAGCAGTTATAGCATGGAACATAAACATAATTATGAACTTGGAGATAAATAATATCATTTATTATTGCCTCTAGGGCATATCTCCTACAAATAGTTCACATCTTTATGTGATTAGTTCACATCTCCTATGTGACTAACACCCAAAGGATTTACTAGAGTCGATAATCTAGTTCACATCGCTATGTGATTAACACCCAAAGAGTGATCACATTTTGCTTGTGAGAGAAATTAAGCCAACGGGTCTGCCACATCCAGAGACGTATGTATTTTGCAAATTTTCTATGTCTACAGTGCTTTGCACGAAGCTACTCTAGCTAATTGCTCCCACTTTTAATATGTATCTAGATCGAGACTTAGAGTCATCCAGATTGGTGTCAAAGCTTGCATCGACGTAACTCTTTACAACGAACTCTTTGTCACCTCCATAACCGAGAAACATTTCCTTATTCCACTAAGGATATTTTTGACCGCTGTCCAGTGATCCACTCTTGGATCACTATTGTACCCTCTTACCAATCTTATGGTGAGGTACACAATAGGTCTGGGACACAGCTTAGCATATTTTATAGAACCTATGACTGAGGCATAGGGAATGACGTTTCATTCTCTTTCTATTTTCTATCGTGGTTGGGTTTTGAGTCTTTACTCAACTTCAAACCTTGCAACACATGCAAGAACTCCTTCTTTGACTGTTCTATTTTGAACTATTTCAAAATCTTGTCAACGTATGTACTCATTGATATCAAGCGTCTTGATCTATCTCTATAGATCTTGATGCTCAATATGTACGTAGCTTCACCGAGGTCTTTCTTTGAAAAACTCCTTTCAAACACTCCTTTATGCTTTCCAGAAAATTCTACATTATTTCCGATCAACAATATGTCATTCACATATACTTATCAGAAATGTTGTAGTGCTCCCACTCACTTTCTTGTAAATACAGGCTTCACCACAAGTCTGTATAAAACCATATGCTTTGATCACTTTATCAAAGCATATATTCCAACTCCAAGATGCTTGCACCAGTCCACGGATGGATCGCTGGAGCTTGCTCACTTTGTTAGCACCTTTAGGATTGACAAAACCTTCTGGTTGCATCATATACAACTCTTTTTTAAGAAATCCATTAAGGAATGCAGTTTTGACATCCATTTGCCAGATTTCATAAAGTGCGGCAACTGCTGACATGATTCGGACAGACTTTTAAGCATCGATACGAGTCAGAAAATCTCATCGTAGTCAACACCTTGATCTTATCGAAAACGTTTTGCGACAATTCGAGCTTTGTAGATAGTAACACTACTATCATCGTCCGTCTTCCTCTTGAAGATCCATTTATTCTCAATGACTCATCGATCATCGGGCAAGTCAATCAAAGTCATACTTTGTTCTCATACATGGATCCCATCTCAGATTTCATGGCCTCAAGCCATTTTGCTGAATCTGGGCTCATCATCGACGTACGAGGTTCGGTAGTAACTTGATCTGAAGTTTCATGATCATCATCATTAGCTTACTCACTAATTGGTGTAGGAATCACTGGAACTGATTTCTGTGATGAACTACTTTCCAATTCGGGAAAAGGTACAGTTACCTCATCAAGTTCTACTTTCCTCCCACTCACTTCTTTGAAGAGAAACTCCTTCTCTAGATAGGATCCATTCTTAGCAACAAAATATCTTGCCTTCGGATTTATGACAGAAGGTGTACCCAACAGTTTTTTTGGGTATCCTATGAAGACGAACTACTCCGATTTGGGTTCGACCTTATCAGTTTGAATTTTTTTTCACATAAGCATCGCAATCTCAAAGTTTAAGAAACAACAGTTTTGGTTTCTTGCCAAACCATAGTTCATACGGTGTCATCTCAACGAATTTATATGGTGCCCTATTTAACGTGAATGCAATTATCTCTAATGCATAACCTCAAAACGATAGTGGTAAATCGGTAAGAGACATCACAGATCGCACCATATCCAATAAAGTACGATTACAACGTTCGGACACACCATTATGATGTGGTGTTCCAGGTGGCGTGAGTTGCGAAACTATTCCACATTGTTTCAAACTAGACGATGTCCCGCGCATTGCTGCGGGACTTTGTCGCTGATTTTCTGAATAACTTCAATATACCAAAGAAGAAAATAATTTGAATCAATAACATGATAGATTTGTCCGCCTTGGGAACTTGTGAATGGCTGCCGTACATCACAACCGACTATATAGAAACATCGACCATAGATAATAGGCAATACAACCATACCAAACATTCACACAATGGCAAGACGACAAACTTCAGACAAATTTGCAAGGTGCCAGGTTCTAGATAAACACATAATCTGCAAGGTGCCAGACAAAAAGAGAACGACAAAAGGCCTTGATAGGGACATACATAGTCTGCAAGGTCCAAAATAAATACAATATGAAGTAATAAAACATGTGCACTTTCAGGTTACAACATGAAGTGACACCACAAAGTGGGGGTTGGATGATGGTACTTATCTCTATTGTAATTGCCATGGAGGTTAATTCAAGGACGATATGTGACTGTGTATTGGCACAAACACTATTAGCGGTAGCATTTACTGAAGAAGGTAGCTAACCACATCCATGGAAATTGTACTGATTAAATGTTGATAAAAAAACCCATGCAAAAAAATTAAACATTTACCATTTGGGTCTCTTGCACCATACACAATGGCCTGCAAATAAAATATATAGTACTTAAACATGAAAGTTAGTTTGCAATGATGCAGGGCAAACCGAAATATTTACAGATGCCCACCAAGACGAAATTCATGGTCAACATATAGCTGATCCTAAAAGGGAAAACTATAAACAAATAAAAAGTGAAAGAAGTAGACTACATAGTAGAAATTCACTATTCATATATAAGTTCCTTCATGGTATGGGGTTCTAGCTTTGCTTCCGTGAAAAAATATTGCTAGGTATTAAGGTGCAGTTTTGGGGTTAACAGATTGTATTAGTAAACTATTGATTGATACTACAAATATATTGGCACCGTAATATCTCAATTTTATTGTTATTCCAGTATGGTAGCGACACCCTAATTTTCAGAGCAGTATGTTCTAGTACAGCAGCGACGCCGTACTTACTTTTCAGAGTAGTATGTTCCGCGATGCTTTAGCCTGACCTTTGCATAGGTCAAGACCAATGCAATATCTATCACAACCAAGCAAAATAGTGAACGACTGCAGTTCTATTCTATGGACAACAATTTTAATTCTTTGGATTTAAGAATCAGACATGTAGCCAAGAGGAGGTTGCGAAAAGAACCTGGTACAGAGAGTGGATGCGGCGTCAGAGAAGAAGATATGTCCGGGCCCGGCTAACACGCACCAGCCGGCGATGGACGTCGCTGATTATCCCGCGAAACCCCGGGGACTCCGGAGCGAGGGCATGGGGCAGATTTCCTAGAGGCGACGGGAATGGAGCAGTTCCACATCTTATAAGTGAGATGAACCTCGTTGGTTACTCGTGCATGAGAGAGGAGTAAATCCATCAGTTTCTGTTGCATGGGAGTAGTGATACTTAACGAAGACCATTTCTATTGCAGGAGAGTAGTGGGATTTAATGAAAATTGGAGAAGGCGAAGAGAGAGAGGCTTCCATGCAAAAGACAGGAGGAAATCAGGACACCAGCGAGCGACATGGGGAATCCTTCCGCGGGGGAAAAGACGCTCGCGTGGAGAAGGACGCAAAGCAGCAAGCGGCCTGCGTTGGAAAAAGGGGCCCAGTGATGGGCCTTCGGGGGAAACGGCCTCCTGCTGGCCTACAGGTGGTGCATGGCCTTTAAGGGAGAAATACATGCGGTGATCAGCCTGTGATGGGTCTTCCTGCTGGTAACTAAACGCTAATGTGGCAGTTTTGCACTGTTGTAAGTCCCTCATGTAACATAACAAACGCTGATGTGGCTTGGCTGGTGATGTGAATAGCTTGCATGTTAAGAGAAATAAGATAGTGGGGATCAACTATTTATGTATTATAGATGAAGACCAAACTCGTAGCTCAAATATTCGCCTCCGCGATCAGATCGTAGAAACTTTATTTTCTTGTTACGATGATTTTCCACTTCACTCTGAAATTCTTTAAAAAAATTCAAATATTTCAGACTTATGTTTCATTAAGTAGATATACCCATATCTGCTCAAATCATCTGTGAAGGTCAGAAAATAACGATACCTGCCGCGAGTCTCAACACTTATCAGATCGCATACATCAGTATGTATTATTTCCAATAAGTCAGTTGCTCGCTCCATTGTTCCGGAGAACGGAGTCTTAGTCATCTTGCCCATGAGGCATGGTTCGCAAGCATCAAGTAATTTATAATCAAGTGATTCCAAAAGTCCATCGGCATGGAGTTTCTTCATGCGCTTTACACCAATATGACCTAAACGGCAGTGCCATAAATAGGTTGCACTATCATTATTAACTTTGCATCTTTTGGCTTCAATATTATGAATATGTGTATCACTATGATCAAGATTCGATAAACCATTCACCTTGGGTGTATGACCGCATAAGGTTTTATTCATGTAAACAGAATAACAATTATTCTTTGGCTTAAATGAATAATCGTATTGCAATAAACATGATCCAATCATATTATACTCAACGCAAACATCAAATAACATTTATTTTAGGTTCAACACTAATGCCGAAGGTAAAGGGAGTGTGCGATGGTGATCTTATCAACCTTGGAATCATTTCCAATACACATCGTCACCTCGTCATCGACTAGCCTTTGTTTATTTTGCAACTCCCGTTTCGAGTTACTACTCCTAGCAATTGAACTAGTATCAAATACCGAGGGGTTTGCTATAAATACTAGTAAAGTACACATCAATAACATGTATATCAAATATACCTTTGTTCATTTTGCCATCCTTCTTATCCGCCAAGTATCTAGGGCAGTTCCACTTCCATTGACCATTTCCTTTGCGGTAGAAGCACTCGGTTTTAGGCTTGGGTCTAGCTTTGTGCTTCTTCATGGGAGTGACAACTTGCTTGTCATTCTTCTTAAAGTTCCCTTTCTTTCCCTTGCCCTTTTACTTGAAACTAGTGGTCTTGTCAACCATTTACACTTGATGCTTTTTTCTTGATTTCTACCTTCGCCGATTTCAGCATCGTGAAGAGCTTTGGAAATCGTTTCCATTATCCCTTGCATATTATAGGTCATCACGAAGTTCTAGTAACTTGGTGATAGTGACTAGAGAACTCTGTCAATCACTATCTTATCGGGAAGATTAACTCCCACTTGATTCAAGTGATTGTAGTACTCAGACATTCTGAGCACATGCTCACTCGTTGAGCTATTCTCCTCCATCTTGTAGGCCAAATACTGTCAGAGATCTCATACCTCTTGGCACGGGCATGAGTATGAGATACCAATTTCAACTCTTGGAACATCTTATATGCTCTGTGGCATTCAAAACATTTTTGAAGTCCCGGTTCTAAGCCGTAAAGCATGGTGCACTAAACTATCAAGTAGTCGTCATACCGAGCTTGTCAAACGTTCATAACATCTGCATCTGCTTCTGCAATAGGTCTGTCACCTAGCGGTGCATCAAAGACATAATTCTTCTATGCATCAATGAGGATAATCCTCAGATCACGGACCTAATCCGCATCATTGCTACTATCATCTTTCAACATAGTTTTTCTCTAGGAACATACCAAAAAACAGGGAGCTACATCGCGAGCTATTGATCTACAACATAGTTATGCAAATACTATCAGGATTAAGTACATGATAAATTAAAGTTCAATTAATCATATTACTTAAGAACTCCCACGTAGATAGACATACCTCTAGTCATCTAAATGATCACGTGATCCAAATCAACTAAACCATGTCCGATCATCACGTGAGATGAAGTAGTTTTCAATGGTGAACATCATTATGTTGATCATATCTACTATATGATTCACGCTCGACCTTTCGGTCTCCAGTGTTCCGAGGCCATATCTGCATATGCTAGGCTCATCAAGTTTAACCCAAGTATTCCGCATGTGTAAAACTGGCTTGCACCCGTTGTATGTGAACGTAGAGCTTATCACACCCGATCATCATGTGGTGTCTCGACACGACGAACTGTCGCAATGGTGCATACTTAGGGAGAACACTTATACCTTGAAATTTAGTGAGAGATCATCTTATAATGCTACCGCCGAACTAAGCAAAATAAGATGCATAAAGTATAAACATCACATGCAATCAAAATATGTGACATGATATGGCCATGATCATCTTGGGCCTTCGATCTCCATCTCCAAAGTACCGTCATGATCTCTATCGTCACGGGCATGACATCATGATCTTCATCATCTTGATCTCTATCAACGTGTCATCACATTGTCGTCTCGCCAACTATTGCTCTTGCAACTATTGCTGTCGCATAGCAATAAAGTAAAACAATTATTTGGCGCTTGCATCTTATGCAATAAAGAGACAACCATAAGGCTTATGCCAGTTGCCGATAACTTCAACAAAACATGATCATCTCATACAACAACTTATATCTCATCACGTCTTGACCATATCACATCACACCAAGCCCTACAAAAACAAGTTAGACGTCCTCTACTTTGTTGTTGCAAGTTTTACGTGGCTGCTACGGGCTGAGCAAGAACTGTTCTTATCTACGCATCAAAAACCACGACACGGTATAGTGATTGCTTTTTGATCTTCAGAAAGAACCCTGTTCATTGAATCCGATTCAACTAAAGTTGGAGAAACAGACACCCACTAGCCACCTGTGTGCGAAGCACGTCGGTAGAACCAGTCTCGCGTAAGCGTACGCGTAATGTCGGTCTGAGCCAATTCATCCAACAATACCGCTAAATCAAGAATCAACGAGTGATGGCAAGCAATATGTATATACCCACGGCCCCAACTCCTTTGTGTTCTACTCGTGCATATAACATCTACGCATAGACCTGGCTCGGATGCCACTCCTGGGGAACGCAGTAATTTCAAGAAAAATCCTACGCACACGCAAGATCTATCATGGTGATGCATAGCAACGAGAGGGGAAGAGTGTTGTCCACGTACCCTCGTAAACCGTAAGCAGAAGCGTTATGACAACGCGGTTGATGTAGTCGTACGTCTTCACAATCCGACCGATCCTAGTACCGAAAGTACGGCACCTCCGCGATCTGCACACGTTCGGCTCGGTGACGTCCCACGAACTCACGATCCAACAGAGTGTCGAGGGAGAGCTTCGTCAGCACGACGGCGTGATGACGGTGATGATGAAGCTACCAGCGCAGGGCTTCACCTAAGCACTACGACGAGATGACCGAGGTGGATTATGGTGGAGGGGGGCACCACACACGGCTAAAAGATCAATGATCAAATTCTGTGTCTATGGGGTGCCCCCTGGCCAGTTATATAAAGGATGGAGGGAGGAGGAAGCCGACCCTCATAGGGCGCGCCCAAAGTGTGGAGTCCTACTAGGACTCCCTAGTCCTAGTAGGATTCCACCTCACACATTGAATAGGAAAAAGGGAAGGGAGAAGGAGAAGGAAGCAAGGAGGCGCCCCCTTTCTCTAGTCCAATTCGGACCAGTCCATGGGGAAGGGGTGCGGCCACCCTTGAGGCCTTTCTCTCCTTTCTCGTATGGCCCATTAAGGCCCAATACGAATTCCCGTAACTCTCCAGTACTCCGAAAAATACCCGAATCACTCGAAACCTTTGCGATGTCCGAATATAGCCTTCCAATATATGGATCTTTACGTCTTGACAATTCGAGACTCCTCGTCATGTCCCCGATCTCATCCGGGACTCCGAACAAACTTCGGTCATCAAATCGCATAACTCATAATAGAAATTGTCATAGAACGTTAAGCGTGCGGACCCTACGGGTTCGAGAACTATGTAGATATGACTGAGACTCATCTCCATCAATAACCAATAGCGGAACCTGGATGCTTATATTGGTTCCTACATATTCTATGAAGATCTTTATCGGTCAAACCACATAACAACATATGTTGTTCCCTTTGTCATCGGTATGTTACTTGCCTGAGATTTGATCATCGGTATCTCAATACCTAGTTCAATCTCGTTACCAGCAAGTATCTTTACTCGTTCCGTAATGCATCATCCCGCAACTAACTCATTAGTCACATTGCTTGCAAGGCTTATAGTGATGTGCATTACCGAGAGGGCCCAGAGATACCTCTCCGATAATCGGAGTGACAAATCCTAATCTCGATCTATGCCAACTCAACAAACACCATCGGAGACACCAGTAGAGCACCTTTATAATCACCCAGTTACGTTGTGACGTTTGGTAGCACACAAAGTGTTCCTCCGGTATTCGGGAGTTGCATGATCTCATAGTCATAGGAACATGTATAATTTATGGAGAAAGCAATAGCAACAAACTAAACATCATCATGCTAAGCTAACGAATGGGTCAAGTCAATCACATCATTCTCTAATAATGTGATCCTGTTAATCAAATGACAACTCATGTCTATGGTTAGGAAACATAGCCACCATTGATTCAACGAGCTAGTCAAGTAGAGGCAAACTAGTGGCACTTTGTTTGTTGATGTATTCACACATGTACTAAGTTTCTGGTTAATACAATTCTAGCATGAATAATAAACATTTATCATGATATAACGAAATATAAATAACAATTTATTATTGCCTCTAGGGCATATTTCCTTCACGGGGTCGATGGCAGGAACTTCCACAGCAAGGCCTCCCCTGGTCCTTCATGGCTTCGGTAGCAGCGGTGTAGTGCTCCAGGTCCACAGGCTCAAGCAGGGCCTCAAAGTCGAAGTTGGGTTCGCGAAGATGGAGGTGGCTAAAGACGCGCGTCACGGCTAAGGCGGAGAGCACGTGGGCTTCTCCTTCCACCATGGGGCCGACCCCAACGACAACGCCCTCGATCGCCGTAACCAGCTGTGGGGAGCAGCTCGGCGGGGCCTTCCTCAGCAGTCACCAACGGCTCCTTCAACCCCCTCCCGTAGAGATCCCGCAGTGCCTTGCAGGACCTCTGCTCAAGAGAATTGAAGGCGGCACGATCTTTGGCAAGGACTTTCACCTTGGCCGCCAGCCGGGCCTTCTCCGCCTCCACCTCCTCCTTCAACTTCTCCATGCGGCCGCACTTTGCAGCCTACGTCCGCGCCGCTTGTTCCAGCTCGGTGTCACTATCGGCGACTATGGCTTTCCGGGCCTTCAGCTTCTCCTCCCGCGCCTCGCACAAACGAGCCTCGGCAGCCCGCTCGTTGCGAAGGGCCTCCAGCTCAGCCTCCGCCACCCGGCAGCGCTCCTCAGCTGCCTCTGCATCCTTCATCGCCACGTCGCGGGCGGCCGCGGCCAGGCCGGCAGCCTGTTTACCCTCCTCAGAGGCCGCTATGGCCTGGCTCCATGTCGCCCTGACGGACGCGTCGGACCGCAGCCATCCCAAGATCAGCTCTAGGCGCCCTGACGCCAGGTGACGGTCGGCACCTTGAAGGTTGGCACAAAGCTGGTTAAGCGCGGAAAGGGCCTCCTCCAGAGCACCAGGCGACGCAGGAGGATCATAGACCAACGGCGTGATGGAAGGGGAAGGAGACAGCGCCGGCGCCAGGATCGGCAATGTAGCAGTAGCAGAGGGGGCGGGGGCTCCGAAGCCTTCGGGACCTCAGCAGGCGAGCTGAGGGTGGGCGTCTCCAGAGCCGGCTTGGCTACAGAGATCACCTTCTCCTGAGGCCGGGCCTCCGAGTCTCGCGAGGATGAACCGGCCGCAGAAGTGCACAGGCCATCACCACCCTTCTATGCCAGAGACGGCGTGGCCGCGGCAAGCTGCGGGGTCTCGGTGGTCACGGTTGTCTCCCTCTTCTTCTTCACCACCAGCATTGGCCTAACCGTACAAGAGGAAAGCATCAAGACACTACGACAAGAACATGGAAAGAATACCAAGACGGCGCACTTACTGGTCCACGACGGCATAATCCCTCGCCCTCTTTTGAAGCACCATGCCCGCAGGCGCGCGAGCCCCAAGGGCGGACAAGGGCGCGACGCTCGGGTCTGCGGCAGTGCCGGCCGGCGATGGGGAGGAGGCGCCGACTCGGGAGATCAGCGCCGACATGCTCTTCTTCGGGACCCTCATCTTCAGCTTCTTCGAAGGGGTGCCCCTGGATCTCGTGGTGACCCCGACGGAGTGCAGGGACTCCTAGATCGGGTGCTCGCTGGCATCGTCGTCATCATCGGAAAGGACGAGGATGACGTCGGTCTGGCGCGGGGGGGGAGGTCTCCCCCACACCTTCCAAGGTCTCCTCCGAGTCTGCCCTCTCCTCCTTGTCAGACTCGCTGGAAGGCGTGATTACCCACAAGTATAGGGGATCTATCGTAGTCCTTTCGATAAGTAAGAGTGTCGAACCCAACGAGGAGCAGAAGGAAATGATAAGCGGTTTTCAGCAAGGTATTCTCTGCAAGTACTGAAATAAGTGGTAACCGATAGTTTTGTGATAGGATAAATTATAACGAGCAACAAGTAACAAAAGTAAATAAAGTGCAGCAAGATGGCCCAATCCTTTTGTAGCAAAGGACAAGCCGGACCAAACTCTTATAATAGGAAAAGCGCTCCCGAGGACACATAGGAATATCGTCAAGCTAGTTTTCATCACGTTCATATGATTCTTGTTCGATACTTTGATAATTTGATATGTGGGTGGACCGGTGCTTGGGTGTTGTTCTTACTTGAACAAGCATCCCACTTATGATTAACCTCTATTGCAAGCATCCGCAACTACAACAAAATTATTAAGGTAAACCTAACCATAGCATGAAACATATGGATCCAAATCAGCCCCTTACGAAGCAACGCATAAACTAGGGTTTAAGCTCCTGTCACTCTAGCAACCCATCATCTACTTATTACTTCCCAATGCCTTCCTCTAGGCCCAAATAATGGTGAAGTGTTATGTAGTCGATGTTCACATAACACCACTAGAGGCTAGACAACATACATCTTATCAAAATATCAAACGAATACCAAATTCACATGACTACTCATAGCAAGACTTCTCCCTTGTCCTCAGGAACGAACGTAATTACTCACAAAGCATATTCATGTTCATAATCAAAGGGGTAATAATATGCATATAGGATCTGAACATATGATCTTCCACCAATTAAACCAACTAGCATCAACTACAAGGAGTAATCAACACTACAAGCAACCTACTAGCACCAATCCCGGACTTTGAGACAAGAACTGGATACAAGAGATGAACTAGGGTTTGGAGATGAGATGGTGCTGGTGAAGATGTTGATGGAGATTGCCCTCTCCCGATGAGAGGAGCGTTGGTGATGACGATGGTGATGATTTCCCCCTTCAAGAGGGAAGTATCCCCGGCAGAACAGCTCTACCGGAGCTCTAGATTGGATCCGCCAAGGTTCCGCCTCATGGCGGCGGAATCTCGTCCCAAAAAGTTCCCTCTTATTTTTTTTCTCATCGAAAGACCTCATATAGAAGAAGATGGGCATCGGAGAGCCATCAGGGGGCCCACGAGGTAGGGGCGCGCCCTAGGGGGGCGCGCCCCCCACCCTCGTGAGAAGGGTGTGGGCCCCCTGGCCTTCATCTTTGGCGAGGATTTTTCTTTATTTCTTTTAAGATGTCCCGTGAAGTTTCAGGACTTTTGGAGTTGCGCAGAATAGGCCTCTAATATTTTCTCCTTTTCCAGCCCAGAATTCCAGCTGCCGGCATTCTCCCTCTTTATGTAAACCTTGTAAAGTAAGAGAGAATAGCCATAAGTATTGTGACATAAAGTGAAATAACAGTCCATAATGTAATAAATATCGATATCAAACCATGATGCAAAATGGACGTATCAACTCCCCCAAGCTTAGACCTCGCTTGTCCTCAAGCGAAAAGCCGATAACAATAAATATGTCCTCATGTTTAGAGGTAGAGGCGTCGATAAAAATAAAATACGGACATGAAGGCATCATGATTATTCTCATAACAGCAACATATATAGATTTTGTCATATGATTACTTATGTTCAAGTGATGATCTATTCACAATGCAAGAGTATAAATCATAAACCTTATTGGGCTCCAACAAACTATAATCTTAGTCATCGAAGCAATTGCAATTTATCATAACATCGGAAAGAGTCTATGTTAGAGCTTAAAAGCAAGTTCACATACTCAACTATCATTTAGTCCTCCATAATTGCTAACACTCACGCGATACTTGTGGTTACGGAGTTTTAATCGGACACAGAGAAAGACAGGGGCTTATAGTTTTGCCCCACAACCTTTTACCTCAAGGGTAATGTCAACAATAATGGTTCATGCTCCCTTACATCCAATTTTATATATATATATATATATATATATATATATATATATATATATATATATATCATGTTCTTTCCAACATGTTGAGCTTGCCAAAGGATAAAATGAAAAAGAAAAGGTGAAGATCACCATGACTCTTGCATAAGGTAGAAGATAATAATAAAGGATAGGCCCTTCGCAGAGGGAAGCAGAGGTTGCCATGCGCTTTATGGTTGGATATATAAAATCTCAATGCGAAAGAACATCACTTTATATTGCCCCTTGTGATATGAACCTTTATTATGCAGTCTGTCGCTTTTATTACTTCCACATCACAAGATCGTATAAAGCTTATTTCTCCCACACCAATCAATCATACATATTTAGAACATTTTTTATTGCTTTGCACCGATGACAACTTACTTGAAGGATCTTACTCAATCCATAGGTAGATATGGTGGACTCTCATGGCAAAACTGGTTTAAGGGTATTTGGAAGCACAAGTAGTATTTCTACTTGGTGCTAAGAATTTGGCTAGCATGAGGGGGAAAGGCAAGCTCAACAAGTTAGAGGAACCATGACAACATACTTTATCTCAGATATAAGAAAGACATAACTCATTACGTTGTCTTCCTTGTCCAACATCAACTCTTTAGCATGTCATATTTCAATGAGTGCTCCCAATCATAAAGGATATCAATGATAATATATCTATATGTGAAAACCTCTCTTTCCTTATTACTTCCTATTCTTTGACCATTTACCACCTTCGGATTTGTGCCCTCAAAGTTGTTGATTTTTATGGCACCGGAACGATAGACCTCCTCGATGACATAGGGGCCTTCCCATTTAGAGAGAAGTTTTCCTGCAAAAAATCTTAAACGAGAGTTGTAAAGCAATACATAATCACCTACATTAAACTCACGCTTTTGTATCCTTTTGTCAAGCCATCTTTTAACTTTTTCTTTAAACAACTTGGCATTTTCATAAGCTTGGGTTCTCCATTCATCAAGTGAGCTAATATCAAATAACCTCTTCTCACCAGCAAGTTTAAAATCATAGTTAAGTTCTTTAATAGCCCAATAAGCCTTATGTTCTAGTTCGAGAGGTAAGTGACATGCTTTTCCATAAACCATTTTATACAGAGACATACCCATAGGATTTTTGTATGCAGTTCTATAAGCCCATAATGCATCATCAAGTTTCTTAGACCAATTCTTTCTAGACCTATTAATAGTCTTTTGCAAAATTAATTTGAGCTCTCTATTGTTCAATTCTACTCGACCACTAGACTGTGGGTGATAAGGAGATGCAATTCTATGATTAACATCATATTTAGCAAGCATTTTACGGAAGGCACCATGAATAAAGTGTGAACCACCATCAGTCATTAAATATCTGGGGACTCCAAACCTTGGGAAAATAACTTCCTTAAGCATTTTAATATAAGTGTTATGATCAGCACTGCTAGTTGGAATAGCTTCTACCCACTTAGTAACGTAATCAACAGCAACTAGAATATGTGTGTATCCATTAGAGGCAGGAAAAAGGTCCCATATAATCAAAGCCCCAAACATCAAATGATTCAATAACAAGTGAATAATTCATAGGCATTTCTTGACGTCTATTAATATTACCAATTCTTTGACATTCATCACAAGACAAGACAAACTTACGGGCATCCTTGAAGAGAGTAGGCCAATAAAAACCAGATTGCAATACCTTATGTGCAGTTCTATCTCCAGCGTGGTGTCCTCCATAAGACTCGGAATGACACTTGTGTAGGATCTGTTCCTGTTCATGCTCAGGTACACAACGTCTAATAACACCATCTACTCCTTCCTTATAAAGATGTGGGTCATCCCAAAAGTAATGTCTCAAGTCATAGAAAAACTTTTTCTTTTGCTGGTATGTGAAGCTAGGTGGTATAAACTTAGCAACAATATAATTAGCATAATCAGCATACCATGGAGTACTACGAGAAGTACTTATAACATTTAATTGTTCATCAAGAAAGTCATATTTAATAGGTAGTGGGTCATCAAGAATATTTTCTAACCTAGACAGGTTGTCTGCAACGGGGTTCTCAGCTCCCTTTCTATCAACAATATGCAAATCAAATTCTTGTAGCAAGAGAACCCATCTAATAAGTCTAGGTTTAGCATCTTTCTTTTCCATAAGATATTTAATAGCAGCATGATCAGTTTGAATAGTTACTTTAGAATCAACAATATAAGATATGAACTTATCACAAGCAAATACAACTACTAAAAGCTCTTTTTCAGTAGTAGCATAATTTCTTTGAGCATTGTCTAGAGTCTTACTAGCATAATGAATAACATTTAATTTCTTATCAACTCTTTGCCCTAGAACAGCACCTACAGCATAATCACTAGCATCACACATAGTTTCAAAGGGTAAATTCCAATCAGGTGGCTGAACAATAGGTGCAGAGACTAATGCTTTCTTAAGTATTTCAAATGCTTCTACACAATCATGATCAAAGACAAATGGTATATGTTTTTGCAATAAATTAGTCAGAGGCCGAGAAATTTTTGAGAAGTCCTTAATGAACCTCTAGTAAAATCCGGCGTGACCAAGGAAACTTCTTATGCCTTTGATGTCATTGGGACATGGAATCTTTTCAATAGCATCAACCTTGGCTTTATCAACTTCAATACCTCTGTTAGAAACTTTATGCCCCAAGACAATACCTTGATTTACCATAAAGTGGCACTTTTCTCAATTCAAGACAAGATTAGTTTCTCCACATCTCTGCAAAACTCGATCGAGATTGCTCAAGCAAGCATCAAAAGAGGAACCATAGACGGAAAAGTCGTCCATGAAAACCTCACAAATCTTTTCACAAAAGTTAGAGAATATAGCCATCATGCATCTTTGAAAGGTAGCAGGTGCATTACATAAACCAAAAGGCATACGTCTATAAGCAAAAGTACCAAAAGGGCATGTAAAAGTAGTCTTTGATTGATCTCTAGCCGACACAGGTATTTGAGAGAAACCAGAATAACCATCTAGAAAGCAATAGTGTGTGTGTTTGCATAATCTTTCTAGCATTTGATCAATAAAAGGTAAGGGGTAATGATCTTTCTTAGTAGCTTTATTTAATTTGCGGAAATCAATTACCATCCTATAACCTGTGATAATTCTTTGTGGAATCAATTCATCTTTATCATTAGGAACAACAGTAATACCTCCCTTCTTAGGGACACAATGGACAGGACTTACCCAGTCACTATCAGCAACGGGATAGATTATACCTGCCTCTAGAAGCTTTAGTATTTCTTTTCTTACCACTTCTTTCATTTTAGGATTCAGACGTCGTTGATGATCACGAACTGGTTTGGCATCTGCTTCCAAATTTATTTTATGTTGACATAGAATGGGACTAATGCCCTTGGGTGGTGGAGGATCCCCTAAATTTTCAATGGGCAAATTGTGTTTCAGAACAGGTTCCTGTTTAAAGAATACTTCATCTATTTCCCTTCTTTCATTCATGAACATATAATTTTCATGGTCTAACAAATAGTGTTCTAAAGGATCACTAGGAGGTACGCAATAGAAGCAAGACCAATAATTTCATCTTTACTAGGTAATTCTTCCTCACGATGTTGTTTACTTAATTTAGAGAAATTAAACTCATGAACCATATCATCCAAACCAACAGTAACAATATTCTTAGTGCAATCTATGGTAGCATTGACAGTATTTAAGAAGGGTCTACCAAATATAATTGGACAAAAGCTATCTTGTGGGGAACCAAGAACAAGAAAATCAGCAGGATATTTAGTTTTCCCACACAAGACTTCAACATCTCTAACGATTCCCATTGCTGAAATAGTATCTCTATTGGCAAGTTTAATTGTGACATCAATATCTTCTAACTCAGCAGGTGCAATTTCATTCTTAATTTCTTCATATAAAGTATGCGGTATAACACTAGCACTAGCACCCATATCACATAAGCCATGGTAACAATGATCTCCTATTTTAACAGAAATAACAGGCACGCCTACCACAGGTTTGTGTTTATCTTTAGCACAAGGTTTAGCAATTCTATCAGTTTCACCTTCAAACTGAATAACATGCCCATCAATATTATCAGACAAGAGATATTTAACAATAGCAATATTAGGTTCTACTTTAACTTTCTCAGGAGGTGTATAAGTTCTAATATTGCTTTTATGAACAACAGTTGAAGCTTTAGCATGATCCTTTATTCTAACAGGGAAAGGTGGTTTCTCAATATAAGAAGTAGGAACAATAGGATCATTATAAGTGACAGTATTTCTTCAACTTTAATAGGTGCAGCTACTTTTACTTCTATGGGAGGATGATATTTAAACCACTTCTCCTTAGGGAGATCAACATAAGTAGCAAAAGATTCACAGAAAGAAGCTACTATCTCAGAGTCAAGTCCATATTTAGTGCTAAACTTACGGAAAATATCGGTATCCATACAAGATTTAACACAATCAAACTTAGGTGTCATACCTGACTCCTTACCTTCGTCGAGGTCCCAATCTTCAGAGTTGCGTTTAATTTTATCCAATAAATTCCATCTGAATTCAATAGTCTTCATCATAAAAGAGCCAGCACAATAAGTATCGAGCATGTTGCAATTGTTTTCAGAAAGCCGAGCATAAAAACTTTGCATAATTATTTCTCTCTGGAGCTCATGATTAGGGCCTGAATATAACATTGATTTAAGCCTCCCCCAAGCTTGAGCGATGCTTTCTCCTTCGCGAGGCCAGAAATTATATATATAATTGCGATCACGATGAACAAGATGCATAGGGTAATACTTTTGATGAAATTCCAGCTTCAATCTTTTATAGTCCCATGATCTCATATCATCACATTGCCTATACCATACCAATGCGTCTCCCTTCAAAGATAAAGAAAAGACCTTCTTCTTAGCAACATCATTGGGTATACCTGCAAGCTTAAATAATCCACAAACTTCATCCACATATATTAAGTGCTCATAGGGATGCTTTGTTCCATCTCCTGTAAAAGGATTAGCTAGTAGTTTTTCCATCATAACCACAGGAAATTCAAAAGGAGTTTCATTTTCAATAGGTTCAGTAGGTTGAGGAGCAACTCTTTGCTCTACTGGACAGGGTGAAGATACCCCGAACAAGCCCCTCAGAGAATTACTTTCCATAGTAACAAGTGACAGTAAATTTCAGCACACTATATAAATTTTTCCTTACCAAATTCCACCTACCAAAGGCACTACACTCCCCGGCAACGGCGCCAGAAAAGAGTCTTGATGACCCACAAGTATAGGGGATCTATCGTAGTCCTTTCGATAAGTAAGAGTGTCGAACCCAACGAGGAGCGGAAGGAAATGATAAGCGGTTTCCAGCAAGGTATTCTCTGCAAGTACTGAAATAAGTGGTAACACATAGTTTTGTGATAGGATAAATTGTAACGAGCAACAAGTAACAAAAGTAAATAAAGTGCAGCAAGATGACCCAATCCTTTTGTAGCAAAGGACAAGCCGGAACAAACTCTTATAATAGGAAAAGCGCTCCCGAGGACACAAGGGAATATCGTCAAGCTAGTTTTCATCACGTTCATATGATTCGCGTTCGATACTTTGATAATTTGATATGTGGGTGGACCGGTGCTTGGGTGCTATTCTTACTTGAACAAGCATCCCACTTATGATTAACCTCTATTGCAAGCATCCGCAACTACAACAAAAGTATTAAGGTAAACCTAACCATAGCATGAAACATATGGATCCAAATCAGCCCCTTACGACGCAACGCATAAACTAGGGTTTAAGCTTCTGTCACTCTAGCAACCCATCTGTTGGGGAACGTAGTAATTTCAAAAAAAATTCTACGCACACGCAAGATCATGGTGATGCATAGCAATGAGAGGGGGAGAGTGTGATCTACGTACCCTTGTAGATCGACAACGGAAGCGTTAACTTGGTTGATGTAGTCGTACGTCTTCACGGCCCAACCGATCAAGCACCGAAACTACGGCACCTCCGAGTTCTAGCACACGTTCAGCTCGATGACGATCCCCGGACTCCGATCCAGCAAAGTGTCGGGGAAGAGTTCCGTTAGCACGACGGCGTGGTGACGATCTTGATGTATTACTGTCGCAGGGCTTCGCCTAAGCACCGCTACAATATTATCGAGGACTATGGTGGAAGGAGGCACCGCACACGGCTAAGAATATGATCACGTGGATCAACTTGTGTCTCTAGGGGGTGCCCTTGCCTCCGTATATAAAGGCTCAAGGGAGGGGGGCCGGCCGGCCATCATAGGGCGCGCCAGGAGGAGTCCTACTCCCTTCGGGAGTAGGACTCCCCCTCTTTCCTAGTTGGAATAGGATTCGCGGAGGGGGGAAAAGAGGAGAGAGAGGAGGAAGGGGGGCCGGCCCCCTATCCTTGTCCTACTCGGACCAAGGGCGGAGGGGCGCGCGGCCCATCTCTGGCCACCTCTCCTCCCTTCCACTAAGGCCCATTAAGGCCCATATACCTCCCGGGGGTTCCGGTAACCTCCCGGTACTCCGGTAAAATCCCGATTTCACCCAGAACACTTCCGATATCCAAACATAGGCTTCCAATATATCAATCTTTATGTCTCGACCATTTCGAGACTCCTCGTCATGTCCGTGATCACATCCGGGACTCCGAACAACCTTCGGTACATCATAAACTCATAATATAACTGTAATCGTAACCTTAAGCGTGCGGACCCTACGGGTTTGAGAACAATGTAGACATGACCGAGACACATCTCCGGTCAATAACCAATAGCGGAACCTGGATGCTCATATTGGCTCCCACATATTCTACGAAGATCTTTTATCGGTCAGACCGCATAACAACATACGTTGTTCCCTTTGTCATCGGTATGTTACTTGCCCGAGATTCGATCGTCGGTATCCTATACCTAGTTCAATATCGTTACCGGCAAGTCTCTTTTTACTCATTCTGTAATACATCATCCAGCAACTAACTCATTAGTTGCAATGCTTGCAAGGATTAAGTGATGTGCATTACCGAGAGGGCCCAGAGATACCTCTCCGGCAATCGGAGTGACAAATCCTAATCTCGAAATACGCCAACCCAACATGTACCTTTGGAGACACCTGTAGAGCTCCTTTATAATCACCCAGTTACGTTGTGACGTTTGGTAGCACACAAAGTGTTCCTCTGGCAAACGGGAGTTGCATAATCTCATAGTCATAGGAACATGTATAAGTCATGAAGAAAGCAATAACAACATACTAAACGATCGGGTGCTAAGCTAATGGAATGGGTCATGTCAATCAGATCATTCAACTAATGATGTGATCCCGTTAATCAAATAACAACTCTTTGTCCATGGTTAGGAAACATAACCATCTTTGATTAACGAGCTAGTCAAGTAGAGGCATACTAGTGACACTCTGTTTGTCTATGTATTCACACATGTATTATGTTTCCGGTAAATACAATTCTAGCATGAATAATAAACTTTTATCATGATATAAGGAAATAAATAGTAACTTTATTATTGCCTCTAGGGCATATTTCCTTCAGTCTCCCATTTGCACTAGAGTCAATAATCTAGATTACACAGTAATGATTCTAACACCCATGGAGCCTTGGTGTTGATCATGTTTTGCTCATGGAAGAGGCTTAGTCAACGGGTCTGCAATATTCAGATCCGTATGTATCTTGCAAATCTCTATGTCTCCCACCTGGACTAGATCCCGGATGGAATTGAAGCATCTCTTGATGTGCTTGGTTCTCTTGTGAAATCTGGATTCCTTCGCCAAGGCAATTGCACCAGTATTGTCACAAAAGATTTTCGTTGGACCCGATGCACTAGGTATGACACCTAGATCGGATATGAACTCCTTCATCCAGACTCCTTCATTTACTGCTTCCGAAGCAGCTATGTATTCCGCTTCACACATAGATCCCGCCACGACGCTCTGTTTAGAACTGCACCAACTGACAGCTCCACCGTTTAATGTAAACACGTATCTGGTTTGCGATTTAGAATCGTCCGGATCAGTGTCAAAGCTTGCATCAACGTAACCGTTTATGATGAGCTCTTTGTCACCTCCATATACGAGAAACATATCCTTAGTCCTTTTCAGGTACTTCAGGATGTTCTTGACCGTTGTCCAGTGATCCACTCCTGGATTACTTTGGTACCTCCCTGCTAGACTTATAACAAGGCACACATCAGGTCTAGTACACAGCATTGCATACATGATAGAGCCTATGGCTGAAGCATAGGGAACATCTTTCATTTTCTCTCTATCTTCTGCAGTGGTCGGGCATTGAGTCTGACTCAACTTCACACCTTGTAACACAGGCAAGAACCCTTTCTTTGCTTGATCCATTTTGAACTTCTTCAAAATCTTGTCAAGGTATGTGCTTTGTGAAAGTCCAATTAAACGTCTTGATCTATCTCTATAGATCTTTATGCCTAATATGTAAGCAGCTTCACCGAGGTCTTTCATTGAAAAACTCTTATTCAAGTATCGCTTTATGCTATCCAGAAATTCTATATCATTTCCAATCAGTAATATGTCATCCACATATAATATCAGAAATGCTACAGAGCTCCCACTCACTTTCTTGTAAATACAGGCTTCTCCAAAAGTCTGTATAAAACCAAATGCTTTGATCACACTATCAAAGCGTTTATTCCAACTCTAAGAGGCTTGCACCAGTCCATAAATGGATCGCTGGAGCTTGTACACTTTGTTAGCTCCCTTTGGATCGACAAAACCTTCCAGTTGCATCATATACAACTCTTCTTCCAGAAATCCATTCAGGAATGCAATTTTGACATCCATCTGCCAAATTTCATAATCATAAAATGCGGCAATTGCTAACATGATTCGGACAGACTTAAGCATCTCTACGGGTGAGAAGGTCTCATCGTAGTCAACCCCTTGAACTTGCCGAAACCCTTTTGCGGCAAGTAGAGCTTTGTAGACAGTAATATTACCGTCGGCGTCAGTCTTCTTCTTGAAGATCCATTTATTCTCAATTGCTTGCCGATCACTGGGCAAGTCAACCAAAGTCCACACTTTGTTCTCATACATGGATCCCATCTCAGATTTCATGGCTTCAAACCATTTTGCGGAATCTGGGCTCACCATCACTTCTTCATAGTTTGTAGGTTCATCATGATCTAGTAGCATGACTTCCAGAACTGGATTACCGTACCACTTTGGCGCGGATCTCACTCTGGTTGATCTACGAGGTTCAGTAGTATCTTGTTCTGAAGTTTCATGATCATTATCATTAGCTTCCTCACTAATTGGTGTAGGTGTCACAGAAACAGTTTTCTGTGATGCACTACTTTCCAATAAGGGAGCAGGTACAGTTACCTCGTCAAGTTCTACTTTCCTCCCACTCACTTCTTTCGAGAGAAACTCCTTCTCTAGAAAGTTTCCGAACTTAGCAACAAAAGTCTTGCCTTCGGATCTGTGATAGAAGGTGTATCCAATAGTCTCCTTTGGATATCCTATGAAGACACATTTCTCCGATTTGGGTTCGAGCTTATTAGGTTGAAGCTTTTTCACATAAGCATCGCAGCCCCAAACTTTCAGAAACGACAACTTTGGTTTCTTGCCAAACCATAGTTCATAAGGCGTCATCTCAACGGATTTTGATGGTGCCCTATTTAATGTGAATGTGGCCGTCTCCAAAGCATAACCCCAAAACGATAGCGGTAAATCAGTAAGAGACATCATAGATCGCACCATATCTAGTAAAGTACGATTACGACGTTCGGACACACCATTACGCTGTGGTGTTCCGGGTGGCGTGAGTTGCGAAACTATTCCGCATTGTTTCAAATGTACACCAAACTCGTAACTCAAATATTCTCCTCCATGATCAGATCGTAGAAACTTTATTTTCTTGTTACGATGATTTTCAACTTCACTCTGAAATTCTTTGAACTTTTCGAACGTTTCAGACTTATGTTTCATTAAGTAGATATGCCCATATCTGCTTAAGTCATCTGTGAAGGTGAGAAAATAACGATATCCGCCACGAGCCTCAATATTCATCGGACCACATACATCTGTATGTATGATTTCCAACAAATCTGTTGCTCTCTCCATAGTACCGGAGAATGGCGTTTTAGTCATCTTGCCCATGAGGCACGGTTCGCAAGTACCAAGTGATTCATAATCAAGTGGTTCCAAAAGTCCATCAGTATGGAGTTTCTTCATGCGCTTTACACCGATATGACCTAAACGGCAGTGCCACAAATAAGTTGCACTATCATTATCAACTCTGCATCTTTTGGCTTCAACATTATGAATATGTGTGTTACTACTATCGAGATTCAATAAGAATAGACCAATCTTCAAGGGTGCATGACCATAAAAGATATTACTCATATAAATAGAACAACCATTATTCTCTGATTTAAATGAATAACCGTCTCGCATCAAACAAGATCCAGATATAATGTTCATGCTTAACGCTGGCACCAAATAACAATTATTTAGGTCTAATATTAATCCCGAAGGTAGATGTAGAGGTAGCGTGCCGACCGCGATCACATCGACTTTGGAACCGTTTCCCACGCGCATCGTCACCTCGTCCTTAGCCAATCTTCGCTTAATTCGTAGTCCCTGTTTCGAGTTGCAAATATTAGCAACAGAACCAGTATCAAATACCCAGGTGCTACTGCGAGCATTAGTAAGGTACACATCAATAACATGTATATCACATATACCTTTGTTCACCTTGCCATCCTTCTTATCTGCCAAATACTTGGGGCAGTTCCGCTTCCAGTGACCAGTCTGCTTGCAGTAGAAGCACTCAGTTTCAGGCTTAGGTCCAGACTTGGGTTTCTTCTCTTGAGAAACAACTTGCTTGCTGTTCTTCTTGAAGTTCCCCTTCTTCTTCCCTTTGCCCTTTTTCTTGAAACTAGTGGTCTTGTTGACCATCAACACTTGATGCTCCTTTTTGATTTCTACCTCCGCAGCTTTCAGCATTGTGAAGAGCTCGGGAATAGTCTTATTCATCCCTTGCATATTATAGTTCATCACGAAGCTCTTGTAGCTTGGTGGCAGTGATTGGAGAATTCTGTCAATGACGCAATCATCTGGAAGATTAACTCCCATTTGAATCAAGTGATTATTATACCCAGACATTTTGAGTATATGCTCACTGACAGAACTGTTCTCCTCCATCTTGCAGCTATAGAACTTATTGGAGACTTCATATCTCTCAATCCGGGCATTTGCTTGAAATAGTAACTTCAACTCCTGGAACATCTCATATGCTCCATGACGTTCAAAACATCGTTGAAGTCCCGGTTCTAAGCCGTAAAGCATGGCACACTGAACTATCGAGTAGTCATCAGCTTTGCTCTGCCAGACGTTCACAACATCTGGTGTTGCTCCAGCAGCAGGCCTGGCACCCAGCGGTGCTTCCAGGACGTAATTCTTCTGTGCAGCAATGAGGATAATCCTCAAGTTACGGACCCAGTCCGTGTAATTGCTACCATCATCTTTCAACTTTGCTTTCTCAAGGAACGCATTAAAATTCAACGGAACAACAGCATGGGCCATTTATCTACAATCATACATAAACAAGCAAGATACTATCAGGTACTAAGTTCATGATAAATTTAGGTTCAATTAATCATATTACTTAAAGAACTCCCACTTAGATAGACATCCCTCTAATCCTCTAAGTAATTACGTGATCCAAATCAACTAAACCATGTCCGATCATCACGTGAGATGGAGTAGTTCCATTGGTGAACATCACTATGTTGATCATATCTACTATATGATTCACGCTCGACCTTTCGGTCTCCGTGTTCCGAGGCCATATTTGTATATGCTTGGCTCGTCAAGTATAACCTGAGTATTCCGCGTGTGCAACTGTTTTGCACCCGTTGTATTTGAACGTAGAGCCTATCACACCCGATCATCACGTGGTGTCTCAGCACGAAGAACTTTCGCAACGGTGCATACTCAGGGAGAACACTTCTTGATAATTTAGTGAGAGATCATCTTATAATGCTACCGTCAATCAAAGCAAGATAAGATGCATAAAAGATAAACATCACATGCAATCAATATAAGTGATATGATATGGCCATCATCATCTTGTGCTTGTGATCTCCATCTCCGAAGCACCATCATGATCACCATCGTCACCGGCGCGACACCTTGATCTCCATCGTAGCATCGTTGTCGTCTCGCCAATCTTATGCTTCCACGACTATCGCTACCGCTTAGTGATAAAGTAAAGCATTACAGCGCGATTGCATTGCATACAATAAAGCGACAACCATATGGCTCCTGCCAGTTGCCGATAACTCGATACAAAACATGATCATCTCATACAATAAAATTTAGCATCATGTCTTGACCATATCACATCACAACATGCCCTGCAAAAACAAGTTAGACGTCCTCTACTTTGTTGTTGCATGTTTTATGTGGCTGCTACGGGCTTAAGCAAGAACCAATCTTACCTACGCATCAAAACCACAATGATAGTTTGTCAAGTTGGTGCTGTTTTAACCTTCACAAGGACCGGGCGTAGCCACACTCGATTCAACTAAAGTTGGAGAAACTGTCACCCGCAAGCCACCTATGTGCAAAGCACGTCGGGAGAACCGGTCTCGCGTAAGCGTACGCGTAATGTCGGTCTGGGCCGCTTCGTCCAACAATACCGCCGAACCAAAGTATGACATGCTGGTAAGCAGTATGACTTATATCGCCCACAACTCACTTGTGTTCTACTCATGCATATAACATCAACATATAAAACCTAGGCTCGGATGCCACTGTTGGGGAACGTAGTAATTTCAAAAAAAAATCTACGCACACGCAAGATCATGGTGATGCATAGCAATGAGAGGGGGAGAGTGTGATCTACGTACCCTTGTAGATCGACAACGGAAGCGTTAACTTGGTTGATGTAGTCGTACGTCTTCACGGCCCGACCGATCAAGCACCGAAACTACGGCACCTCCGAGTTCTAGCACACGTTCAGCTCGATGACGATCCCCAGACTCCGATCTAGCAAAGTGTCGGGGAAGAGTTCCGTCAGCACGACGGCGTGGTGACGATCTTGATGTATTACTGTCGTAGGGCTTCGCCTAAGCACCGCTACAATATTATCGAGGACTATGGTGGAAGGGGGCACCGCACACGGCTAAGAATATGATCACGTGGATCAACTTGTGTCTCTAGGGGGTGCCCATGCCTCCGTATATAAAGGCTCAAGGGAGGGGGGCCGGCCGGCCATCATAGGGCGCACCAGGAGGAGTCATACTCCCTCTGGGAGTAGGACTCCCCCCCTTTCCTAGTTGGAATAGGATTCGCGGAGGGGGGAAAAGAGGAGAGAGAGGAGGAAGGGGGGCCGGCCCCCTCTCCTTGTCCTATTCAGACCAAGGGGGGGAGGGGCGCACGGCCCATCTCTGGCCACCTCTCCTCTCTTCCACTAAGGCCCATTAAGGCCCATATACTTCCCGGGGGGTTCCGGTAACCTCCCGGTACTCCGGTAAAATCCCGATTTCACCCGAAACACTTCCGATATCCAAACATAGGCTTCCAATATATCAATCTTTATGTCTCGACCATTTCGAGACTCCTCGTCATGTCCGTGATCACATCCGGGACTCCGAACAACCTTCAGTACATCATAAACTCATAATATAACTATCATCGTAACCTTAAGCATGCGGACCCTACGGGTTTGAGAACAATGTAGACATGACCGAGACACGTCTCAGGTCAATAACCAATAGCGGAACCTGGATGCTCATATTGGCTCCCACATATTCGAAATACGCCAACCCAACATGTACCTTTGGAGACACCTGTAAAGCTCCTTTATAATCACCCAGTTACGTTGTGACGTTTGGTAGCACACAAAGTGTTCCTCTGGCAAACGGGAGTTGCATAATCTCATAGTCATAGGAACATGTATAAGTCATGAAGAAAGCAATAACAACATACTAAACGATCGGGTGCTAAGCTAATGGAATGGGTCATGTCAATCAGATCATTCAACTAATGATGTGATCCCGTTAATCAAATAACAACTCTTTGTCCATGGTTAGGAAACATAACCATCTTTGATTAACGAGCTAGTCAAGTAGAGGCATACTAGTGACACTCTGTTTGTCTATCTATTCACACATGTATTATGTTTCCGGTTAATACAATTCTAGCATGAATAATAAACTTTTATCAAGATATAAGGAAATAAATAATAACTTTATTATTGCCTCTAGGGCATATTTCCTTCACCATCATCTACTTATTACTTCCCAATGCCTTCCTCTAGGCCCAAATAATGGTGAAGTGTTATGTAGTCGACGTTCACATAACACCACTAGAGGCTAGACAACATACATCTTATCAAAATATCAAACGAATACCAAATTCACATGACTACTCATAGCAAGACTTCTCCCTTGTCCTCAGGAACGAACGTAATTACTCACAAAGCATATTCATGTTCATAATCAAAGGGGTAATAATATGCATATAGGATCTGAACATATGATCTTCCACCAATTAAGCCAACTAGCATCAACTACAAGGAGTAATCAACACTACTAGCAACCTACTAGCACCAATCCCGGACTTTGAGACAAGAATTGGATACAAGAGATGAACTAGGGTTTGGAGATGAGATGGTGCTGGTGAAGATGTTGATGTAGATTGCCCTCTCCCGACGAGAGGAGCGTTGGTGATGACGATGGTGATGATTTCCCCCTCCGGGAGGGAAGTATCCCCGGCAGAACAGCTCTGCCGGAGCTCTAGATTGGATCCGCCAAGGTTCCGCCTCATGGCGGCGGAGTCTCGTCCCGAAAAGTTCCCTCTTATTTTTTTCTCATCGAAAGACCTCATATAGGAGAAGATGGGCATCGGAGAGCCACCAGGGGGGCCACGAGGTAGGGGGGCACGCCCTAGGGGGGCGCGTCCCCCACCCTCATGAGAAGGGTGTGGGCCCCCTGGCCTTCATCTTTGGCGAGGATTTTTCTATATTTCTTTTAAGATGTGCCGTGAAGTTTCAGGACTTTTGGAGTTGCGCAGAATAGGCCTATAATATTTGCTCCTTTTCCAGCCCAGAATTCCAGCTACCGGCATTCTCCCTCTTTATGTAAACCTTGTAAAATAAGAGAGAATAGCCATAAGTATTGTGACATAAAGTGAAATAATAGTCCATAATGTAATAAATATCGATATAAAACCATGATGCAAAATGGACGTATCAAGGCGCCGCCACCGGGGAGCCCAGGGGCCGGGGAGGCGCTAGGGATACGAGCCCGCGCTTGTCTAAGGCAGGCATGATTGCGGTGATCTTTTCCCCATCCGGGCGGCGATACAGCGGAAGATGGAGTCCGGGGGGCCGCCCTGATCCTTCCCGAGCAGGGTGCGCATAATCTGGTCCAGCTCCTCCTTGGACAGGTCATCCGGGCACAGCCGGAGGTCATCTCCTACGCCCTTGAACTTCCACAGAGGGCGCGAGTGCGCCCGGAGCGGAGCTAGGCGCCGTGTCAGGAATTCCTTGACGATCATGGCCCCCGTCAGCTTCTCCGCCTTCGGATCACCAATCTTCAAGTCTGTTGCCATCTTCTCCAGCAACGGCTCTGCCCTGGGATCGGTGAGCTTCTCATGAGTCCATCCTTCCAAGGGCATCGGCTGTGAGGTCGGCAGCACCAGCCTAGGGTGGGAGCGCTTGGCATCCATGAAGATCCACCTATTCCTGAAGACCTCCACCTTCTTCCCGGCCCGCGAGATCGTGTTGCTGCCGTGGGCCGCGATGAAGTTGGCGCACCCAGAGCACTGAGTTCCATTAACCCGGAGGTAGAAGAGGTGGCGGAGCAGCGCCACGGAGGGCATCATCCCCAGAAATGCCTTGCAGTAGAAAGCAATGATTGACAGGAGGAGGACGGAGTTGGGATGAAGATGGAGGGCGTGGAGCTTGTAGTGGCGAAGAACGGTGAAGAAGAAGTTGGAGAAAGGAGGAACCAGCCCCGCGAAGACGCTGTGCTGAAAGAAGGGGTAGAAGGTGCCACCCAGGGTTCTAGCTTAGCAGAGCCGACCTGGAGTGCCGTCTCTCCCCCTTCATTGCTACTGTCGGTCGTCACCTGGAGCACGGTGGCGAGGTGCTTCTCCTCGGCGAGAGTGGACACGCTCAAGGCTGGCTCAAACCAGGAGGCTTGACGACCGGCCGCGGCGGAGGATCCAGCCTTATCGGTGGCCATCGGTCGCTGATTTGGAATGAGATTGGCGGATCTGGAGGTTTTCTGAGCGAAAGGAGAAAGGGGATCTGGAATAAGACGAAGGGAAGGCAATGAAAGCTGTGCAGCGGGCGCCAGCCTTTTTACCAGGCAAGCACGGTTGCCGAGACAGCGTGGGGAAGCGGAGGCGCACACGTCCCATCAATCACCACACATCGACCGAGGCCGCAGGCGGTTAGGGCCCGCGGTGCTCTGCACTTGCCCCTTGGCTTCGCCCCGAAGCCAAGTTCGAGCGCGCCTTGGGCCTGGGGGCTACTATCGGTGTCTTGGGATCGGGGGTACCCAGACTTGCCTGCATGCGAGGCGGATGACACCAAGACCTCCCTGGGGGGCAGCCTCCCCAGGCTGGCTCCCGAGGAGCGGAGATATCAATGCAAGGTGCACCTCGCGAGGTTCATATGACATGAGCCATGACGACCAAGGCCAGGCGGGCGCCAGCGGACGCAGTGTACCAGTTTTCTCTTTGGTGCTAAGGAGGCAGGCGCGGGGTCCCAAGGAATCAACCAAAGGTTTCCATATCGGTGCAACAAGACCAAGACCGTCAGGACGGCAGGACGGAGGTCATCACAGAGCCCACCGCGATGTCACCACCAAAGGCTTTTGCAGGCAAAGACTACTTTTGTCAGGATAACTTGTACTAGTTGTTCCCCTTCGAATTTGGTCTTTGTGGGATCCCTTCCCGCCTACATTTGGGGAGAGGACCGATGCCACTATAAATAGGACTTAGCCACCACCATGAAAAGAGAGAGGGGGATCATTCAGAGAGAGAGAGAGAGAGAGAGAGAGAGAGAGAGAGAGAGAGAGAGGGAGGGAGGGAGGGAGGGATGGGAGGGTTCAGATCATCCTCTCATCCACCAGCTCATCGAGCTCAAGAACACCTCACCTCCTGAGGTTGTTTTATCACTATACTAGTTCATCCTCAGCCCCTCGAGACAATCCACCATAAAGCTGGAGTAGGATATTACACCGCAAGGAGGCCCGAACCAGGATAAACTACTGTGTCTCTTGTTCGTTGGGTTCGACCAGCTAGGCCGTGCATTGGTTGAGCGGGCAGACTAGGGAGGACGAGATCTTCGCACACACCGTAGGGTTCGAACCTCTCAAGGGTCTGCGGAACCCCGAATCCGACAGTTTGCATCTATCTAAATTCTTCATTTTTTTAGCTAATGAAATCAACCTTTTGTGGATAAAATGTTGATTCAGCTGCTTTGGGTCTCGTTCTAATAATAAAATAAAATGGGGCTGGAAAGGGAAACCCATTTCGTAAAAAAAACAGAGTTTATCACATGCGTTGACCCCTCGGCAGGCAGCCGCAGCACGCGGGAGGGCCACCGGCGCACTGGCCAGCGTATCGCGAGGATCCCGGCCACATGCGCACCCCCAGCCCCAGCCCCAGGCAACGACCGACCGGCCGGCAACATGCAGACCCGGTGCCGGTCATTGAAACGGAGAATCTGAAAAGGCCCCAGCGAAGTTCCCTGATATTTTTTAACTATCTATTTCTCCAGGGACAAACAGTATCACCATCGTGTCATCGGCCCGGTCTGCACGTTAAGCGTCGCATGTTCCGGTGTTCCATCGGAAAATGGCTGGTAACCGTATTAGAGCATCTCCAACAGGTGCTGCAAAAGACGCGCCCGTACGGTAAAATTTGGGTTTAGCGCGCGCCGGCTGGTTCCGCGCGCTCCAGCGGTGGCGAAAAGTTACCGCGCGCGGGAAGCGTTTACGCGCGCGGGAGAAAGCGGCACGCGGCGCGGTAGATTTGGCGCCGCTTCGCGCGTGCCTATAAAATGCCGCGCTCGTCACGCGCACAGACACAGCCACGCGCCCTCCCCTCACAACCTCGCCGCTTCGCCGCTTTCCGCGCCACCACCGCGCCACCATGCCGCCGCGCCGCCGGGGTTCGTCGGGCTACCGCGGCGTCCGCGAGCGCCCCAACGGCTGGTACTCCGCCAAGATCCGGTCCGGCGACGTCCGGCTCGGTCTCGGGTCGTTCCGGAGCGCGTACGAGGCGGCCCGCGCGTACGAGGCGGCGGCGTGGCGGTTGGATAGGCCCCGGACGGAGATGAACTTTCGGGACGTCTTCACGCGCGAGCAGGCGCAACGCGTCGCCCCTCCGCCGCGTCTCATCACCGACATGGACCGTGCCGACCACGCTTGGCGCTGCCGCCGCCTCCTCATCACCGAGGAGGACGAGCGAGCCATGGCGGAGTGGCGCCGTCGCCACCCGGAAGACGCCGCCGACGAGCGTGCCTACTGGGCGGAGAGGACGGCAAGGCGCCGCGCGGAGCGGGCGGACCGGCGTCGACGAAAGGCATTGGCGAATGCGCAGTGCGACATCGTTTCAGCAGGTGGGAAGTCGATCTTCACGTCAGACGATGAACGTTGGGACGACATTTGGCTCGATACCTCGGACAACACCGACGAGAATGATGATGGTGATGATGATGGTAGCGATTTGGAGTAGTTTCTATCTAGTATGCCGTAGTAGTTTCTATCTACTTGCACCGTAGTTCTATCTATCTATGTTTTCGAACTATCTATCTAGTTGCACCGATGTAAAATACCTTTGTATCGTTTATCTTTATTTTTTATCTATGCAATTTATCTTATTATGCTTTCGAAAATATTGTCACACGCGCTGCATTTTTAGCGCGCTGCTGGAACGGCGCGCGCACTACGTTTTAACGCGGCTGCTGGAGCCATCGCTGCGCGCCGTGACAAACCAGGCGATGCGCGCGGCGCGTCCGGCGCCTGTTGGAGATGCTCTTACCTGCCGTGAGCCCCAGCAGCGGCTGCCAGGACGAGTCTTGGTCTGGTCTGGTCTGGTCTGGTCTGGGCCACCCACGTGGATCCGTTAAATGGCGCACTCACTCATGCTGGCACGCAATAATACACAACCTTATGTACTACTACGTACTACTCATATTACCGTCTCCCCTCAGAAAAAATATACTTTATACTTATAGTACTGTCTCGCTACAGTCAGCGGCACGATACAGAAAGATGTAAAAATAAGAGCCACGGTACTACTACTAGCACTAGACATAATACTACCAGCACAGCATTTTCTAATACAAGTGCGCTGCTAAAACTAGCGACACCAAATCCTAATCCGCGATCAGAAGAAGAGAAAATAAATCCGCATGCACATCGCAAGGCATATGGAGTAGTATTATCAGAAACAAGAAAAGAAAAAGGGTAAGTCGGTGGCATATAAATAATCCTCATTGCCTGGCGTCTGATCTCTGCCTCCTCTTGATCCTCCTCTGCACCTCCTTCTCCAGCTCCTCCGTCCCTCCCACCTCCTCCAGCTCCTGCAGTCGCAAAACCACCAACCGTGAGCGACCGATCGAACCCAGTTTCCATGCTAATTAATCCTGCCATGGATCGACAACATTAGACCAGACACCAGAGCGGCTGATCTGCTGCTTACCTTGGGGCCGAGGAAGAGCCCGTATGGCACGCTGTCGAACTTGTCCATGTGATGGATCTGCAGAGCATAAAAGGGTCAGAGTTGAGAACTGAAACTCGGATACGGTTGGTTGGGTTGGGTGCACAAGAGGGGCGAACCTGGTGCGCGGCGGCGACTCGCCGGAAGTAGGGCACGTTCTCGATGGGGCCCACGGGGAAGCGGCGGTGCACCAGGCCGTCGTGGACGAACATGTAGGCCATCCCGAACAGCGTGATCCCCAGACCCTGTAGGACACCGACCCGTCAGCGCTGGCCGAGATACGCGCAAAGTTTGTTCGTATTCTGGCTTCACGCCGGTTGATAGGTGAAGGGGAGGGGAGGGGTACTCACGGCGCCGAAGCAGAGGCCGGGGAGGAGGCCGCGGTTGAAGAAGCCGAAGGCGAGGAGGGCCATGGCGGGGACGGCGTTGACGATGGCGAACACGTCGTTGAGCTCGAAGGGCCCGTCGCGGGGGAGGTGGTGCGACTCGTGCATGTCCCACAGCGACGCGTGCCACAGCGCGCGGTGCGCCCACCGCGCCCAGAACTCCATCCCCACCTGCGCGCGCCATACGCTTTTTCAACGCAAATGCACGTCGACACGACGAATTCTGTTCACTGCTACTGGCTGCTAGTGTGCGGGTGGGTGCGCCGTGTGTCACGTGTAAGTAAAGTCAGTGCTCACCGCCGCGCCCACGGAGAGTGCCAAGGTGCCCAGCATCTCCGTCACCGGAATCTCGCCGCCCTGGCGGTGAAAGGAAAGGCGTGTGAACGGACGAGACGGTAAAGGAGCGGAAATTGGAAGGGGAATTGCCATGGATACGGGCTGCCGGACGAGAAGGGAGGAAAGGGTACCTCCATTTGCCAGGCGAATCGGTAGTAGACGGCGGCGGCGGCCATGGAGGTGATGCCGAGGCTGGACATGAGCGCGGCCACCAGGTACGTCCGCCGCTCCGACTCCTTCCTCGCCGCGCGCTCCGACACCGCGCCCCGCGCCGTCGCCGCGGCGTCCTCCGCCTCCTGGCCCGGGCGGGCGGGGACAAGGCCGCCGCCGTTGCCGTCCGACGCCACGCGCATGGCGGGCGCGGCCGCGCGACGGGGGAGCGCAGAGAGCGGCGCGAACAGCAGCCGCGCCCGCGGGCCGCGGGCGCGGGCGGCGGCGAGGGGGAATGGCGCGGCCACCAGCCTCGCGACGGCCATGAGATCGGACGGCTCGGGGGGAATCACTGGCGGCGAACGGGGGAGTGGTGGTCAGACGGTGTTGGGTTTTGCGAGCCGGGAATGGCGGTGGCTCGCTCGTAGGCTGGTGGCGTCGGGCCGGGCGGCAGCGCGCGCGCTGGCTTCGTCTTGGTTGTGTGGTCCGCCTCGGGCTCTGGGAACGAGAGGCGCGCGTGGGCCGGGGACGGGGCGACGGGCGTCGTCGCAGTGACCGGATGGGGGTCAACTTGTGGGTAAACGGAGGAGCGCGGCTGCTGCGCCTGAAGGGCCGCGGTTTTTATAGCACACACACAAGAGTACGAACAAAAGTTACACGGAACGGAACGGGACGGGGCCTACTCCTGCCCATTAGAGCAAACTTCAAGAGGGCGACACATTTCGTCCGCACATGTCTGTTTAGATCGTCGTGGACAAAAATATCGGCTCAACGCGTCGATCTAAAACCAAAATGCATCTGTTTTGTGTCTGTGCCGAGGCATTTCAAGCTTAAATTTGGACCTTAAATGTGTCGGCTGGACACGAAACGGACGCGACTCATTTCAGCCGCACACATGTCCGTTTGAATCGTCATGGAAAAAAACACAGGCCCAACACACCGACCTAAATCAAAAACGCGTCTGTTTCGTGTCCGCACCGACGCATTTCAGCCTCAAATTTAGGACTCAAATGCGTCGGCGCGGACAGGAAGCGAATGCGCCACACGTCCCCTCATTGTCCACCGATCAACAACCACCTGCAGTCGTATTTAACGACGGCACCTACTTCGGGCCCGACTGACAGTGTGTAGAAGGGCCGCGTGCCCGTCTTTTTTAATGGAAGCGTGTGGTGGGGCCGGCCTTCTCCACTTTCATCTTCCCGTCCACATCTGGCCACGCTTGCTTCCTCGCCGGTGACCAAAAAAATCCTAACCAGCCAGCCACCAACCATGGGCTTCTTCGGCGGAAAGGGAAAGGGGAGGTTCAGCTCTGATACGAGCTCTTTCCGTGCGCTTCTTCCTCCACCGGCTAGACGCGGCTCGCCACTGCGGGAGCGGCTGTGTATACCGGTCCACCAGGCGCGGTGGCACTGGTAGTACCGTCGACCCCTACAGTATCCGGATGTCAACCTGCCGCATGGGTGGCATCTGGACCCGCAGCAGATCCCCATTCCGGCGGTGCCGCGCTCGGCGCGGGTGCATGCTGAGGAGGGTCGTCGATGTCGCGAGCTCCTTACACCGGAGCAGCGCATAAGGAGGAGCGAGTGGACCAACGAGTTTCGCAAGTGGGTGAGCGTGTCTCCCGTCCACTACGCCGCGACGCTAGAGGAGGAGGCGCCCCACCTTGAGCGTTGGAAGGTGCATTGGCTTGCCGAGGAGGAGGCCGACGGCGAGTGGCAGATGCGCCGGGAGGAGGAGCCGCACTGGGACGAGGAGGCATTATGCCTTGAGGAGGAGAAGGAGGGCGCCTGCAGACGCCAGAGGAGGATGCCCTAGCAGCCTATCAAGCATGTTCGGATGGGGTGGGTCGTCTCACGTTTTCATCAACGTCACTGGCGACGACGACGGCAAGGGTAAGGCAGACGCCTAGGGCAGCGGTCGGAGTTTCTCATTGTTTAATTAATGTTTTAGTGGACTTTGATCAGCGGTTGACCGTGTTTAATTATGTTTTATTAAGTTTATTTCGATCACGTGTTTATCATATACTCCCTCCGTTCTTAAATATAAGTCTTTGTAGATATCTCAATAAATGACTACATACAAAGCAAAATGAGTGAATCTACACTTTAAAATATGTCTACATACATTCATATGTTGTAGTCCATTTAAATCTCTAAAAAACTTATATTTAGAAACGGAATGAATGGATTTTTTCTTTGGAAGCGGGCAAATATAGATTTGCTTTTCATTGGACGCATCAGGCAATCCAAATCAAAAAACGGACCCGTCTAACTGTTCGATCAATCCAAATAAACAAAAAACAGGCAAAACGCGCGTTCATTTGAGCGCCGCGTTGGAGTTCCTCTTACGGCATGTAGTACTCCGTATCAGGGAAGGGAGTGGGACGGGGCAAATGAATGGAAGCACTGTGGCGAAAAGGGGCAGGTTCAGTTCATTGGCCGCCGCGGGGCGTGTGGTGAGGCCGGGGCCGGTAGCCCGGCGGCGAGGGAAGCCGAGGAAAAGGACAGCGCACGCACGTGGCCTGTGGCGCCGCACCACGTGGGGGCGACGGCGGGGCACGTACGTACCCGCGCGCCCAGGCGGCCGGATGTTCCCGCCGACGTGTGCCCGTGCCCGCCGTAGCTTCTCTTCACTACTGCCGCGCTTGTCTCCGTATTTTTGTCCAACCAAGGCTCGTCCCTTCGTAGCGTCGTGTGCTACCGGATTGAGATCCGCAGCTTCGGCCCGTCCAGCGACGGTGACGCTGGCGACGTCCAACGAGCTTTCTTTCGGTTTTCCACTTTAAAAAAAGTTTTTTTTCTTTCAGTTTTTTCTTCGCCTTCAACCGCGCGTGCTCCGTCAAATCTATAGTGACGAGGTCTCCCTCGAAAAAAATCTAGTGACGAGGTCGAAATGTCGAGTCAACATAATTTTGTCTTTCTCTCCGTAAAAGCAACAGGGCAAATTCTCTGTCTTTTAATGGGTCGAAGGTACTTCAGCAGTAACCACGTCGATCATTTGATTATTCCGCCGACTCGATCACGCGTCTGCCCACAGGATCAGGAGCCTCTATAACCAGACCTCTCAAATCCGTCTCATACATTTGGGCAGATCATCCAGTCACTGGACACGATTTTTTTGACCTAGATGGGTCCCTCAAACAGCCCTCACATGCCCAGGCTGATCGGCACCTTTATATACAGGCCAAATATGGGGCGTCTAGGCACGCCCGACACGTCCGACCCGACAGCCCAACCTCATCCCAAATTGCACCAAATCCACCCCCGAGCTGTCAGATCCATTTGTTCTCTCCTCTCTTCTTCCTCCTTCACGCCGTGCAGCTCGCAGCTCTGCCACCACGCCTGCTCCGCAGCCGTTCCTAGGCTCTCCGTCACCAGCTTCGGAAGAGCGCTCCCGTCCTCACCGCGGGGGACGTCGTCGCCGGCCCGGACGCCACCGTGGTACGTCCAGCTACTCTCCGGCTCCGCCTTGTGCTTGATGTGTTCGACACATTGACCGCCCGGAATTATTGTAATTTTGTTAGGTAAATGATGGATTTCGATGCTTCGTCGGACGATGAGTATGGACCGACGGAGCTTGACCAAATGATTCAAGATGAGTTCTTGAATTCGTCGGATTCGGATGAAGAAGTGGACATGATCATGCTCATGAGCATGCAAGACGAAATGGACCGGCAAGTGAAGCATATTCTCAACTTCAAGGGCTCAATCAAAGGGAGAAGAGTGATCAACCGGGACAGGGTGTCCGGAGCAAAGCTACTGCACAATGACTACTTTGCTCCCACACCTGCTTTATTGGATGATCCATGATTTCGTCGCCGTTTTCGCATGCGAAAACCATTGTTTTTGCGCACTGTGGAGGGAGTGGTGGCACACGATAACTACTTCAAGCTGAGAAGGGATTGCCGCGGCCAACTCTTTTTCTCGGCCAAGCAGAAGTGCACGGCTACTCTGAGGATGCTTGCACATGATACTGTTGTAGACGTCGTTTGTGAGATGGTCAAGATGGGGGAGAGCGCGTGCCTGAAGACTACTGTCAAATTTGCCCGCGCCGTGGTTGAGGTGTTTGGACCGGAGTATCTCTGAGAACCAAATGTTTAGGACACAGGGAAGCTGTTGGCTATTGGAGAGGCAAGGGGGTTTCCAGGAATGCTCGGATCAATTGATTGCATCCATTGGCAATAGAAAAATTGCCCCAAAGGTCTGCGGGAATGTATCAAGGTCACAGAGAGGCCACCATCATACTAGAAGCGGTGGCATCACATGACTTGTGGATTTGGCATGCTTTTTTTGTAATGCCCGGTTCTCACAACGACATCAACGTGCTTCAAAGATCTTCGGTGTCCAGGAGGCTTTGCAATGGGGAATCACCGCCGTGCAACTACACCGTCAACGGCCGGGGCTACAACATGGGGTGCTATCTTGTCGATGGTATCTATCCTCAGTGGGCGGCGTTTGTGAAGACCATATCCGAGCTGTGTGGCAATAAACAGAGCCACTTTGCAACAATGCAGGAAGCGGCTAGGAAGGACGTGAAAAGGGCATTTGGTGTGCTTCAGACTCATTGGGGAATTGTACGAAGCGCTGTAATGATGTGGGAATCAGAAACTTTGTGGCACCTGATGACATGTTGTGTTATTCTGCACAATATAATTGTCGAGGATGAGGGTGATGGTGTAGCTCAAACCCATGATTTCGAAGCACCCGGAGAACAGGTTGAAATCCCGAAAGATTAAGATGCGGATCATTTTATGAACTTTCTGCAGATGCATCAGAATCTTCAAGATCAGCAGGTGCACACGCAGCTACTCAATGATCTTGTGGAGCACATGTGGATCCACAATGACAATCAAGGAGGCAATGTTGGAGTTTGCCACTTCAAATAAATTTTATGTAAGCGCTATGTATGCTTGATATGAACACTAGCTATTTACGTGAGACATTGTGTTGCATGATTGACGCGCATGTATTTGCATGGATTTGAGAGTCCGGATTCGGGCGTGCCCGGGCGCGTCTGTGGTCGTCTGAGGGGGCGAATTTGCCAAGTCCGGCTGTAGATGCTCTAATGAGACATGCAAACGTGGCTAGCAAGAGCATCTACAACAGAGTTGTCTAATCCGGCCTCTATATGTCTCGTGAATGCGTCGACGAACAATGACTGAACATACATTGAAAGTACGTGTCTACAACCGGATCCATAAAAAATCGCCGAATTCATGTTAGTCTGATGCAACGTTAAACATAAGTAGCTAAACACATATCATCAAACTACCAAAAATTGGCATGTACCTAACTACAATGAAACTATAATGGAAAAAGTTCTCCATAGTCGCCCTTGTATATGCCCTTGCCTTCTTTCGTTTGCCACGGCATGGACCGCCCTCCTTCACCACTTCTCGCCGATGCGGGCATGGAGGGTTTCCTCCTCCTGCCCATGTCGGCGTGCAATTTCACCATGTGGGCTGCCAAAGTCGCCCCACTCCCTTTTCGCGTGAACCATTGAGGCATATATGGCCTCTATTTTACATAAATGATTTCGTTGGCACATCAGGGTTGCTTTGCCATGCGGTGGTCACCGCTTCCGCCGAGGCGGCGATCACGTGTCGTAATCCACTGGCCTCGATGGATTCTCGCGTCATTTTAGCAGAGGCAATGGATTCCCGCCGGACCGATGAAGATCATGGGCAGGTGCACTCCTTCCGGGGGCGCCAGAGAGCAGCGCGGGCGTCCATCTACTCCTCGGGAATGCGAGGGATGAGGTCCCAGTCCTTGGATTCGAACATCTCGTGGTCGGATCCAGTGTCTGCCATGAAGGAGTACGCTGGAGTTTGCCGGAGAGTAGTTTCGGTACTATGGGAGTGGAGTGCGAATTGAGGTTCCTCTGAAGTGTGGATAGGGTTGAATATATATGATGAAGGAAATATGCCCTAGAGGCAATAATAAATCTATTATTTATTTCCTTATATCATGATAAATGTTTATTATTCATGCTAGAATTGTATTAACCGGAAATATAATACATGTGTGAATACATAGACAAACAGAGTGTCACTAGTATGCCTCTACTTGACTAGCTCGTTGATCAAAGATGGTTATGTTTCCTAACCATAGACATGAGTTGTCATTTGATTAACGGGATCACATCATTAGGAGAATGATGTGATTAACTTGACCCATTCCGTTAGCATAGCACTTGATCATTTAGTTTGTTGCCATTGCTTTCTTCATGACTTATACATATTCCTATGACTATGAGATTATGCAACTCCCGTTTACCGGAGGAACACTTTGTGTGCCACCAAACATCACAACGTAACTGGGTGATTATAAAGGTGCTCTACAGGTGTCTTCGAAGGTACTTGTTGGGTTGGCGTATTTCGAGATTAGGATTTGTCACTCCGATTGTCGGAGAGGTATCTATGGGCCCTCTCGATAATGCACATCACTTAAGCCTTGCAAGCATTGCAACTAATGAGTTAGTTGCAGGATGATGTATTACGGAACGAGTAAAGAGACTTGCCGGTAACGAGATTGAACTAGGTATTGAGATACCGATGATCGAATCTCGGGCAAGTAACATACCGATGACAAAGGGAACAACGTATGTTGTTATGCGGTCTGACCGATAAAGATCTTCGTAGAATATGTGGGAGCCAATATGAGCATCTAGGTTCCGCCATTGGTTATTGACTGGAGACGTGTCTCGGTCATGTCTACATTGTTCTCGAATCCGTAGGGTCCGCACGCTTAAGGTTTCGATGACAGTTATATTATGAGTTTATGAGTTTTGATTTACCGAAGGAGTTCGGAGTCCCGGATGAGATCGGGCACATGACAAGGAGTCTCAAAATGGTTGAGACGTAAAGATCGATATATTGGACGACTATATTCGGACATCGGAAAGGTTCCGAGTGATTCGGGTATATTTCGGAGTATCGGAGAGTTACGGGAATACGTATGTTGGAAATATGCCCTAGAGGCAATAATAAATTGGTTATTATTATATTTACTTGTTCATGATAATCGTTTATTATCCATGCTAGAATTGTATTGATAGGAAACTCAGATACATGTGTGGATACATAGACAACACCATGTCCCTAGTAAGCCTCTAGTTGACTAGCTCGTTGATCAATAGATGGTTACGGTTTCCTGACCATGAACATTGGATGTCGTTGATAACGGGATCAAATCATTAGGAGAATGATGTGATGGACAAGACCCAATCCTAAGCCTAGCACAAGATCGCGTAGTTCCTTTGCTAAAGCTTTTCTAATGTCAAGTATCATTTCCTTAGACCATGAGATTGTGCAACTCACGGATACCGTAGGAGTGCTTTGGGTGTGCCAAACGTCACAACGTAACTGGGTGGCTATAAAGGTTCGCTACAGGTATCTCCGAAAGTGTCTGTTGGGTTGGCACGAATCAAGACTGGGATTTGTCACTCCGTGTAACGGAGAGGTATCTCTGGGCCCACTCGGTAGGACATCATCATAATGTGCACAATGTGACCAAGGAGTTGATCACGGGATGATGTGTTACGGAACGAGTAAAGAGACTTGCCGGTAACGAGATTGAACAAGGTATCGGGATACTGACGATCGAATCTCGGGCAAGTACAATACCGCTGGACAAAGGGAATTGAATACGGGATTGATTGAATCCTCGACATCATGGTTCATCCGATGAGATCATCGTGGAACATGTAGGAGCCAACATGGGTATCCAGATCCCGCTGTTGGTTATTGACCGAAGAGTTGTCTCGGCCATGTCTGCATGACTCCCGAACCCGTAGGGTCTACACACTTAAGGTTCGATGACGCTAGGGTTATAGGGAAAGTATGCACGCGGTTACCGAATGTTGTTCGGAGTCCCGGATGAGATCCCGGACGTCACGAGGAGTTCCGGAATGGTCCGAAGGTGAAGATTGATATATAGAAAGTATGGTTTTGGCCACCGGAAGTGTTCCGGGCATCACCGGTAGTATACCGGGACCACCGGAGGGGTCCGGGGGTCCACCAGGTGGGGCCACCAGCCCCGAAGGCCTACACGGGCCAATAGTGGGAAGGGAGCAGCCCCTAGGTGGGCTGGGGCGCCTCCCACTAAGGCCCAAGGCGCAAGGGAGAGTGGGAGGAGGCAAACCCTAGATTCAGATGGACCTTAAGGCCCACCCTAGGTGCGCCCCCCTCTCTCCCCCCTTGGCCACAACCCTAGATGGGTTTGGGGGCTGCCGCCGCCCCTAGGGAGGGAACCCTAGATGGGGGCGCAGCCCCTCCCCTTCCCCTATATATACTTGAGGTATTGGGGGCTGCAACACACGCGAGATCATCTCCCTCTTGGCGCAACCCTACCTCTCTCCCTCCTCGTCTCTCGTAGTGCTTGGCGAAGCCCTGCTGGAGTTCTGCACCCCTCCACCACCACCACGCCGTCGTGCTGCTGCTGGACGGAGTCTTCCCCAACCTCTCCTTCTCCCCTTGCTGGATCAAGGCGTAGGAGACGTCACCGGGCTGCACGTGTGTTGAACGCGGAGGCGCCGTGGTTCGGCGCTTAGGTCGGAATCAACCGCGATATGAATCGCTTCGAGTATGACTCCTTCATCCGCGTTCTTGCAACACTTCCGCTTAGCGATCTACAAGGGTATGTAGATGCACTCCCCTTCCCCTCGTTGCTAGATTACTCCATAGATTGATCTTGGTGATGCGTAGAAAATTTCAAATTTCTGCTATGATCCCCAACAGTGGCATCATGAGCTAGGTCTATGCGTAGTTTCTATGTATGAGTAGAACACAAGTTGTTGTGGACGTCGATTTTGTCAATTTGCTTGCCGTTACTAGTCTTATCTTGATTCGGTGGCATCGTGGGATGAAGCGGCCCGGACCAACCTTACACGTACGCTTACGTGAGACTGGTTCCATCGACTGACATGCACTAGTTGCATAAGGTGGCTAGCGGGTGTCTGTCTCTCCCACTTTAGTCGGATCGGATTCGATGAAAAGGGTCCTTATGAAGGGTAAATAGAAATTGTCATATCACTTTATGGTTTTCGCGTAGGTAAGAAAGGTTCTTGCTAGAAACCTATAGCAGTCACGTAAAAACTTGCAACAACAATTAGAGGACGTCTAACTTGTTTTTGCAGCATATGCCGTGTGATGTGATATGGCCAAAAGGATGTGATGAATGATATATGTGATGTATGAGATTGATCATGTTCTTGTAATAGGAATCACGACTTGCATGTCGATGAGTATGACAACCGGCAGGAGCCATAGGAGTTGTCTTAATTTATTTATGACCTGCGTGTCAACTTAAACGTCATGTAATTACTTTACTTTATTGCTAAAGCGTTAGCCATAGTAGTAGAAGTAATAGATGACGAGACAACTTCAAGAAGACACGATGATGGAGATCATGATGATGGAGATCATGATGATGGAGATCATGGTGTCATGCCGGTGACAACGATGATCATGGAGCCCCGAAGATGGAGATCAAAAGGAGCAAATGATATTGGCCGTATCATGTCACTATTTGATTGCATGTGATGTTTATCATGTTTTACATCTTATTTGCTTAGAACAACGGTAGCTTAAATAAGATGATCCCTCACTAAAATTTCAAGAAAGTGTTCCCCCTAACTGTGCACCGTTGCGAAGGTTCGTTGTTTCGAAGCACCACGTGATGATCGGGTGTGATAGATTCTAACGTTCGAATACAACGGGTGTTGACAAGACTAGCATGTACAGACATGGCCTCAGGACACATGTGAAACACTTAGGTTGACTTGACAAGCCTAGCATGTACAGACATGGCCTCGGAACACGGAAGACCGAAAGGTCGAACATGAGTCGTATAGAAGATACGATCAACATGAGATGTTCACCGTTGATGACTAGTCCGTCTCACGTGATGATCGGACACGGCCTAGTCGATTCGGATCATGTTTCACTTAGATGACTAGAGGGATGTCTATCTAAGTGGGAGTTCATTAAATAATTTGATTAGATGAACTCAATTATCATGAACATAGTCTAAATTGTCTTTGCAAATATGTTGTAGATAAATAGCTCACGTTGTAGCTCCCTGTTTTAATACGTTCCTAGAGAAAGATTAAGTTGAAAGATATTGTAAGCAATGATGCGGACTGGGTCCGTAGTCCGAGGAGTGTCCTCACTGCTACACAAAAGGCTTACGTCTTTGATGCACCGCTCGATGTGCAAACCCCTACAACGTCGTCTGTGGGTGTTGTGAACACCTGACAGACACATCTTGATGACTACTTGATAGTTTAGTGCACCATACTTCACGGCTTAGAATCGGGATTCTAATGACGTTTTGAACGCCATAGAACATATGAGATGTTCCAAGAGCTGAAATTGAGATTTCAAGCTCATGCCCGTGTTGAGAGGTGTGAGACCTCTGACAAGTTCTTTTGCCAACAAGATGGAGGAGAATAGCTCAGCTAGTGAGCATGTGCTCAGAATGTCTGGGTGCGACAATCACTTAAATCAAGTGGGAGTTAAACTTTCAGATAAGATAGTGATTGATAGAGTTCTCTAGCCACTATCACTAAGCTACTAGATCTTCATGATGAACTATGACATGCAAGGGATGGGGTTGATCCCGGAGCTGTTCGCGGTGCTTAAAACCGCAAAAGGTAGAAATCAAGAAGGAGCTGGTTTCAAGAAGGGCAAGGGCTAGAAGGGAAACTTCATGGATGGCAAACCAGTTGCCACTCCAGTGAAGGAACCCAAGGTTGAACCCAAACCCGAGACTAAATGCTTCTATTGTAAGGGGAACGGTCACTGGTAGCGGAATTACCCCAAATGCATGGTAGATTAGAAGGCCGACAACTTCAAAGTATATACGTGTTATTAATGTGTACCTCACTAGTACTCCTGGTAGCACCTGGGTATTGGATACCGGTTCAGTTACTATTATTGGTGACTTGAAGCAAAAGCTACGGACTAAACGGAGACTGGCTAAGGGCAAGGTGACGATGTGTGTTGGAAGTGTTTCCAAAGTTGATGAGATCACCATCGCACGCTCCATCTGCCTTCGGGATTAGTATTGAACCTAGATAAATGTTATCAGGTGTCTACGTTGAGCATGAATATGATTAGATCATGTTCATTGCAATACAGTTATTCATTTAAGTTAGAGAATAATGGTTATTCTATTTACATGAATAATACCTTTCATGGTCATGCACCCTATATGAATGGTTCATTGAATCTCGGTCATAGTAATACACATGTTCACGCCAAAAGATGTAGAGTTAATAACGATAGTACCACTTTCTTGTGGCACTGCCGCTTAGGTCATATTGGCGTAAGATGCATGAAGAAACTCCATGTCGATGGATGTTTGGAGTCACTTGATTTTGAATCGCTTGACACATGCGAGCCATGCCTCGTGGGCAGGATGACTAAGACCCCGTTTTCAGGTACAATGAAACGGGCAAGTGACTTGTTGGAAATCATACATGCTGATGCGTGTGATCCAATGAGAATTGAAGCGTGCGGTGGATATCGCTATTTTCTCATCTTCACTGACGATTTGAGTAGATATAGGTATATTTACTTAATGAAGCACAAGTCTGAAACGTTTGAAAAGTTCAAGCGATTTCAGAGTGAAGTTAAGAATCATCATAACAATAAGATCATGTTCCTACGATCTGATCAAAAGGGGATTTTCTGAGTTATGAGTTTGGAAATCACTTAAGACATTGTGGAATTGTTTCACAGTTGAAGCCACCTGGAACACCACAAGGTAATGGTGTGTCCGGACGTCGTAATCGAACGCTATGAGATATGGTGCGATCTATGATGTCTCTTACCAATCTACCGTTTTCATTTTGAGGTTATGCGTTAGAGACAGCTGCATTCACTTTAGATAGGACACCATCTAAGTCCGTTGAGACGACGTCATATGAACATTGGTTTGGCAAGAAACCAAAGTTGTCGTTTCTTAATGTTTGGGGATGCGATGCTTAGGGCTTCAGCCGGAGAAGCTCGAACCCAAAGCGGACGAACACATCTTCATAGGATACCCAAGGGTGACAATTGGGTATACCTTCTATCTCAGATCCGAGGGCAAATTGTTTGTCGCTAAGAACGGGTCCTTTCTCGAGAAGGAATTTCTCTCGAAAGAATTGAGTGGGAGGAAGATAGAACTTGATGAGGTTGTCGAACCTTTACTTCAACCAGAGAGTGATGCAACACAGAAAGATGTTTTCTGTGGCGCCTACGTCTGTTGAAGAGGAAGTTAATGATAGTGATCATGAAGCTTCGGATCAAGTTGCTATCAAACCTCGTAGGTCGACAAGGACATGTACTACTCCTGAGTGGTACGGTAATCCTGTCTTAGATATCATGTTGTTAGACAACAATGAACCTACGAGCTATGGAGAAGCGATGGTGGGCCCGTATTCTGACAAATGGTTAGAAGCCATGAAATCCGAGATAGGATCCATATATCAGAACAAAGTATGGACTTTGGTGGACTTGCCCGATGATCGGCAAGCCATTGAGATAAATGGATCTTTAAGAAGAATACGGACGTGGGCGGTAATGTTACCGTCTATGAAGCTCGACTTGTGGGAAAGAGTCTTTTCACAAGTTCAAGGAGTTGACTACGATGAGAATTTCTCACCCGTAGCGATGCTTAAGTCCGTCAGAATCATGTTAGTATTAGCTGTATTTTTCGATTATGAAATCTTACAGATGTATGTCAAAACAAGTTTTCTAACCAGTTTTCGTAAGAAAAGTTGTATGTGATACAATAAAAGGTTTTGTCGATCCTAAGGATGCTAAAAGGTATGCTCGCTCCAGCAATCCTTCTATGGACTAGAGCAAGCATCTCGGAATCGGAATATATGTTTTGATGGAGTGATCAAAGCTTTTAGGTTTATACAATGTTTGCTAGAAACTTGTATTTACAAGAAAGTGAGTGGGAGCACTTCAACATTTCTGATAAATATATGTGGATGACATATTGTTGATCCGAAATAATGTAGAATTTCTGGAAAGCATAAACGGTTGTTTGAAGAGTGATTTTCAAAGGAAGACCTGGATAAAGCTGCTTACATATTGGGCATCAAGATCTATAGAAATAGATCAAGACGCCTGATGATACTTTCAAAGAACGCACACTTTGACATGTTTTTGAAGGAGTTCAAAATAGATCAGTCAAAGAAGGGGTTCTTACCTGAGTTGTAAGGTGTGAAGTTGAGTAAGACTCAAAGCTTGACCACGGCAGAAGAAAGAAGAAGGACGAAGGTCGCCCCCTATGCTCTTGTCATGGGCTCTATACGGTATGCCATGCTGAAGTACCGCACCTAATGTGTGCCTTGCCACATGTCTCGCAAGAGGGTACAAAGGTGATCTAGGAATGGATCACCAGATAGCAGTCAAAATTATCCTTAGAGGAATAAGGAAATGTTTCTCGGTTATGGAGGTGATAAAGAGTTCGACATAAAGAGTTACGTTGATGCAAGCTTAACACCTATCCGGATAGCTCTGAGTAGAGATACCGGATACGTATAATGGAGCAATAATTTGGAATAGCTCCAAGTGGAACGTGGTAGCGGCATCTACGATATAAAGTTTTGCGAAATACATAGGGATCTGAATATGGCAAGACCCGTTGACTACAACCTCTCGCACAAGCATAACATGATCAAACCCAGAACTCATTCAGTATTAATCACATAGTGATATGAACTAGATTAGTGACTCTAGTAAACTCTTTGGATGTTGGTCACATGGCGATGTGACCTGTGAGTGTTAATCACATGGCGATGTGAACTAGATTATTGACTCTAGTGCAAGTGGGAGACTGTTGGAAATATGCCCTACAGGCAATAATAAATTGGTTATTATTATATTTCCTTGTTCATGATAATCGTTTATTATCCATGCTAAAATTGTATTGATAGGAAACTCAGATACATGTGTGGATACATAGACAACACCATGTCCCTAGTAAGCCTCTAGTTGACTAGCTCGTTGATCAATAGATGGTTACGGTTTCCTGACCATGGACATTGGATGTCGTTGATAACGGGATCACATCATTAGGAGAATGATGTGATGGACAAGACCCAATCCTAAGCCTAGCACAAGATCGTGTAGTTCCTTTGCTAAAGCTTTTCTAATGTCAAATATCATTTCCTTAGACCATGAGATTGTGCAACTCACGGATACCGTAGGAGTGCTTTGGGTGTGCCAAACGTCACAATGTAACTGAGTGGCTATAAAGATTCGCTACAGGTATCTCCAAAAGTGTCTGTTGGGTTGGCACGAATCGAGACTGGGATTTGTCACTCCGTGTAACGGAGAGGTATCTCTGGGCCCACTAGGTAGGACATCATCATAATGTGCACAATGTGACCAAGGAGTTGATCACGGGATGATGTGTTACGGAACGAGTAAAGAGACTTGCCGGTAACGAGATTGAACAAGGTATCGGGATACCGACGATCGAATCTCGGGCAAGTACAATACCGCTGGGCAAAGGGAATTGAATACGGGATTGGTTGAATCCTCGACATCGTGGTTCATCCGATGAGATCATCGTGGAACATGTGGGAGCCAACATGGGTATCCAGATCCCGCTGTTGGTTATTGACCGGAGAGTTGTCTCGGCCATGTCTGCATGACTCCCGAACCCGTATGGTCTACACACTTAAGGTTCGATGATGCTAGGGTTATAGGGAAAGTATGCACGCAGTTACCGAATGTTGTTCGGAGTCCCGGATGAGATCCCGGACGTCACGAGGAGTTCCGGAATGGTCCGAAGGTAAAGATTGATATATAGGAAGTATGGTTTTGGCCACCGGAAGTGTTCCAGGCATCACCGGTAGTATACCGGGACCACCGGAGGGGTCCGGGGGTCCACCAGGTGGGGCCACCAGCCCCGAAGGCCTACACAGGCCAATAGTGAGAAGGGAGCAGCCCCTAGGTGGGCTGGGGCGCCTCCCACTAAGGCCCAAGGCGCAAGGGAGAGTGGGAGGAGGCAAACCCTAGGTTCAGATGGGCCTTAAGGCCCACCCTAGGTGCGCCCCCCTCTCTCCCCCCTTGGCCGCAACCCTAGATGGGTTTTGGGGCTGCCGCCACCCCTAGGGAGGGAACCCTTCCCCTATATATATTTGAGGTATTGGGGGCTGCAACACACGTGAGATCATCTCCCTCTTGGCGCAACCCTACCTCTCTCCCTCCTCGTCTCTCGTAGTGCTTGGCGAAGCCCTGCTGGAGTTCCGTGCTCCTCCACCACCACCACACCGTCGTGCTGCTGCTGGACGGAGTCTTCCCCAACCTCTCCTTCTTCCCTTGGTGGATCAAGGCGTAGGAGACGTCACCGGGCTGCACGTGTGTTGAACGCGGAGGCGCCGTGGTTCGACGCTTAGATCGGAATCAACCGCGATCTGAATCGCTTTGAGTACGACTCCTTCATCCGCGTTCTTGCAACGCTTTCGCTTAGCGATCTACAAGGGTATGTAGATGCACTCCCCTTCCCCTTGTTTCTAGATTACTCCATAGATTGATCTTGGTGATGCGTAGAAAATTTCAAATTTCTGCTACGATCCCCAACAACGTATTGGGTCTTATTGGGCCATACGGGAAAGAAGGAAAAGGGCCTCAAGGGTGGCCGCACCCCTCCCCTTGGTCTGGTCCGAATTGGACTAGGGAAGGAGGGCGCCCCCTTCCTTCCTTTTCTCCTTTTCCCTTCCTCTTTTCCTATTCCATATGGGAGGTGGAATCCTACTAGGACTAGGGAGTCCTAGTAGGACTCCACACTTGGCACGCCCCCTCCTAGGGCCGGCCTCCTCCTCCCTTGCTCCTTTATATACGGGTGCAGGGAGGCACCCCAAAGACACAACAATTGATTATTAATCTCTTAGCCGTGTGCGGTGCCCCCTTCCATCATAATCCTTGATAATATTGTAGCGGTGCTTAGGGGAAGCCCTGCGACAGTAGAACATCAAGATCGTCGCCACGCCGTCGTGCTGACGGAACTCTTCCCCGACATTCTGCTGGATCGGAGTCCGGGGATCGTCATCGAGCTGAGCGTGTGCTAGAACTCGGAGGTGCCGTAGTTTCGGTGCTTGATCGGTCGGGCCGTGAAGACGTACGACTACATCAACCGCGTTGTGCTAACGCTTCCGCTTTCGGTCTACGAGGGTACGTAGACAACACTCTCCTCTTTCGTTGCTATGTATCACCATGATCTTGCGTGTGCGTAGGAAAATTTTGAAATTACTACGTTCCCCAACATATGAAACCGGGTGGGCCAAAATGAGGCAGATCTGACGTGGCAGCCGCTTTTGGGCGTCCCCATATCCCCTCAGATATGGGCTGAGTATGGCGAGTATCGATCAGTCCGAGTGTTTGAGTCGAATTTATCAAGTTCGGTTGGGTGGCAATTTTGCGGGCAGCCCGCCCATGCGGTTGGGGCAGATATGGGGGTTGGTTTGTAGATGGTCTTATTCACTTGCTTATATTGGTCGCTTGCAAATGACGAACGGCTTGCTGGCTGCGAAATGTGCGAGGGGAGATAGATAGCACAATGAACTTTGATCGTAATCACCATGTTTAATTAGTGAAAGTCTCTTTCCTACTAAAGAACCCTTTTAAGGTAATACGTATCTTTATCATTATACGATAAGGATCATAGTACAAATTAGGTAAGCACCAACTTCTCAAGACTAAAAAGACAACGAAATGCTAGCCTTTGCACAGCTAATTGAAAAATTATAATACAACTTAAAGAATCCCTTGAACTTGACATAAACGTCCATCACCTGACTCCGGTGCCACCACAACAGCCACCAAAGGAAAACAAAGATGGATTGCCTCCTCAGCCAAGTTCGACCCCGCTCTATCACTGATATGCAGCTTTGCAGACCTCCAAGATGGCTCATCAAAGGTGAAGTCATCGTTGTTGAACGAATACCCAAACACGCCGTCCAACTCCAGATCTAGCACCCCTACACGACTAACATGTCGGAGGAGGAAACCATACCTGTCATCCATGAACCACGAGCCAAGCACAGGATCCACCATCTTTCAGATGTCGCCGGGTGCATACCACATCTGCATCCGCTCCTAGACTACCCCCAAGCTCCACGTCAGCGCTGGAGTAAATGCCCTTGCAATAGTGGAGGCTGAGAACACATCTCCACCATGAGGATGCCGTCGTCGTCACGCCATCCTTGCTTGGACAAACTGGTCTCCAAATCCATCCCCAAACGCAGAGCCGATCGCCTCGTTGGGGAAGAATACGAAGATTCTTTATTCAACACCATCAACACGGTAGCCGAAGCCAAGGCGATGGACAACTAGAAAACTAAGCTACTAGGGCCTAGAACGATCGATATGCGTGGATCCGACGACCCCCTTAGCACCGATGACCGAGGTAATCGGCGGAGGGGAGCCACCGAAGGACGGTGGCAGAGGAGACTCTCCTGGCTGCTTGGCGAGATCGCCTCTTCTTTCTTTGAGAGAAGAAAGAAAAGTGGGAACTTTCCTTGGGATCAGCGAGAGAACTTTTCTTCCCGTGGAAGAACCTGATCAAATGTCTACCTATTTCATTTGGTTCTTTTTTATTTCGTATATAAGATTTGACCATATTTATATTAAAAAAATATTAACATCTACAATATCAAATTTATGCAATATAAAAATTATTTTTTCCTTGTAAATACGTAAAAAACTTGTGTATCATTGCATTGATAGAAGAAATTAAATGTAGCAATTACAGACATGAGCTCGAAGCACAAACACGACAGCCAGGTGAGCAAGACAAACAAGCGCAGACAAGCCAAGGGATGCGCAGCCCTACGAAGCTGTCCTAAATCTCGCCAATGAAGTGGCCAAGTCCCTTGGCCCGGGCACGAGCCCATGCTCTATTGTCTTCCTCGATCCGTTGCGGTGCTTTCAGATCCTCCAAGCCGCGAGGATGAAGATGGTTGCAAGGCCGCGTCGTAAGGCCGTCGGGGAATCTCGAATGGATGTGGCGAACCAGTCGCGGAGTTCCGAATCCGGAGATATTAAATTCATGGTGCATCTAATGATATTGATTTTGTAGCGTGGATGTTGATATTTTTACTATAAAGATGGTCAAATTTTATGAGGTTTGACTACAAACAAATCTAGATCTAATGTACAACATAAAAATGACAGAAGGGAGTGTGATCGATGACGGGACAGGCCGGCCGGTGGTACGTGGCGAAACGGCGGGTTCGGACGCGTTTGCCCGGCGGTCGATCGTTTTGGTGCTGGTGGCCGCCCCACTACCCCACTCGCCGACGACGAGGCCACCGGCCAGTCCACACTCGCCAGCTTCTTCCCATCCTCGCAGCTGTTGCCTATTTAGGCGGTCACATACACTGCTGCTTTATTCATCGATCGTTCGCGGGCTAGCTTAGCTACTTGCATGAAAACGACGACATGCATGCGTGCTAATCTTGTGGGATTAACGACCATCGATCGCAACACTGAGTAGCTTGTCACGCCACACGTACGGCCAGCTCTTGTGTTTGTTCCTTCTTAAATCTTAATCACCAGACACCTGCTGACCGGCGTGCACACACGGCAGCACCGTTGTGGAAGATAGTGGCGGGTGACGTGATGTGCGATGGATCGCTCCGATTAAATCCCATGGTGCGCGACGGCGACGGCGACGGCGACGGGGCCGACGCCATGGTGCCCTCCCTGGTGGGGCTGCCGGTGCGCCGCGTTTGCTCGGAGCCGGCGACACGTACGTCCGTCCACGCGGGGTCTCGATAACTACCTAATTCTAGGGAGGCACGTAACGCGCGGGCTCGGATATATTGGTTGATTGACTAGCTTTTGGACGATTTGGACACGCCGTGCGTCCCATGCGCTCCACGTACTGGGCACCTAATCTGCTGCTGCTGCTCCGTGTGAGCCCGGGTACGTACGTGGGGGTCACTGTTGGAGAGGAGAGGAGAGGAGAGGAGGAGAGTGAGTCGCCACGTTTCTCCTTCCGGTCTGTCACGCAGCACTTTTCTGCCTAACCTAACGCCGGCTGCCAGCAAATAATATCTCAGCACCGGCAAGCTGCGGTCATGGCTGATGTATACGTGGATGGATCAGAGTCGCGAAAGAGACCGCGCAAAAAGAAAAGGAAGAATGTACCACGGTGATTTGGGGTAGGAGTCCATTTGCCGACGGCGCATGCGAATTGCATGCAGATTCCAGCCGCCTGGATGCACGGTCAAAGAATGCGTAGCTGGCGACAGTGAATGATCACTGGAGTACGTCTGATTTCTTCTTCTTTCCTTTTCTTTTTGCAAGTTGGAGTAAGAAGTCTTGAGTTCTGACCGAGAATGTGCGTGATTGCCCCATCTGATAGACAGGTTGACGTACAAGATAACCCATCCATGTACACCACTGTTATCTGAAGGAGACAGGCAGATGAGTCAACCTTGAACATGACGCACAAATTTCACAAAAAACAAAAATAAAAAGTGAAGTGTGGCTGCTGGGATTCGAGCCCAGGTCTCCACGGCCACAACGTGGAATTCTCACCACTAAACTACAGCCACTTTGATGTCCTGGCTAAGGAATCATCCTATTTGTATACAATACGTACACCCCAACACGCGTTTCAAAATAAGAAACTTCTCCTTCTGTACGGGTCCCAGCCCAAGACAGTCTGAATGGGTTACGGAGCAAGGCCCAGGAGGCCCGTCCGACGACGGGCCGACGGTCAAGCCCCACCAACCCCCGAGCGCGAATCTCCAGGCGAGAGACACCGGCTCAAAACCCCCTCGACCGCGCATTCTTAGGGTTTCCTCTCTCTCCTCGGCTCCGCCCAGGCAACTCCACCCCCAATCCAACCGTACCGGCGGCGGCGAACGCGGCGACGAACCCGCGCAGCGCAGCCCAGGCGCCATGGCCGCGCCGGAGGCACCCACGTGCTACGTCGGGGTCGCGCGCCAGTCCGCCGCCTTCCGCCTCATGAAGCAAATGGTACGTACGCTACGCGGTCCCTGACGCGATCACCTCCTCGGCGGAAATTTACGATTAGAAAATGTAGAAAAAAAATTATGAATGTTTGGTGTGCCTGGCCTCGACTTGGCAAGGTAGACTATATAGAGCCGCTTAGCATTCAGTAATTCATTTGAGTTGCATATATGCAGGCTTGTTTACAGTTAAACTTTCCAGGAGTTGCTATTGGCCAGCCTGTTCGTGTAGCTAGCAACTTTCGTTAATTGTTACGGAGATAGAAACTTAAGATATTGTTTTAGGATTGCTATATTCAAAGTTGCAAATATAGCGAATGTGTCTACTCATAGGGAGAAGCTAAAATTTATGCTATCTCGGTGTGCTGCAACTGCACACAGAGTATGATTTATCTAAAATTTCGAGGTTTTTCTTAGCAAACGTGTATGAGGGGTATGGATAAATTGGTGTTTGTCAAGTTGTACTGACGGTGACTGCGTGTTCGATTTAGAAATGGTCTATTGTACTGATCTCTCCATGATTAGTCTTTCTCTTCTTGTGTGGTAGGGATGGGAAGAAGGTGAAGGCCTCGGGAAAGACAAGCAGGGTATAAAGGGGCATGTCAGAGTGAAACAAAAGCAGGACACACTAGGTATGCTTAGCTCTTTGTAGAAATACTGCCCGATTTAAGCATTTGTTGAGTAAAGAAGCATATTTGTCTGATCGGCCATGGGTGGGGTCGCTGAAATCCGAGTCTGTTCTCCTACGCAGGTGTTGGTGTGGACAATCCTCAGAACAAATGGGCGTATGATACCACCCAGTTCGATGATATACTAAAGAAACTGAAAGTGGTATGGTGTATAGCAATTCTTTTCTCTGCTGCTTGTATCAATGAATAATGATTCAAGTGTCTGATCATGTCCTTTTATGTTTTTCTTTGTCATTTGGTAATGGCCCCTCTCTGCGCTGACAGCAATCTACTACTCCTGCTAAAGGTAGCATGAAAAGTCTGCATGTATGTTCTATTTTTATAATCTATTTTGTTAGTTATTGTTTAATGTTGTTAATTGTTTCTACAGAAATTGAGGATGTAAGCAGTTCACCTGACAGTACACCCAAGAAAGATAAACCTGCAAAAGATGAAGTCGCTAAAGTTACCCGGCCTCAAGGAAGGTTGGTCTCGCCCCTAATTTCAATCCTTTGATTTATATTTTCTTGTCATCACACCATTATTTCTTACAGATATAAGAAAAGGGAGAGGGGGAAAAGTGTGAGGGGTTATTCAGCAGTTGATCTTGAAGGCATACTTGTGAGTGATTCTTTTCTTGCATGTTGATTCTGTCAGGCAATCTACTTAGTGTCAATGAACATTTGTTTCCTCCTTCAGAGTGTGTACCATGTGGTTAACCTGTAATATCTTGTAAGATTGAAACATTGTGTTGGAACAGGTTCGGAAGAAGGAAAATGATTGCGAGGTGGATCAGGAAGTTCAACCATCATGTATGGAAGAGCCTGATATCACCATCGGCCAGGGTGCAGGTTGGCAGCTCATCTGCATATGTCCTTTAACTATTTTTTTCTGGACATGATTGCAATATATTGCATTAGCTGTCGCCCTATAATTAAAGGGTGTGCATTTGATTAAACTCTAAAGATTCCAGAATGCTTGCTAGTTTGGGTCTGGTTATCGATAATTTTGCATGTTTTCTAATTATATAGAAGTCTGGTCGTTAGGTTTCTACTGCTATACTTAGAAAACTGCAAAATACTCCAATTTTTTTAGTTTGGTGTGTGCACTGCATATAAGTTAATTATCTGCTTACTGTTGTGAGATTTGCTGATTATACTGTTGATGAACTTGGTTAGAAAGGAAGTCTGTGTGCTACGACTGTCCTATTCTGCTGCTTAACCAAAAAAGCACATTTTTGTTGAATTTAAATTAGTGTGCTATTGTTCATTTCTTATTGCTGAACTGTTCTGAAAATGTGCTATAAGAACTTCATTGAGGTTTTAGTAACTTTCAGTGTCAACTTAATGTTGATTCAGTATCCCAAGCTGAAGATGTGAACTGGTGGGGGCACAAGTTTGGATATGTATCAGGAGGCTTTTTAGGAGCAAAATCTCGCAAGAATAAAAAAGATAATTCTAATGTCCGTCAGATGTTTGGGGAAGATGATCAAGAAAATCTGTACAACCTTGTTCAGGTTAGTATGCACAACCCATAAGGTTCCCTGATGTCTTACTGTCAGCTCTGTTATTTCTAAAATTGACCTTGATAGGTTAAGTACCGTCCCTTGTTGGTATCTTGTCAATGCTGATGATTCTGGAAGCTTGTCAGCTGCATCTAAGTACCTTGTTTGCCAATTAATTTCATTTGGCTGAGATTACGTCCATACATTCTCACTTGAAGCATTGAATTTCTGTGAATGAAATTTCGCATGGTTACGCAATTTGTCTGATCTAATGTCATACAAACTGATATAATTCCCTGGCTGCCCCTGGTGTGCTATACCACCCTACGTGTAATGGTGGTTCATGCATTAAGATTCACGTAGTCGTCATCTTCATTTTATGACATTTCATTTTACACCTTAAGAAAGTCAACCCTACATTGTCTAAATGTCCAAAACAAAGGTCAATGAGGCCTAGATTCCACTGCCACTCAATCATTAATTTCATTTTCAACGCCTAACATTAGGGATGCAAATTTGGAGCCTTTAGGGTACCCTCCGACCCTACTTACTGCAACCAAATGAACTAAAGTTTCAGAAATGAAGTGAATTCTGAAAATTGAGCTCATTTTGTTGAACTAAAGAGGGTCCGAGGGTACCCTCAAGGTTCCAAATTTGCATGCCTACCTAACATACAGTGAAATATATTTGTAGAAGCAACATATGAATAGTGTATCACATGCTTTATAATGATGCATAGTACAGACACATAATAACCGATTCTCAAAGCATGACCTGTGGTATATAACAAGCGGGTGTAGCCCACCGTTAATAAGCAAATCAGCATTTGTACCTCAATTCCCAATATATCCATTATTTACAAACGATCTCTCTGCAGGACAAAGCTACATCTGGAAAGCAGGGTCTTGGCATCAAGGACCTGCCGATGAAAGTTGGTGGCCAGCGTTGGAAGGGGAACAAAACCTCTCTTGGTGATAGTGACGAGGAAAACTCAACCCAGTCTGAATTATCAGAAGTGGAAGAAGATGAAGACGAGGAAGGATCTGCCAGTGATGCTAAAGTAAATGAAGTACATGTGAAAACCGTAAAAGAAGTTTGCGTGGATGCTAAACCTAAAACCAAGTTCAAGAAGCTTTGCAAAAAAATTCTTCGTCAGGTAGAATCTCATTTCTTCTTTGTGTGAGGCACTGAAGCTTATAGAAGCTGTTGAACACATGATGTTCATTATTTGTTACTCTTTGCAGGCTCCATCTCAGTCCATGAAATTGAAGGAGCTCAAGGAAGCTGTTGAAGAACACTCAACTATTTTGTCCGACTTCTCCTGTAGACGTGAAGCTCTTTCATTCTTGAAGAGGAAGGTATATAACGCTTCACATTGTTGTTTGGCAGGCCCTATTGATACATGTAGATTAAGCTTGTCATGCTCATGCAAATCCATTTGGAAGTACCGCTATTCTCATCTAAGCTTTTGTTGCCATTGCTTACATCTGATTCACTTTTCTTGTTGAATTTTCCAGCTCCAGGGAAGCAAGAAATTCAATCTGGAGGGCAAAAGGGTTCATCTTGTATCATGAAGCAAATACGAAGCCTACGGGAGACAATATGATTTTGCGTGTGGCTCCTGCAGTCATATATTTGTCGATTGTTGCTTCGGACGAGTATACATACAGGCTGTGCACCAAGTGGCACGGTATAGATGTAAGGAGTCATAGGCCTGGGACGGGGGCCAAAATTTTGCAAATCTTGCCAGCTGCTGGAAATTTGGAAGTGTGTGCTGAGTCATCTGTATCGTAATATCCATGTAGCTGATGCATCTATAGGTGTTTGTAATTTTTTTTTGTTGGGTGTAGACTTGTATTTAGAGGATGGTTATGCCTATTGTGCATTGGCTGTCTCGGGTTTAGAACTCGCTCATATAAGTCTCCAAACTCACTTTGCTCCATAAGTTTCCACATGCATATGATCATCAACTATTTTTCCCCCTGCTCAGCATCTCATACAAGTCTCCAAACAAACTTTGCTCCATAAGTTTCCACATGCATATGTTCATCAACTATTTTTTCCCCAGCTCAGCATCGGTGTTAATTTAACCAACAATCTGCAGGCAGTCATGGGGATATTTGTTCAGTTAAATCTGACAAAGCATAGAGTTCTAAACCTTGTTGAACCTTGATACACCTCATTTTTCTGCAAATAGTTGAATCTTCTTGCGTGTTTTCATTGTGCTGTCTGAGTCTTCAGGCTTGAGTGAATTGCATTTCGAATCAATCATGTTTGTGCATTGTGAAATCATTGATCTCCACATCTAGCCTTTAGGGCTCCTTTGATACAAAGGAATTTCGTTTGATTTTTGAAGGATTTGGATCCTTAGAATTTTTTTCCTAGGATAGTCGTTTGATTCACAGGATTGAAATCCTTACAAGTTTTTCCATGGTATTCATTTCGTTGGAAACTTACATCCACTCAAACCTCTTTGTTGAATTCCTTTATTTTTCCTGTGCTATAGATTTTATAGGGTACAAAAGGACATGACACTCAATTCTCGTGTTTTTCTTATTCTTGCATTTTGAGAATCTTGTGAATCGAAGAGGCCCTTACATAGAGATGACTTCTCGTTGGTGTACAAAGTGCAAAGGCATGAAGGCAAAGGAATCGTATCCTCTAACATAGAGAAGGAAATTCACAATGCTAGAGTCCTAACCTAGTGTAAAATGAAGAAGGGAAGTTAGAGAAGGTTAGTAGGTATTAGCAGGTTATTTACTATTGATATTTACTGTAGATATAAATAATTTAAAATTAATTTTATTTCACCATCAACTTATTTGTGTGTAATTACTATAAATGTACACACTAGATCATCAATTTGCAAATTAATTTAAGTTGTTTTAGGCTCAACCATATGAATAGAAAGAAGGAAAGTTAGAGTATTGTAGCTTCTCTAACTTCCCTTCTCAATGTTAGAGAGGATCCGGTTCCGAAGACAAAGTGATCACTTGGATTTACACTACTAATATAAGTAATTCATGGTACGACTGCAACGGAGGAACAAACTACTGACCACTTAATACAATACATAAATAGCAGGGATGCTTTACATAACATAAACATAATGTAACACCTAATATCAAGACCAATTCAAATGACATGATCTATTAGGCAGTCACCCAGATAATAGCATGGGTAAATACACTAAAGCGTGGACACATCTCGAGGGTGGGTAATGGTGAGAATAAACATCTGGTCTGATGCATGGGTGCCAAGTATAGCGGCCCGGACCCGCCCCCACCCCCACCTCCCGTGGGTATGATATCATCTCAAAAGTATGCGACCTTATCGACCCTGTAACAGGGCAATGGTACGAGGAGTTAGTGAATGAGACATTTTCGCCTGTGGATGTTCAATACGTTATGGCTATTCCACTTACCGCATATTTTTTTTTGAAAGATCCGGTTTTGCTGGCTTCATTGATTTTGCATGGAGTTTTAACAAAAATGATGTGTCCTCTGTCCGCTCAGCGTATCACGTCGAGTGGAATCATCAACACAGTGGAAAATTGAGGCGTACTACTGGATTGGAGTCTATGGGTCCCAATGGAATTTAAGACAAAATCTGGAAATTACAGTGCCCTGCCAAAGTTTAGTTTTCCTTTGGGGAACACTTAGATGGACTCTTCCCTACCGTGTTAACTTGATAATTCAGCATACCAAGGCCTTAGGACAATGCCCGGCACTGGCGGAGCTATGTGTTGAGCTGCAGGGCCCTGCCGTGTTAACTTGGCAATTCAGCATATCAATGTCTTAGGACAATGGCCGGCACCGGCGGAGCTATCTGTTGAGCTGCAGGGCCATCCCCCACCCCCACCCCAAGCCCCTGGATATTTTGTGAAGAAACACTGTTTTGGATGACACAAATTAATAGAAATACTATTTGCCCCTCAGTAATCCCTTGCTAGCTCCGCCGCTGATGCCCGGTGTATAACATAGGAGTGAAAGATGTCACACACCTCCTCTTTAGATGCAGGAGAGCTTCAAAGGGTTGGCGTCTATTAGGGCTTGACGAAATTATTGATAAAGCATGTGGTACTGTAGAGCAGGAGAATTTGTGGGGGATATTATTATCAGACATGACCCGCCCAGGAGGGGCCGGGTCAGCCCCAATGGCGGGTTATGCTAGAAGCCCAGTAAACATTCAAGACGATTGTTTATTAAACCTTATAGAAGGCCCAAAGGCCTGGAGGCGGCTTAAGGCCCGATATTGTAAACCGCCGTATGTAAGGAAAGGCTTGTAAAGAAAGGCATGTAAAGGAAGTCACCGAGCCGGACACGATTATGAGCCGGCCGGGACTCTGTATGCCACCAGGCGTCAACCCATGTATATAAGGGGACGACCCAGTGGCGGCTTAGGACAAGAAACAACAAATCGATAACCAAGCCGGCGAGTTGAGCCTCTTGGTGATCGAAACCCCAGCAATACCAATCCCAACTAGACGTAGGCTTTTACCTTCATCATAAGGGGCCGAACTACTATAAAACCCTCTCGTATCCTTTGTCCCGATTAACCCCTTTAAGCTTCCTAGTGTGATGGCCCTACGACTAAGTCCTTGCTCTAGGACATCTGCCGCGACAATTCCACGACAGTTGGCGCCCACTGTGGGGCCAGCGCACGGTGGATTTGAGTTCTTGAAGGGAAGCTTCGAAGGGCTCAAGGGATACGCTGTGGGCCGGATGACCAAGATCGTCCCGACAAGCTCTACATCGACGACGAAGGCTGGGGCCCCAAGGCCGGCTCAATTGAGTACGGGTACCGGGTCCCCTTCGGCGGAATTCACGTCTTCATCGGCCGGATCGGCGAGTCAGGTCCTGAGCCGGACGTCCACACCAACCTCATCGAAACGGCTCAGCGCGCGAGGACCGCCCGTGTTCAATCTGCCGTGAAGCATGCCTTCGTAGGATGCGTCCACAGCAGTGAATACTCTGAAGGATCGGTGGAGGGCGGTGAGACGGCCGTCTATTCTGACACTGCAACATCAACGGGCGAGACGGACTCTTTGTACCAGCTGCAGGACGGCATGCTCGGGGGCTGTTCCAATGGCAGCAGTATTCCAGACCCCCTTGAGCCGCTGAATTGGGCCGGAGTCTTCATGGCAGGAACACAGCCCGGGCAGAACTCTACAGCAGCAGCGGCGACAACAACTACCGGGTCGGCCACAGCCGGGTCAGGAGACCCCGCGCGCCCTCCGGCTCAGATCTTGATGGACCTCATGGATAAACTGACGACTCTGTTGACTGCCGTGGTAGAGCCGGCGGATAAGGCCCAGCATGACGCAGAGGTGGCACGTGTACGTGAAGAGATGGTGCAAGCTAAGGAAAATCTAGCCACAGAGGAAGTCAGGATGGCGGCAGAGCGGGCAGCTTTGGACGTTCGTGCTCAACAGCTTCAAGCGGAGACCTTCCGGCTCTCGGTGGATCTGAACGCATCGAACGAGGTCATGAGGAGGAGGCATCAGAAAACTCAATCACGTCTGCCTCTCACGCTCGATCCTAGGAATCTTTTTCATACACCCAGAGCCGGGGGAAGTAACCCGCCGGAGGCACCCCGGGTTACAACACCCGGCGAGCCGGTCCAACCTCGTGCCATGGATCCACCTCGTATAATTACTGCTCTGCCTCGTTACGTCCCAACGCCGCCGGGTCACTTCTCCAACCCCTTGGAAAACCTCATCGCAGCATCACCTCGTCTGGCGGCTCTTCCGATGGAAGGTGACTCACCGGCGGCGGTTGAAACACGGAGGGTAAGAGAACTTCTTCAAACAGCTCTGGCACAGCAGGATGCCTACTTCTACAGTCGAGGCAGGATCCTTTCAACTCCTCGTCCAAGCCGGAGCCTGAGTTACAGTAGGCATATGGAATCCGCGGACATGTCAAACAATGCTCAACGCCACAACCGGCCGTACAAGCATGAGCCGGTGCGGGCTGGAGCCCTTAACTTGGCGGATCAGGAGAGGATTCGACAAGAGGCAGAACGAGCAGTTCAAATGGCAGCAGAGCATGCGGCTCATCAAACTTTTCTGGCTTATCCAGCAACCTCGGCCGACGCAGGAGTGGCCACAAGAACCGGAGGTGTTCCTTGCTTGGTACCGGCCATACGTAATGAGCGTTTGCCAAAGGATTTTAAGGGGCCTCGTAAGGTGCCTAATTACACGGCTGACTTACAACCCGGGGCTTGGATTGAGAGTTATGAGATGGCTATGGAGTTGTTGGAGGTCAGCGACGCAGCAATGGCCAAGTATTTCACTATGATGTTGGATGGAACAGCTCGTACTTGGTTGAAAGGATTGCCACCCAATTCTATCGGCTTATGGGCGGAGTTGAAGGCCCAGTTCATCCAGAACTTCAAAGACACGTGTAAGAAACCTATGTCGATTGTGGACCTGACCAATTGCAAGCAAGAGGATGGTGAATCCACAACCCATTGGGTGCGCCGGGCCAAGGAGATAATACATTCATCTGATAAAATGGATGCCGGCTCAGCAGTCTTAATGTTGGAGAAAAATTGCCGTTTCGAACCTCTGAAGCAGAAGCTGGGGCGGCTCAAGCGTGACTGTAATGACATGGGAATGTTGATGGCGGCTCTTGTCAAGTATGCTGATTCTGATACTACCAAGGACCCGCTGTCTGACGAAGAAAAGGCAACAAAGGGAAAGAAGAACGGCAACGACAAGGGTCATCAGCATAACCCAGCGAATCAAGGAGGTAATAAACGTAAGGCTGATGAGTTTGTTGCTAACACCAATGCACAGGGCAGAAATCAACGGCGCAAGGGCAGACAGCCCCCTCGGTCAGGCGGGTCAGGTCCCACCCTTGAGCAATTATTGAATGAGCCTTGTCCAAAGGACGGCACCCGGGAGAAGCCAGCCACCCACCTGTGGAAAGATTGTACGATCATGAAGGCGTTTAAAAATTCAAACGCGTTTGATGGAGGTCACGGCCCAGGTGGCGGCTCAGGTGGAGGCGGTTTCCAAGGCCCAGGTGCCGGCTCAGGTGGAGGAGGATTCCACGGCCAGGGCCATCCCGGTAACCAAGGAGGGTATAATCCGCAAACCGGCCAAGGTAATCAGCAGCAGCAGTCTGGATATCAGAGCAACCCGAAGCAGCTGAATAGTGGGTAATACCATGTATTCACCACTAGCTTATGTAAGAGAGACCAGAAGCTTCACAAGAGGGCCGTCAATGCCGTTGAGCCGGCGATTCCACGTTACTTACGTTGGTCAGAGCAGCCTATTGTGTGGAGCAGAGAGGATCATCCACCCCGGGTCGATAATCCGGGTCACTTGGCTTTGGTAGTGGCACCTTAGGTTGGTGGATACAAATTCACTAAGGTACTCATGGATGGAGGCAACAACATCGACATCCTCTACTACGAGACGTTCCACCGGATGGGATTGACTGATAAGAGTCTTAAACAATCCAACACTGTTTTTCACGGTGTGGTTCCTGGCAACTCGGCATACCCAGTGGGTAAGATTGAACTAGACGTAGCCTTTGGGGATGAGTATGACTCCAGAGCAGAAAAATTAACCTTTGAGGTGGTTAAGATCAAAAGCCCGTATCATGCTCTGTTTGGACGGCCGGCTTATGCCAAATTCATGGCTCGGCCATGTTATGTGTATTTGCAGCTTAAGATGTCGGGTTATAAGGGCACCATTACAATACATAGGAGCCGGAAAATAGCTTTGGAGTGTGAAGAATGTGATGCTGCCTATGCTGAATCTGTCTGTGCAACAGAGGAGTTAAAGTTTTACAAAGAGCATGTTGACCCGGAAGACATGACATCACTAAAGAAACCAACAACAGAGCATGAGCCGGTGTTGAAGTTCAAATCAGCTGATGACACCAAGATGGTTGACTTTGTGCCTGGCGACTCATCCAAGAAGTTCATCATCAATGCAAACTTGGATCCAAAATAGGAAAGCGCGCTCATCGAGTTCATCCGTGAGAACTGGGACATCTTCGCATGGAAACCTTCAGACATGCCGGGTGTCCCGAGGGAACTCGCTGAACACACTCTCAATATTGATCCAAAGTTTAAACCTGTCAGGCAGTTTCTCCGACGGTTCAATGAAGAAAGGCGCAAGGCCATTGGAGAAGAGGTGGCCCGGCTTTTGGCAGCTGGGTTCATTGTAGAAGTCTTTCACCCGGAGTGGTTAGCCAACCCGGTGCTTGTACTAAAAAAGAATGGCACGTGGCGTATGTGTGTGGATTACACCGATCTGAACAAGGCTTGTCTGGCTGATCCTTTTGCCCTCCCCCGTATTGATCAGATCATTGATACTACGGCGGGTTGCGCACGTTTGAGTTTCTTGGATGCTTATTCTGGTTATCATCAGATCAAGATGGCAGTCAAGGATCAGGAGAAGACGGCTTTTATCACTCCTTTTGGAGCTTTCTGCTATGTGTCTATGCCTTTTGGTCTTAAGAGCGCCCAGGCGACTTACCAACAGTGTGTGCAGAATTGTCTTCACGATCAAATTGGGCGTAATGTTCATGCTTATGTGGATGATATAGTGGTAAAATAGGAGGAAACCTTGGTCACAGATCTGAAAGAGACTTTCGATAATCTCCAGGTATACAAAATGATGCTTAACCCGGCCAAGTGTGTTTTTGGAGTCCCAGCCGGCAAGCTCTTGGGTTTTTTGGTGTCTAACCGAGGTATTTAGTCTAACCCGGAGAAAATCAAGGCAATTACATCCCTAGCCAAACCAACATGCATCAATGACGTTCAATGACCGGCGGGCCGTGTTGCCGATTTGAGCCGGTTCATAAGCCAGTTAGGGGAGAAGGCAATGCCTCTGTATCAGATGATGAAGAAAACAGATGATTTTGTTTGGAGCGATGCTGCGAACTCTGCTTTTGAAGATCTGAAGACATAGCTTGCTGAGCCACCGGTCCTGGCTGCTCCAGTTGAGAAAGAGCCACTGCTATTATACGTGGCCGCCAACTCACGAGCTGTTAGTGTGGCTATTGTGGTGGAGCGCAAGGAGTCTGGCAAGGAGCATCCGGTTCAACAAACGGTTTACTACGTCAGTGAGGTGCTAATTGAATCCAAGCAACGATATCCACATTGGCAGAAGCTCGTATATGGGGTGTTCATGGCAAGCCGAAGCTTAAGCATTATTTTCAGGGACATCCAATCACCGTGGTTAGCTCTGCTCCTCTGGGAGACATCATTCAAAATAGAGAAGCCACTGGGCAAGTCGCCAAGTGGGCGATTGAGCTTGGGTCTCATGGGTTGAAGTATGTGCCACGTACCGCGATCAAATCTCAAGCACTGGTTGACTTCATTAATGACTGGGCAGAGATGCAGATGCCAGAAGAAAAGCCAAACAACACGTATTGGACTATTCATTTTGATGGGTCCAGACAGTTGGAAGGCTCGGGGGCTGGAGTTGTGTCAACCTCTCCGCCAGGTGACAAATTTTGTTATGTGTTACGGTTGATGTTTCCTTGCACTAACAACGCAATAGAGTATGAAGCCTTGCTCCATGGTCTTCGAGTGGCAAAAGAGATGAGTTTGAGCCGGGTCAGATGTCTTGGCAACTCAGATCTAGTGGCTCAACAGGTATCAGGCAAGTGGGATTCCAAGGACCCTCTCATGGCGGCTTATCGCCGGGAGGTTGATACTGTTGCAGGGCATTTTAAAGGTTATCAGGTGGAGCACATTGATCGTCGAAAGAACGAAGCGACTGATGCTTTAAGCCGGTTGGGGTCTCAGTGTAAGCCGGTACCACCTAACACCTTTTTGGATGTTTTGCATAACCCGTCTGTCAAGTTGCCCACAGAAGAAGATTTAGCTATTCCTGACCCGAAGGCGCAGTTGGTGGCGGCTCTTCATGTCATCCCAGATTGGACAATGCCATTCTTGGCTTACATGACCCGGGGAGAGTTGCTAGCGGATGAGACCCTGGCTCGACAGATAACACGGCGGTCTAAGTCAATGACAATTTCGGATGGAGAACTATACCATCGCAGCGTCTCCGGAGCGTTTCAGCGGTGTGTTTCCCCCGAAGAAGGTTAAGAAATACTTCGTGAGATCCATGAAGGTGATTGTGGTCATCACGCCGGGTCAAAATCTCTGGTGGCCAAGGCTTTTCGTCACGGTTTTTACTGGTTGACGGCTCACGCTGATGCAGAGGATCTGGTCAGCAGATATGATGGATGTCAAAAGTTCGCACGACGAGCGCACGTGCCGACTCAATGATGACCCACAAGTATAGGGGATCGCAACAGCTTTCGAGGGTAGAGTATTCAACCCAAATTTATTGATTCGACACAAGGGGAGCCAAAGAATATTCTCAAGTATTAGCAGCTGAGTTGTCAATTCAACCACACCTGGAAACTTAGTATCTGCAGCAAAGTGTTTAGTAGGAAAGTAACACGATAGTGGTGGTAACGGTAACAAAACAGTAATGAAAGCAAAGTAATATTTTTTGGTATTATGTAGTGATTGTAACAATAGCAACGAGAAAGTAAATAAGCATAAACCAGTATATGGAAAGCTCATAGGCATCGGATCAGTGATGGATAATTATGCCGGATGCGGTTCATCATGTAACAGTGATAACATAGGGTGACACAGAACTAGCTCCAATTCATCAATATAATGTAGGCATGTATTCCGAATATAGTCATACGTGCTTATGGAAAAGAACTTGCATGACATCTTTTGTCCTACCCTCCCATGGCAGCGGGGTCCTAATGGAAACTAAGGGATATTAAGGCCTCCTTTTAATAGAGAACCGGAACAAAGCATTAGCACATAGTGAATACATGAACTCCTCAAACTACGGTCATCACCGGTAAGTATCCCGATTATTGTCACTTCGGGGTTAACGGATCATAACACATAATAGGTGACTATAGACTTGCAAGATAGGATCAAGGACTCTCATATATTAATGAAAACATAATAGGTTCAGTTCTGAAATGATGGCACTCGGGCCCTAGTGACAAGCATTAAGCATAGAAAAGTCATATCAACATCAGTCTCAGAACATAGTGGATACTAGGAATCAAACTAGGCCTAGGCGTTCAGTATAAACCGAAAATTCGGTTTTTACCGTTCAGTGTTTTATTAAATTCGGTTTGCCGAACTGGAAACCGAAAATGGCAATGCAGAACAGGTAACCGATATTTCGGTTGACCGAAAATTTCGGTTCAGTTTCGGTATATACCGATACACCGAGACGTGAATAGTGCGCTTTGCACTTGTGCCCGACACCCCTCACGCATGGCCTACTTCTCCTTAAACAAACGAGGTGGGACTAAACATGATGGTTGCTGGCCGGTCGCTCTGCCTTATGCCAAGAAGCCCATAAAGTCGACTAAAATAAAAATAAAAAAGAAGCCCACGGACTCATGCAGTCACGTGGCTGAGCTTTCTTTGGGCCTTGCATGCATGTTGGTTGCAGGGCCTGCACGCATGTGGCCGCGCAGGCGCATGCGGGCTGGATTGCATGCACCTTAGCGATGTACAACTGGCTGGAAGACATGCGTACGCACTGTTCAGTATCTTTTCCGATTAACCGAAAATAAAACTAAACTTACCGAACTTAATTCGGTTATTGAGTGTAGAAACCAAATTTTTCTGCATCATTGGTAAAAACCAAAAATTCGGTTTTTTCGGTTACGGTTTCGGTTCGGTGTTCGGTTCATCGGTTTTTATGCCCACCCCTAGATCAAACCCTAACAAAACTAACTCGATTACATGATAAATCTCATCCAACCCATCACCGTCCAGCAAGCCTACAATGGAATTACTCAAGCACAGCGGTGAGCATCATGAAATTGGTGATGGAGGATGGTTGATGATGATGACGGCGACGAATCCCCCTCTCCGAAGCCCCGAACGGACTCCAGATCAGCCCTCTCAAGAGGTTTTAGGGCTTGGCAGCGGCTCCGTATCGTAAAACGCGATGAAATCTTCTCTCCTATATTTTTCTCCCCGAAAGCAGTTATATAGAGTTGGAGTTGGAGTCGGGAGGTCTCCAGGGGCCCACGAGGTAGGGGGCGCGCCCTAGGGGGGGCGCCCCCCACCCTCGTGGCAAGGGTGTGGGCCCCCTGGTCTTCATCTTTGGCGAGGATTCTTTATTATTTATTGTAAGATATTCCGTGGAGTTTCAGGTCATTCCGAGAACTTTTGTTTTCTGCACATAAAACAACATCATAGCAATTCTGCTGAAAATAGCGTCAGTCCGGGTTAGTTCCATTCAAATCATACAAGTTAGAGTCCAAAACAAGGGCGAAAGTGTTTGGAAAAGTAGATACGACGGAGACGTATTAACTCCCCCAAGCTTAAACCCTTGCTTGTCCTCAAGCAATTCAGTTGACAAACTGAAAGAAATAAAGAAAAACTTCAAACTCTGTTTCTCTTGTTGTTGTAAATGTGTCAAGCTAGCATTCAAGTTTTCAGCAAAGATTATAACTAACCATATTTGCAATAATTATCAGGTCTCATGATTACCCATATCAATAGCATAATCAACTAGCAAGCCATAATAATAAATCTCGGATGACAACACTTTCTCAAAACAATCATAATATGATATAACAAGATGGTATCTCGCTAGCCCTTTCTGAGACCGCAAAACATAAATGCAGAGCACCTTTAAAGATCAAGGACTGACTAGATGTTGTAATTCATGGTAAAAGATATCCAATCATAGTCACACCCAATGTAAACTAACAATAATGAATGCAAATGACAACGGTGCTCTCCAGCTAGTGCTTTTAATAAGAGGGTGATGACTCAACATAAAAGTAAATAGATAGGCCCTTCGCAGAGGGAAGCAGAGATTTGTAGAGGTGCCAGAGCTCGGTTTTGAAATAGAGGTGAATAATATTTTGAGCGTTATACTTTCATTGTCAACGTAACAACCAAGAGATGGCGATATCTTCCATGCTGCACACATTATAGGCGGTTCCCAAACAGAATGGTAAAGTTTATACTCCCCCTCCACCAACAAACATCAATCCATGGCTTGCTCGAAACAATGAGTGCCTCCAACATACATCAGGTCCCAGGGGGAGTTTTGTTTTGCAATTATTTTTGATTTAGTTTGCATAAAGCATGGGACTGGGCATCCCGGTGACCAGCCATTTTCTCGTGAGTGAGGGGCGGAGTCCACTCCTCTTGAGAATAACCCGCCTAGCATGGAAGATAAAGGCAACCCTAGTTGATACATGAGCTATTCGAGCATACAAAACATGATGATTATTTGAAGGTTTAGAGTTTGGCACATACAAATTTACTTGGAACGGCAGGTAGATACCGCATATAGGAAGGTATAGTGGACTCATGTGGAATAACTTTGGGGTTTAAGGAGTTTGGATGCACAAGCAATATTCCCGCTTAGTACAGGTGAAGGGTAGCAAAAGACTGGGAAGCGACCAACTAGAGAGCGACAACACCAATTGAAAGAACATGCGGTGCCCCCATGTTTGGTTTTGGTAATTGATGACAATCTCTATGGACTAATGGTTGCCTTGAGTTATATTTGAATGTTTTGTCCATAGGCTTTTCTTGGAGTACATGTGTTGGTTTCAAGGAGAGTTTGTGTTGACCAAGGTGCTATTAAGGAATTATCCAAAGCTTGGTCATGTGAGAGTTGAGCTTATTGCAAGCATGTCTTGAAGAATAAGATTGTGTGATCAAAGTACATGTGTTGGTTTCAAGGAGAGTTTGTGTTGACCAAGGTGCTATTAAGGAATTATCCAAAGCTTGGTCATGTGAGAGTTGAGCTTATTGCAAGCATGTCTTGAAGAAGAAGATTGTGTGATCATTCATGTTTACCTTCAAGACATCATCCAAATGAAGAGAGTTGGAAAGATTCAAGGTTGATCAAGACTAAGTCAAGAGTGAATCAAGTTGATCAACTCACAAAGCGTAGAAGATGTACCGAGAGGGATCAAGTGATCCCATGGTTTGGTAAGCATTGTCCATTGTGCTTTGTGTACTAACCCATGGTCTATGTGAGAGTTCTACGTGGGGTTAGGTACGTGTTCATGGGCTTGTGTCAAGAGGAAGATATCACTCAACCCATGGAGAGGATGACATCAAGTGGTGATCATCATCAAGATTGCCTTGTGCAAGTTCAAGTGGATCATCGCGAAGAGATCAAGTGCTTGAAGCTTGCCGTCCATTGTGGTGACAATGGACTTGTGAAGATGCACCGAAGAGTGGCTCACCCATAGTGGACTATGGGGGAGCAATCATCTAGTCTTCATCGAGCCAACGCAATCAAGAAAGGTGATCCAACTTGAGGGAGTCAAGATCGTCATCATCTAGCTCAAGTGGACCATGTGAAAGGCAAAGGTTTGACCTTGATAGGTTTTCTATTTTACCGGTCTCATGGTGGTAGTTTGGAGACCGGGTTATAGGATCGTTTGCCGTACTATCAAGGGGGGCTCTCAAGTTGGTAGCTTGATCGTATCGTTAGTACAAAGCTCAAACCATTGCATCCTTGCATCATCTTGCTTGGTTCTTGTTTGGTTCTCTTTGTGAGTCTTAGAGCTTATGGTCATCTTGATGACAAGCTTGAGTTCATCGAAAACGGAGTTCGCATGCATCTTCTATGATGTTTTCGGTGTTGGAGGTTTTACCGGTCTTTTCCGAGGAAGGGTTCTCACCATTTTCTTATGGGCCTTTTCTAATTTGCTTCTTATTGATATTTCTTTGAAGATTGTGTAAGCCCTTGCTGCTAGCTTTACAACAAACTTGGTTTCATCGAATTCGGAGTCCGTTTGCAAAAGTTGTGGCAGTTTTGGTGTTCTGAAAAGGCTGCAGCGGTACTACCGCGAATTGGAGCGGATGTAATTTTTTACTACCGCTCCAGAGCAGTACTACCGCAGCTCCTACAGCGGTAGTACCGCTCCGGACCAAAAACTCGTCCCAAGTCTTGTGGTGGTAGGCCCGGATGTATTTTTTTGTACCGCTCGCAAGCAGTAGTACCGCTACCATTTGCGGTAGTACCGTGAGGTCGAGCGGTAGTAACGTGAGGACGAGCGGTAGTACCGCTCCGGCGGTTCTTCTGGCCTTTTGCCTCCACGCTGTTGTTTTTCAAAGGGGTACTTCTGCCCTAGCGGTAGTACCGCTCCTTGGAGCGGTAGTACCGCTCTGTGCGGGCTGTGAGCATAACGGTTGGATTTTTCCCCACTTATAAAAGGGGGTCTTCTTCCCCAATGAACCTAATCTCTTGAGATCGTTTTTGCCCCCATTGTTGGCCTTCTTTGAGCTTGCTAACTCTCAATCCCTCCATGGATTCTTGCTAGTTTTTGAGGGAAAAGAGAGAGGAGATCTAGATCCACATTTCCACCAATGTGAGGGGAACCCCTTGGATCTAGATCTTGGAGTTCTTGGTGTTCTCCTTCTTGTTCTTCCTCTCATTTTCCTCCCTAGCATTAGTTGCTCCGGTGGGATTTGAGAGAGAAGGACTTGGGCACTCCGTGTGCCCTTGCCATTGCATTTGGTGCATCGGTTTGAGTTCTCCACGGTGATACGTGGAAGTGAAGTTTGAGAAGCTTATTACTCTTGGGTGTTTGGGCACCCTAGAGCTTGTTCCTCTTGGGTGCCTTGGCGCCCTAGACGGTTGGTGTTGTTCGGAGCTCAATCATTGTGGTGTAAAGCTCCGAGCAAGCGTCGGGGTCTCCAATTAGGTTGTGCAGATCGCCCCGAGCAATTTGACGGGTACCGGTGACCGCCCCCAAGGGTTGCCAAAGTGCACGGGTTCGGTGACCGCCCCCAAGGGTTGCCATTTGTACGGGTTTGGTGACCGCCCTCAAGGGTCCCTTAGTGGAATCACGACATCTTGCATTGTGCGAGGGCGTGAGGAGATTACAGTGGCCCTAGTGGCTTCTTGGGGAGCATTGTGCCTCCACACCGCTCCAAACGGAGATTAGCATCCGCAAGGGTATGAACTTCGGGATACATCGTCATCTCCGCGTGCCTCGGTTATCTCTTACCTGAGCTCTTTACTTATGCACTTTACTTTGTGATAGCCATATTGTTTCTTGTCATATATCTTGCTATCACATAGTTGCTTATCTTGCTTATCATAAGTTGTTGGTGCACATACGTGAGCCTAGTTGTTTTAGGTTTTGTGCTTGACAAATTAACCGCTAGGTTTATTCCGCATTTGTTCAAGCCTAAATCTTAATTATTTTAAAACGCCTATTCACCCCCCTCTAGGCGACATCCACGATCTTTCAGCCATGTACACGCATTAAAATTAATAAACATTGGATGCAAGCATGAGTCGGATATAATCCACCATGAACATAAATATCGTGAAGGCTATGCTGATTTGTTTCAACTACATGCGTGAACATGTGCCAAGTCAAGTCACTTAAATCATTCTGAGGAGGATACCACCCTATCATACCACATCATAACCATTTTAATAGCATGTTGGCACGCAAGGTAAACCATTATAACTCATAGCTAATCAAGCATGGCACAAGCAACTATGATCTCTAATTGTCATTGCAAATATGTTTATTCATAACAAGCTGAATCAAGAACGATGAACTCATCATATTTACAAAAACAAAAGAGGTCGAGTTCATACCAGCTTTTCTCATCTCAATCAGTCCATCATATATCATCATAATTGCCTTTCACTTGCACGACCGAACGATGTGAGTAATAATAAGAGTGCACGTGCATTGGACTAAGCTGGAATCTGCGAGCATTCAATAAACAGGAGAAGACAAAGCAATATGGGCTCTTGGTTAAATCAACAATAAAGCATATAAGAGCCACTTCAACAATTTAATCGTGGTCTTCCCCTATTGACCCCCAAAGAAAGAAAAGAAATAAAACTATTTACACGGGAGAGCTCCCAACAAGCAAGAGAAGAACGAGAAATATTTTCGGGTTTTCTTTTTAATTACTACTACAAGCATGGAAAGTAAATTAATTAAAAGCTACAATTATTTTTTGTTTTTTTTCTTAAGGTTTATTAAACACACAAGAAGAAAGCATAAAAGGAAATAAACTAGCATGGATGATACAATGAAAAAGTATGAGCACCGACATCTAGCAATGAGTGTGTGTGAACAAAAATGTAATGTCGGTGAGAAATACATACTCCCCCAAGCTTAGGCTTTTGTCCTAAGTTGGTCTATGGCCACGACTGGCCTGGCTGATATCCATAATAATAGTTGTTGGGGTCGTACTGTGATGAGGAAGAAGAAGAGGATGGGTGCAGGAATAGGTGGAGGAGGGCCACCGTGGGCCCACGAGGTAGGGGGGCGCGCCCTAGAGGGGTGGGCGCGCCCTCCACCCTCGGGCAAGGTGGTTGCCCCCCTGGTGTGTTCTTTGTTCCATAAATCCTCAAATATTCTAGAAAAAACATATTTAATTTTCAGGGCATTTGGAGAACTTTTATTTTCGAGGTATTTTTATATTGCACGGATAATCAGATAACATACAGAAAATTATTCATTTTTACTTTATTTCAACTAAATAACATAAAGTATAGAGAGGGTACAGAAGGTTGTGCTTCTAGTTTCATCCATCTCATGCTCATCAAAAGGAATCCACTAACAAGGTTGATCAAGTCTTGTTAACAAACTCATTCCGATTAACATGAAATCGGAGAAATTTCGACTAACACTAGGTTACCTCAACGGGGATATGCACATCCCCAATAATAAGTATATCATATTGCTTCTTGATAGTAGGAAGAGGAAATTCAAACTCTCCAAATATAATCGATGGAATTTTTCCGATATAATTGATACTATGAACTTGAGGTTGTTTCCTCGGAAAATGTACCATATGCTCATTACCATTAACATGAAAAGGCTGCAGCGATACTACCGTGAATTGGAGCGGATGTAATTTTTTACTACCGCTCCAGAGCAGTACTACCGCGGCTCCTACAGCGGTAGTACCGCTCTGGACCAAAAACTCGTCCCAAGTCTTTCGGTGGTAGGCCCGGATGTATTTTTTTGTACCGCTCGCAAGCAGTAGTACCGCTACCATTTGCGGTAGTACCGTGAGGTCGAGCGGTAGTACCGTGAGGACGGGCGGTAGTACCGCTCTGGCGGTTCTTCTGGCCTTTTGCCTCCTTGCTGTTGTTTTTCAAAGGGGTACTTCCGCCCTAGAGGTAGTACTGCTCCTTGGAGCGGTAGTACCGCTCTATGCGGGCTGTGAGCATAATGGTTGGATTTTTCCCCACCTATAAAAGGGGGTCTTTTCCCCAACGAACCTAATCTCTTGAGCTCGTTTTTGCCCCCATTGTTGGCCTTCTTTGAGCTTGCTAACTCTCAATCCCTCCATGGATTCTTGCTAGTTTTTGAGGGAAAAAAGAGAGGAGATCTAGATCCACATTTCCACCAATCACTTTCTCCTCTATGTGAGGGGAACCCCTTGGATCTAGATCTTGGAGTTCTTGGTGTTCTCCTTCTTGTTCTTCCTCTCATTTTCCTCCCTAGCATTAGTTGCTCCGGTGGGATTTGAGAGAGAAGGACTTGGGCACTCCGTGTGCCCTTGCCATTGCATTTGGTGCATCGATTTGAGTTCTCCACGGTGATACGTGGAAGTGAAGTTTGAGAAGCTTATTACTCTTGGGTGTTTGGGCACCCTAGAGCTTGTTCCTCTTGGGTGCCTTGGCGCCCTAGATGGTTGGTGTTGTTTGGAGCTCAATCATTGTGGTGTAAAGCTACGGGCAAGCGTCGGGGTCTCCAATTAGGTTGTGGAGATCGCCCTGAGCAATTTGACGGGTACTGGTGACTGCCCCCAAGGGTTGCCAAAGTGTACGGGTTCGGTGACCGCCCCCAAGGCTTGCCATTTGTATGGGTTCGGTGACCGCCCTCAAGGGTCCCTTAGTGGAATCACGGCATCTTGCATTGTGCGAGGGCGTGAGGAGATTACGGTGGCCCTAGTGGCTTCTTGGGGAGCATTGTGCCTCCACACCGCTCCAAACGGAGATTAGCATCCGCAAGGGTGTGAACTTCGGGATACATCGTCGTCTCCGCGTGCCTCGGTTATCTCTTACCTGAGCTCTTTACTTATGCACTTTACTTTGTGATAGCCATATTGTTTCTTGTCATATATCTTGCTATCACATAGTTGCTTATCTTGCTTATCATAAGTTGTTGGTGCACATAGGTGAGCCTAGTTGTTTTAGATTTTGTGCTTGACAAATTAACCGCTAGGTTTATTCTGCATTTGTTCAAGCCTAAATCATAATTATTTTAAAACGCCTATTCACCCCTCCCCTCTAGGCGACATCCACGATCTTTCAATTGGTATCAGAGCCTCGTCTCTCTTTGTTAGGCTTAACCACCTAGAGATTAAAGATGTCGACTAGGGGATTAGGATTCTCTCACACTCTTAGTTTCGATGGCACAAATTTTGATGTTTGGGTAATTCGCATGCTTAATCTCTTTAGGGTCATGGACCCAAATTTAGAGCGAATTGTAGATATGGGTTTTTCTCCTCCAAAGGATCCTCAAAGATTATCTTTGGAAGATGAGAAAAACTCTTATCTCAATGCTCAAGCTTCTAATGTGCTTTTCGATGCTTTGAGCAATGTAGTTATATTTCAACTCCTTCCGTTCCGGGATGCTCATGAGTTGTGGACAAAGCTTCAAGATAAATATGGCATGTCCAAGTTTTGTGGGGATGATTGTTCTCCCTCCATATCCGGCTGTATAGTCTTCTCAACTTCTTCTACTTCACCTACATGTGGCTTGCCACAAGGTAATGATATGGTGAGTAGTGTTGGTCATTGCAATGATGATAGTATGTTTATTGTGGATGATCCTTCATCACTATCTTATTGCAATGCTCCTTCTTTGGGATTTAACACTTCGAGCACTCCAAATGTTTCACATGCTTGTGTTGATAGTCCTTGCATATCATGTAGAAATTGCTTGACTAAATCCAATGATGATATGTTTACTATGTCTTGTTGCCATGATAAAAATGCATATATGTCCTCGAATTGTTGTGCTAGCAATGTAGAGGAAACCCAACACCCCATGGAACAAGATGTGGTCTTGAATGGTGCTTCAACGGATCCTTCATCATCATCTATTGCATTTTGCCTTATGGCCAAGGCTTCAAAGGTATCTCCCACTTTGAATCCCAATATATCTTGTGATGATGGCAAGAGTGATGATGATGTTGATTATGATGAAGAGAATGATAATGTTGCCTCCTTAAAAACTAAGGGGGAAATGATTTTGAAAGCTCTTCACAAAAATAAACTTGCTCATTCCAACTTCATGGAAATCATGTCTCTTGCCATTGAAGGCAAGAAATATATTGAGGAGTTGGAATCTCATCTAGAGGAGCATGAAGTCACCATTGAGAAAATGGAAGCTCATGAGTGTGATTACGGAAATGAGATCGCGGAGCTATCTCAAGCTCTCGAACATGAACAAAGCACATCCGAATCTCTTGAGGAGACCTTTGCTCTAGAATTATCTAGAATAAAGGAATCTCATGATAGAGCACTCGAGGTGGCCAATGATTTCAAAACTAAAAATGCTAAGCTTGAAGTTGCTCATGCTAGACTCCTTGAGGATTTTGGGCACCTCGAAAATGGCTCAAGGGTCATCAAGGGTGAGCTCATCAAACTCACCGAGTCTCATGCTCAACTTAAAGCTTCATATTCAAAAGAGCTTGCCAAGTTGTCTTCTCCTCTTATTGCTAATGATGATGCTTGTGCTACTAACTCTATCTCTTGTGAAGCATCCATATAAGGAGAATGTTGAGCTAAGGGCTCAACTTGAGTTGCTATCTAGCAATTATGGGATGTTGGAGGAAAATCATGTAAACCTCACAAGCTCTCATGATGATCTTCTAGTATCCCATAATGTGCTAAAGATAGCTCATGAGGCCATGCTTGCTAAGGTAACATCTAGTGAGCCTCATGTGGATACTAGCACTACTTTTGGTCAAAATGCTATATTGCCTTGTGCTAGTCCTCGCGATTCATCCATGCATAACATTGGTACATCTTGTGATGAATTGCTTTCCTTGCCTTGTTGCTCTAACGATGAAGCTTATACTTCCTCTAGTACTTGTGTTGAGACTAACCATGCAGAGAAAATCAAAGAGCTCAAGGCCCAAGTCACTTCTTTGAAGAAAGACTTGGAAAAGAGTCATGAAGGAAAATTCACACTCAACAATATCTTGAGTGTGCAAAAATCCCCCAATGACAAAGGTGGACTTGGATTCAACTCCAACAAGAAGAAGAAGTCCAAAGTGAACAAAAAGAAGGGCCAAGAACAAGTCAAGAATTCGGCCAAGATTGTTTGCTTCAAGTGCAAAGTAGAAGGGCATCATGTTAGATCTTGCCCATTGAAGAAGAAGGCCATTATTGACAAGCAACAAGGGAAGCGGCCACAAGTTCGATCTCATGCTCAACCACAAGTTGAAGAAAGTCCTCTTCCCAAGAATCCTCAAGCTAATGCTTCTCAAGTTGAGAAATCAAGTGAGAAGAAAGTGAAGAGTAGACGTTGCTACTTATGTCGTGAGAAAGGTCACCTCGCCTCTTCATGCACTAGTGGTAACTTATCCAACCCAATTATTATTGATGATATCTATTCTCTTGGGAAGGATAAGGTTGGCAATGAGTTTGCCAAAGTTGTTGGTACTCAAAGTGGTGTCAAGAAGAGAACCATTTGGGTAGCCAAGCCTATTGTGACTAACCTCTTAGGACCCAACTTGGTTGGGGACCAACAAGCTCAAACTTGATCAATAGGTGTTGTTGGAGGGCACTAGAGACTTGGCTACTTTATGAAGAATTAAGGGGACTTCATCATTCTAATTGTCTCAAGCCAAGTCAATTGAATCATCAAGATTATATCTTATATCCAATGTGCCTCCTTGCGGTAACTTGTACCTCAATTTCTTACATTGAAAGTTACTTGCCCCCTTACATGTTTTGGTTTTGTTCCTTGCATGTGTTTGTATATGTTGTGCTTCCAACTTGATTATCTTGAGCAATCAAGTATGTGTGTGTTGGTTTGCACATCATGTACGTGTGTGTCATGTGTTGAGCCTTTTGCATCTTGTTTATTTCTTAGTTGGCTCTTGTGATAGATTAATGGAACATCCCATTATGGGGGAGTGATGTGCTTTGTGCACTTCACAATCCTATAAAGGTGGGTACATGGGGAATACCACTTAGTATTGATATTGCAAGCTTATCTAGTCACTATGTGGTATGTCTTCTCATGAGAAATTCAAATTATAAATAGTCCATTAATTATCTCTTGTTGGATCCTTTAATTGCCTCTTGTCTATCTTTAATTGGTATCACATTATGGGGGAGTAATATGCTATGTGTATATTACTAGCCTAGAAAATGTGTACATTTGAGATATTGTCATCTAGAGTTGATATTGTAAATTGTCTTGTTCCTAGGTGGCATGTTAGCTCTACAAGTTGCAATTTGCTTTTTGTATGGTGTGAAGATGATGTCGGATATCCTTGCTATCTACCACCGGAATTATTTCCATTTACTTCTTGTCTTTTGACAATTGGTACTCACTTTTGTGGTAGAATTTATTGATCATCTTTACATTGGCTTTTGTTTTTTATTTGCCTTTTCTCTTGCCAAGGTTTGTATCATCTCCCTTTGTCTTCCATACCACTTGTGGATCTTGTTTAGTGTTTTCTAGATATAGTGAAAGTGGTGATCCCAGCTTGTGCATTTTGTTCAAATGCAAATTCTCTCAATGCACTAGTCTTGGGGGAGCTATCCTATTTTCTATAAAACACTCGTCTTGCAATCCTTATCAAGTGTGTGTTGGTGGAAGGCAAGCCGTTTTCATTTTGGTACTTTGTGCCATCATGAAACTTTGTAGAGAGCTTGGTTTGTTTGGAACCATCCTCTCTTTTGGGAGTTTGATACCTTTTTTTGAGTGTATCAATGGATATCTCATTCCTTGATGTATATTTTATGGATATCCTCCAAGTGATGTTTTATTCATTTGGTATCTTTTCTTCACTTGATTTTTCTTTGTCATTTGGTATCGGTTCTTGAAAGTGTTGAGCATGCATATTAACTTCGTGTAGTATATTTGGCATGCTTTCTTTCTTTGACCCAATATATAGGGGAAACTCCACCATGTCTCAAATTGGATGAGATGTGCATGAAATTCATTTTCATATCTATATGCACATATTTATGTGGAGTTTGTCCTATGTGTTGTTGGTTCTCTAACTCTTTGGTCCCAATGAGTTTGGGTACCATTTTGTTTGTGTTATTGTTCTAGGAACAAGTGGAGATGCATTGGATGCTCGGCTCACTCACAAGGAAGGTGTTGTCACCATGTGCTTATTGGAGTCAAGCTAGGATGATCAATGAACTACTTTGTACCTTCAATTGGTATCTGCTACATCCATCCAATATTATCTCGGTAACAAGTATCTTCATATACTTCATGCACACATTTCTTGCATCAACCTTGTGTAGGTTGTATCATGGCATGTTATCCATTCTTTCTTGTGATACTTGTTTCCTTTCTCAAAGCATCCCAACAATGATGTCTTGTTGCTAGTTGTGATTTTTTTGATGGGTGTGTGGTAGGAATTCATTTATATACTACAAGACCATATCTAGCCATGTGCTATACTTCCAAGCAAATATCTTATTGGTATATGTATGACCTCCCTGTGGATATCTTGTTCCTCGTGTTGTAACTATTTCGGGTGTACATCCTTCTTTGTAGATATATATCATCATGATTTCGTCTACCTAGAATCTTATACACTTGAGATAAGTTGCATATCTAGTTGATATCCTTTCTTCCATGTCCACCTTGTCTTTCTTATGTTATTTCTTTGGTGGCTCCGTGAAAGCTTTTGCCTTGAGTGCGTGTCTTCTATCGTTGCATCTTGATGCGCTCTTGTGTGGCGAACATTATTTTCCTCATGCTTTTCTTTACGAGGTTTTTGCCATCTTAATTGACATCCCTCGTCTTGACGTGCCTTTCATCTTCTATCTTCACCGCGGGTTGTCACAAGCATAGGTTCTCTATATGCTTATTAGTATTCTTGTGAACCCATTTGCTTGTTGTGTGTGGGAATGATAGGCCTTGCACTGTGTTGCCTCATTCTTTCAAGACTTTATTGATGCTTAATGATCATCCGTACATTAGTCTTCTCAAGTGCATTGCCTTGACTCACACACATCATTTTGGTTGAGCCCATTCTTAAGTTGCCTCTTTCACTTATTGCTCAACCATGTGTTTGTTACATGTACTAGGCTTAGTTTCCTATATGCTCACTTGCACTTGTTGTAAGTTTCTATTGATTTTGGGGGAGCTATGATCCTATTTTGTGCACTTTGTTTCCATATTCAAATATTCTTATGTGTGCACAAATCATGGGGAGCCTCTCTAGTTTCTTTAGAACACTCCTTTGCTCATAGCATAATATCTTTTATTCATGTGGCTCGTAGGATCATTGGCCTAGTTGGTTCAATTGGTATCTTTTGATAGCTTGCTTCAATAGATATCTTTTGATTGCTTGATTGCCTATTTCTCTCTTTGTTATGTCTTTGTGGCATATCTTCCTTTTGCAATCTTTGGGCCTCAATATAGTTTGTCTTCCTCCAAGTATTTACCGTTGGATGTGTGTATTGCATTCCACTCTCTTGTTGAGAAATACACAATTTATGGAGGACCACAATCTATATTGGCCCTCTAAGCTTTTCGCCCATTTTGGCAATCGATGCCAATGGGGGAGAAGTTTCAGAGAGTTGTGTGGAGAAGCTTTGGTTTATGTTTCCTTAGCTTTTGCATCTCATTCGCATGCATTATTGGTTGTTGCAGTGCATGGTGATGCATAATTCCTTGTATAAACTCTCTTGAAAGTGATTGTCATCAATTACCAAAATGGGAGAGATTGAAAGAACATGCGGTGCCCCCATGTTTGGTTTTGGTAATTGATGACAATCTCTATGGACTAATGGTTGCCTTGAGTTATATTTGAATGTTTTGTCCATAGGCTTTTCTTGGAGTACATGTGTTGGTTTCAAGGAGAGTTTGTGTTGACCAAGGTGCTATTAAGGAATTATCCAAAGCTTGGTCATGTGAGAGTTGAGCTTATTGCAAGCATGTCTTGAAGAAGAAGATGTTGGGTTTCGTAGTAATTTCAAAAATTTTCCTACGCGCACACAGGATCATGTGATGCATAGCAACGAGAGGAGAGTGTTGTCTACGTACCCAACGCAGACCGACTGCGGAAGCAATGACACGACGTAGAGGAAGTTGTCGTACGTCTTCACGATCCAACCGATCAAGCACCGAAACTACGGCACCTCCGAGTTCGAGCACACGTTCAGCTCGATGACGATCCCCGGACTCCGATCCAGCAAAGTGTCGGGGAAGAGTTTCGTCAGCACGACGGCGTGGTGACGATCTTGATGAACTACAGCAGCAGGGCTTCGCCTAAACTCCGCTACAGTATTATCGAGGAATATGGTGGCAGGGGGCACCGCACACGGCTAAGGAATCGATCACGTGGATCAACTTGTGTCAACTTGTGTGTTTAGAGGTGCCCCTGCCTCCGTATATAAAGGAGGAGAGGAGGGGAGGCTGGCCGGCCAAAGAGGGAGGCGCAGGAGAGTCCTACTCCCTCTGGGAGTAGGATTCCTCCCCCCAATCCTAGTCCAACTAGGATTCCTCGGAGGGGAAGGGAGAGAGGGGGCCGGCCACCTTCTCCTAGTCCTAATAGGACTAGGGGAGGGGAAAGAGGCGCAGCCACCTTGGGCTGCCCCTTTCTTCTTTCCACTAAGGCCCATGATGGCCCATATGGCTCCCGGGGGGTTCCGGTAACCTCCCGGTAACCCGGTAAAATCCCGATTTCACCCGGAACACTTCCGATGTCCAAACATAGGCTTCCAATATATCAATCTTTACGTCTCGACCATTTCGAGACTCCTCGTCATGTCCGTGATCACATCCGGGACTCCGAACAACCTTCGGTACATCAAAATGCATAAACTCATAATATAACTGTCATCGTAACCTTAAGCGTGCGGACCCTACGGGTTCGAGAACAATGTAGACATGACCGAGACATGTCTCTGGTCAATAACCAATAGCGGGACCTGGATGCCCATATTGGCTACTACATATTCTACGAAGATCTTTATCGGTCAGACCGCATAACAACATACGTTGTTCCCTTTGTCATCGGTATGTTACTTGCCCGAGATTCGATCGTCGGTATCCAATACCTAGTTCAATCTCGTTAACGGCAAGTCTCTTTACTCGTTCCGTAATACATCATCTCACAACTAACATATTAGTTGTAATGCTTGCAAGGCTTATGTGATGTGTATTACCGAGAGGGCCCAGAGATACCTCTCCGACAATCGGAGTGACAAATCCTAATCTCGAAATACGCCAACCCAACATCGACCATTGGAGACACCTGTAGTACTCCTTTATAATCACCCATTTACGTTGTGACGTTTGGTAGTACCCAAAGTGTTCCTCCGGTAAACGGGAGTTGCATAATCTCATAGTCTTAGGAACATGTATAAGTCATGAAGAAAGCAATAGCAACATACTAAACGATCAGGTGCTAAGCTAATGGAATGGGTCATGTCAATCAGATCATTCTACTAATGATGTGACCTCGTTAATCAAATAACAACTCATTGTTCATGGTTAGGAAACATAACCATCTTTGATTAACGAGCTAGTCAAGTAGAGGCATACTAGTGACACTCTGTTTGTCTATGTATTCACACATGTATTATGTTTCCGGAAAATACAATTCTAGCATGAATAATAAACATTTATCATGATTATAAGGAAATAAATAATAACTTTATTATTGCCTCTAGGGCATATTTCCTTCAGTCTCCCACTTGCACTAGAGTCAATAATCTAGATTACACTGTAATGAATCTAACACCCATGGAGCTTTGGTGCTGATCATGTTTTGCTCGTGGAAGAGGCTTAGTCAACGGGTCTGCAATATTCAGATCCGTATGTATCTTGCAAATCTCTATGTCTCCCACCTGGACTAGATCCCGGATGGAGTTGAAGCGTCTCTTGATGTGTTTGGTCCTTTTGTGAAATCTGGATTCCTTTGCCAAGGCAATTGCACCAGTATTGTCACAAAAGATTTTCATTGGACACGATGCACTAGGTATGACACCTAGATCGGATATGAACTCCTTCATCCAGACTCCTTCATTTGCTGCTTCCGAAGCAGCTATGTATTCCGCTTCACATGTAGATCCCGCTACGACGCTTTGTTTAGAACTGCACCAACTGACAGCTCCACCGTTTAATGTAAACACGTATCCGGTTTGCGATTTAGAATCGTCCGGATCAGTGTCAAAGCTTGCATCAACGTAACCTTTTACGATGAGCTCTTTGTCACTTCCATATACGAGAAACATATCCTTAGTCCTTTTCAGGTATTTCAGGATGTTCTTGACCGCTGTCCAGTGATCCATTCCTGGATTACTTTGGTACCTCCCTGCTAAACTTATAGCAAGGCACACATCAGGTCTGGTACACAGCATTGCATACATGATAGAGCCTATGGCTGATGCATAGGGAACATCTTTCATATTCTCTCTATCTTCTGAAGTGGTCGGGCATTGAGTCTTACTCAATTTCACACCTTGTAACACAGGCAAGAACCCTTTCTTTGCTTGATCCATTTTGAATTTCTTCAAAATTTTGTCAAGGTATGTGCTTTGTGAAAGTCCAATTAAGCGTCTTGATCTGTCTCTATAGATCTTAATGCCTAATATGTAAGCAGCTTCACCGAGGTCTTTCATTGAAAAACTTTTATTCAAGTATCCCTTTATGCTATCCAGAAATTCTATATCATTTCCAATCAGTAATATGTCATCCACATATAATATCAGAAATGCTACAGAGCTCCCACTCACTTTCTTGTAAATACAGGCTTCTCCAAAAGTCTGTATAAAACCAAATGCTTTGATCACACTATCAAAACGTTTATGCCCACTCCGAGAGGCTTGCACCAGTCCATAAATGGATCGCTGGAGCTTGCACACTTTGTTAGCTCCCTTTGGATCGACAAAACCTTCTGGTTGCATCATATACAACTCTTCTTCCAGGAATCCATTCAGGAATGCAGTTTTGACATCCATTTGCCAAATTTCATAATCATAAAATGCGGCAATTGCTAACATGATTCGGACGGACTTAAGCATCGCTACGGGTGAGAAGGTCTCATCGTAGTCAATTCCTTGAACTTGCCGAAAACCTTTTTGCGACAAGTCGAGCTTTGTAGACAGTAACATTACCATCAGCGTCAGTCTTCTTCTTAAAGATCCATTTATTCTCAATCGCTTGCCGATCATCGGGCAAGTCAACCAAAGTCCATACTTTGTTCTCATACATGGATCCCATCTCAGATTTCATGGCTTCTAGCCACTTTGCGGAATCTGGGCTCACCATCGCTTCTTCATAGTTCGTAGGTTCATCATGATCTAGTAGCATGACCTCCAGAACAGGATTATCGTACCACTCTGGTGCGGATCTTACTCTGGTTGATCTACGAAGTTCAGTAGTATCTTGATCTGAAGTTTCATGATCATTATCATTGGCTTCCTCACTAACTGGTGTAGGTGTCACTGAAACAGTTTTCTGTGATGAACTACTTTCCAGTAAGGGAGCAGGTACAGTTACCTCGTCAAGTTCTACTTTCCTCCCACTCACTTCTTTCGAGAGAAACTCCTTCTCTAGAAATGATCCATTCTTAGCAACAAATGTTTTGCCTTCGGATCTGTGATAGAAGGTGTACCCAACAGTTTCCTTTGGGTATCCTATGAATACACATTTCTCCGATTTGGGTTCGAGCTTATCAGGTTGAAGCTTTTTCACATAAGCATCGCAGCCCCAAACTTTAAGAAACGACAACTTTGGTTTCTTGCCAAACCATAGTTCATAAGGCATCGTCTCAACGGATTTTGATGGTGCCCTATTTAACGTGAATGCGGCCGTCTCTAAAGCATATCCCCAAAATGATAGCGGTAAATCTGTAAGAGACATCATAGATCGCACCATATCTAGTAAAGTACGATTACGACGTTCGGACACACCATTACGCTGTGGTGTTCCGGGGGGCGTGAGTTGCGAAACTATTCCATAGTTTTTCAAATGTACACCAAACTCGTAACTCAAATATTCTCCTCCACGATCAGATCGTAGAAACTTTATTTTCTTGTTACGATGAGTTTCAACTTCACTCTGAAATTCTTTGAACTTTTCAAATGTTTCAGACTTATGCTTCATTAAGTAGATATATCCATATCTGCTCAAATCATCTGTGAAGGTGAGAAAATAACGATATCCGCCACGAGCCTCAATATTCATCGGACCACATACATCGGTATGTATGATTTCCAACAAATCTGTTGCTCTCTCCATAGTACCGGAGAACGGTGTTTTAGTCATCTTGCCCATGAGGCACGGTTCGCAAGTACCAAGTGATTCATAATCAAGTGGTTCCAAAAGTCCATTAGTATGGAGTTTCTTCATGCGTTTTACACCGATATGACCTAAACGACAGTGCCACAAATAAGTTGCACTTTCATTATCAACTCTGTATCTTTTGGTTTCAACATTATGAATATGTGTATTACTACTATCGAGATTTAGTAAGAATAGACCACTCTTCAAGGGTGCATGACCATAAAAGATATTACTCATATAAATAGAACAACCATTATTCTCTGATTTAAATGAATAACCGTCTCGCATTAAACAAGATCCAGATATAATGTTTATGCTAAACGCTGGCACCAAATAACAATTATTTAGGTCTAATATTAATCCCGAAGGTAGATGTAGAGGTAGCGTGCCGACCGCGATCACATCGACTTTGGAACCGTTTCCCACGCGCATCGTCACCTCGTCCTTTGCCAGTGCCCGCTTATTCTGTAGTCCCTGTTTCGAGTTGCAAATATTAGCAACAGAACCAGTATCAAATACCCAGGTGCTACTGCGAGCATTGGTAAGGTACACATCAATAACATGTATATCACATATACCTTTGTTCACCTTGCCATCCTTCTTATCCGCCAAATACTTGGGGCAGTTCCGCTTCCAGTGACCAGTCTGCTTGCAGTAGAAGCACTCAGTTTCAGGCTTAGGTCTAGACTTGGGTTTCTTCTCTTGAGCAGCAACTTGCTTGCCGTTCTTTTTGAAGTCTCCCTTTTCCTTCCCTTTGCCCTTTTTCTTGAAACTAGTGGTCTTGTTAACCATCAACACTTGATGCTCCTTCTTGATTTCTATCTCCGCAGCTTTTAGCATTGCGAAGAGCTCGGGAATAGTCTTGTTCATCCCTTGCATATTATAGTTCATCACGAAGCTCTTGTAGCTTGGTGGCAGTGATTGGAGAATTCTGTCAATGACGCAATCATCTGGAAGATTAACTCCCAATTGAATCAAGTGATTATTATACCCAGACATTTTGAGTATATGCTCACTGACAGAACTGTTCTCTTCCATCTTGCAGCTATAGAACTTATTGGAGACTTCATATCTCTCAATCCGGGCATTTGCTTGAAATATTAACTTCAACTCCTGGAACATCTCATATGCTCCATGACGTTCAAAACGTCGTTGAAGTCCCGATTCTAAGCCGTAAAGCATGGCACACTGAACTATCGAGTAGTCATCAGCTTTGCTCTGCCAGACGTTCATAACATCTGGCGTTGCTCCAGCAGCAGGCCTGGCACCCAGCGGTGCTTCCAGGACGTAATTCTTCTGTGCAACAATGAGGATAATCCTCAAGTTACGGACCCAGTCCGTGTAATTGCTACCATCATCTTTCAACTTTGCTTTCTCAAGGTACGCATTAAAATTTAACGGAACAACAGCACGAGCCATCTATCTACAATCAACATAAACAAGCAAGATACTATCAGGGACTAAGTTCATGATAAATTTTAAGTTCAATTAATCATATTATTAAAGAACTCCCACTTAGATAGACATCCCTCTAATCCTCTAAGTGATCATGTGATCCAAATCAACTAAACCATGTCCGATCATCACGTGAGATGGAGTAGTTTCATCGGTGAACATCATTATGTTGATCATATCTACTATATGATTCACGCTCGACCTTTCGGTCTCCGTGTTCCGAGGCCATATCTGCATATGCTAGGCTCGTCAAGTTTAACCTGAGTATTCTGCGTGCGCAACTGTTTTGCACCCGTTGTATTTGAACGTAGAGCCTATCACACCCGATCATCACATGGTGTCTCAGCACGAAGAACTTTTGCAACGGTGCATACTCAGGGAGAACACTTCTTGATAATTTAGTGAGAGATCATCTTATAATGCTACCGTCAATCAAAGCAAGATAAGATGCATAAAAAGATAAACATCACATGCAATCAATATAAGTGATATGATATGGCCATCATTATCTTGTGCTTGTGATCTCCATCTCCGAAGCACCGTCATGATCACCATCATCACCGGCGCGACACCTTGATCTCCATCGTAGCATCGTTGTCGTCTCGCCAATCTTATGCTTCCACGACTATCACTACCGTTTAGTAATAAAGTAAAGCATTACATCGCGATTGCATTGCATACAATAAAGCGACAACCATATGGCTCCTGCCAGTTGCCGATAACTTGGTTACAAAACATGATCATCTCATACAATAAAATTCAGCATCATGTCTTGACCATATCACATCACAACATGCCCTGCAAAAACAAGTTAGACGTCCTCTACTTTGTTGTTGCATGTTTTACGTGGCTGCTACGGGCTTAAGTAAGAACCAATCTCACCTACGCATCAAAACCACAACGATAGTTTGTCAAATAGACTCCGTTTTAACCTTCGCAAGGACCGGGCGTAGCCATACTTGGTTCAACTAAAGTTGGAGAGACAGTCGCCCGCAAGCCATCTCTGTGCAAAGCACGTCGAGGGAACCGGTCTCGCGTAAGCGTACGCGTAAGGTTGGTCTGGGTCGTCTCGTCCAACAATACCGCCGAACCAAAATATGACATGCTGGTAGGCAGTATGACTTGTATCGTCCACAACTCACTTGTGTTCTACTCGTGCATATAACATCAACATCAATAACCAGGCTCGGATGCCACTGTAGGGTTTCGTAGTAATTTCAAAAATTTCCTACGCGCACACAGGATCATGTGATGCATAGCAACGAGAGGAGAGTGTTGTCTACATACCCAACGCAGACCGACTGCGGAAGTGATGACACGACGTAGAGGAAGTAGTCGTACGTCTTCACGATCCAACCGATCAAGCACCGAAACTACGGCACCTCCGAGTTCGAGCACACGTTCAGCTCGATGACGATCCCCGGACTCTGATCCAGCAAAGTGTCGGGGAAGAGTTTCGTCAGCACGACGGCGTGGTGACGATCTTGATGAACTACAGCAGCAGGGCTTCGCCTAAACTCCGCTACAGTATTATCGAGGAATATGGTGGCAGGGGGCACCGCACACGGCTAAGGAATCGATCACGTGGATCAACTTGTGTCAACTTGTGTGTTTAGAGGTGCCCCTGCCTCCGTATATAAAGGAGCCAAGGGGGGAGGAGGCGCCGGCCAGGAGGAGGTGGCGCAGGAGGAGTCCTACTCCTACCGGGAGTAGGACTCCCCCCCAATCCTATTCCAACTAGGATTCCCAAGGGGGAAAGAGGGAGAGGGGTGGCCGGCCACCTCTCCTAGTCCTACTAGGACTAGGGGAAGGGGGGAGGCGCGCAGCCCCCTTGGGCTGCCCCTTTCTCCTTTCCACTAAGGCCCATGATGGCCCATATGGCTCCCGGGGGGTTCCGGTAAAATCCCGATTTCACCCGGACGTAATTCTTCTGTGCAGCAATGAGGATAATCCTCAAGTTACGGACCCAGTCCGTGTAATTGCTACCATCATCTTTCAACTTTGCTTTCTCAAGGAACGCATTAAAATTTAACGGAACAACAGCACGAGCCATCTATCTACAATCAACATAAACAAGCAAGATACTATCAGGGACTAAGTTCATGATAAATTTTAAGTTCAATTAATCATATTATTAAAGAACTCCCACTTAGATAGACATCCCTCTAATCCTCTAAGTGATCACGTGATCCAAATCAACTAAACCATGTCCGATCATCACGTGAGATGGAGTAGTTTCATCGGTGAACATCATTATGTTGATCATATCTACTATATGATTCACGCTCGACCTTTCGGTCTCCGTGTTCCGAGGCCATATCTTCATATGCTAGGCTCGTCAAGTTTAACCTGAGTATTCTGCGTGCGCAACTGTTTTGCACCCGTTGTATTTGAACGTAGAGCCTATCACACCCGATCATCACGTGGTGTCTCAGCACGAAGAACTTTTGCAACGGTGCATACTCAGGGAGAACACTTCTTGATAATTTAGTGAGAGATCATCTTATAATGCTACCGTCAATCAAAGCAAGATAAGATGCATAAAAAGATAAACATCACATGCAATCAATATAAGTGATATGATATGGCCATCATTATCTTGTGCTTGTGATCTCCATCTCCGAAGCACCGTCATGATCACCATCGTCACCGGCACGACACCTTGATCTCCATCGTAGCATCGTTGTCGTCTCGCCAATCTTATGCTTCCACGACTATCACTACCGTTTAGTAATAAAGTAAAGCATTACATCGCGATTGCATTGCATACAATAAAGCGACAACCATATGGCTCCTGCCAGTTGCCGATAACTTGGTTACAAAACATGATCATCTCATACAATAAAATTCAGCATCATGCCTTGACCATATCACATCACAACATGCCCTGCAAAAACAAGTTAGACGTCCTCTACTTTGTTGTTGCATGTTTTACGTGGCTGCTACGGGCTTAAGTAAGAACCAATCTCACCTACGCATCAAAACCACAACGATAGTTTGTCAAATAGACTCCATTTTAACCTTCACAAGGACCGGGCGTAGCCATACTTGGTTCAACTAAAGTTGGAGAGGCAGTCGCCCGCAAGCCATCTCTGTGCAAAGCACGTCGAGGGAACCGGTCTCGCGTAAGCGTACGCGTAAGGTTGGTCCGGGTCGTCTCGTCCAACAATACCGCTGAACCAAAATATGACATGCTGGTAGGCAGTATGACTTGTATCGTCCACAACTCACTTGTGTTCTACTCGTGCATATAACATCAACATCATTAACCTGGCTCGGATGCCACTGTTGGGTTTCGTAGTAATTTCAAAAATTTTCCTACGCGCACACAGGATCATGTGATGCATAGCAACGAGAGGAGAGTGTTGTCTATGTACCCAACGCAGACCGACTGCGGAAGCAATGACACGACATAGAGGAAGTAGTCGTACGTCTTCACGATCCAACCGATCAAGCACCGAAACTACGGCACCTCCGAGTTCGAGCACACGTTCAGCTCGATGACGATCCCCGGACTCCGATCCAGCAAAGTGTCGGGGAAGAGTTTCGTCAGCACGACGGCGTGGTGACGATCTTGATGAACTACAGCAGCAGGGCTTCGCCTAAACTCCGCTACAGTATTATCGAGGAATATGGTGGCAGGGGGCACCGCACACGGCTAAGGAATCGATCACGTGGATCAACTTGTGTGTTTAGAGGTGCCCCTGCCTCCGTATATAAAGGAGGAGAGGAGGGGAGGCTGGCCGGCCAAAGAGGGAGGCGCAGGAGAGTCCTACTCCCTCTGGGAGTAGGATTCCTCCCCCCAATCCTAGTCCAACTAGGATTCCTCGGAGGGGAAGGGAGAGAGGGGGGCCGGCCACCTTCTCCTAGTCCTAATAGGACTAGGGGAGGGGAAAGAGGCGCAGCCACCTTGGGCTGCCCCTTTCTCCTTTCCACTAAGGCCCATGATGGCCCATATGGCTCCCGGGGGGTTCCGGTAACCTCCCGGTAACCCGGTAAAATCCCGATTTCACCCGGAACACTTCTGATGTCCAAACATAGGCTTCCAATATATCAATCTTTACGTCTCGACCATTTCGAGACTCCTCGTCATGTCCGTGATCACATCCGGGACTCCGAACAACCTTCGGTACATCAAAATGCATAAACTCATAATATAACTGTCATCGTAACCTTAAGCGTGCGGACCCTACGGGTTCGAGAACAATGTAGACATGACCGAGACATGTCTCTGGTCAATAACCAATAGCGGGACCTGGATGCCCATATTGGCTCCTACATATTCTACGAAGATCTTTATCGGTCAGACCGCATAACAACATACGTTGTTCCCTTAGTCATCGGTATGTTACTTGCCCGAGATTCGATCGTCGGTATCCAATACCTAGTTCAATCTCGTTAACGGCAAGTCTCTTTACTCGTTCCGTAATACATCATCTCACAACTAACATATTAGTTGTAATGCTTGCAAGGCTTATGTGATGTGTATTACCGAGAGGGCCCAGAGATACCTCTCCGACAATCGGAGTGACAAATCCTAATCTCGAAATACGCCAACCCAACATCGACCATTGGAGACACCTGTAGTACTCCTTTATAATCACCCATTTACGTTGTGACGTTTGGTAGTACCCAAAGTGTTCCTCCGGTAAACGGGAGTTGCATAATCTCATAGTCGTAGGAACATGTATAAGTCATGAAGAAAGCAATAGCAACATACTAAACGATCAGGTGCTAAGCTAATGGAATGGGTCATGTCAATCAGATCATTCTACTAATGATGTGACCTCGTTAATCAAATAACAACTCATTGTTCATGGTTAGGAAACATAACCATCTCTGATTAACGAGCTAGTCAAGTAGAGGCATACTAGTGACACTCTGTTTGTCTATGTATTCACACATGTATTATGTTTCCGGAAAATACAATTCTAGCATGAATAATAAACATTTATCATGATTATAAGGAAATAAATAATAACTTTATTATTGCCTCTAGGGCATATTTCCTTCAGAAGATTGTGTGGTCAGAGTACATGTGTTGGTTTCAAGGAGAGTTTGTGTTAACCAAGGTGCTATTAAGGAATTATCCAAAGCTTGGTCATGTGAGAGTTGAGCTTATTGCAATCATGTCTTGAAGAAGAAGATTGTGTGATCATTCATGTTTACCTTCAAGACATCATCCAAATGAAGAGAGTTGGAAAGATTCAAGGTTGATCAAGACTAAGTCAAGAGTGAATCAAGTTGATCAACTCACAAAGCGTAGAAGATGTACCGAGAGGGATCAAGTGATCCCATGGTTTGGTAAGCATTGTCCATTGTGCTTTGTGTACTAACCCATGGTCTATGTGAGAGTTCTACGTGGGGTTAGGTACGTGTTCATGGGCTTGTGTCAAGAGGAAGATATCACTCAACCCATGGAGAGGATGACATCAAGTGGTGATCGTCATCAAGATTGCCGTGTGCAAGTTCAAGTGGATCATCACGAAGAGATCAAGTGCTTGAAGCTTGCCATCCATTGTGGTGACAATGGACTTGTGAAGATGCGCTGAAGAGTGGCTCACCCATAGTGGACTATGGGGGAGCAATCATCTAGTCTTCATCGAGCCAACGCAATCAAGAAAGGTGATCCAACTTGAGGGAGTCAAGATCGTCATCATCTAGCTAAAGTGGACCATGTGCAAGGCAAATGTTTGTCCTTGATAGGTTTTCTATTTTACCGGTCTCATGGTGGTAGTTTGGAGACCGGGTTATAGGATCGTTTGCCGTACTATCAAGGGGGGCTCTCAAGTTGGTAGCTTGATCATATCGTTAGTAGAGAGCTCAAACCATTGCATCCTTGCATCATCTTTCTTGGTTCTTGTTTGGTTCTCTTTGTGAGTCTTAGAGCTTATGGTCATCTTGATGACAAGCTTGAGTTCATCGAAAACGGAGTTCGCATGCATCTTCTATGATGTTTTCGGTGTTGGAGGTTTTACCGGTCTTTTCCGAGGAAGGGTTCTCACCATTTTCTTATGGGCCTTTTCTAATTTGCTTCTTATTGATATTTCTTTGAAGATTGTGTTAGCCCTTGTCACTAGCTTTCCAACAAACTTGGTTTCATCGAATTCGGAGTCCGTTTGCAAAAGTTGTGGCAGTTTTGGTGTTCTGAAAAGGCTGCAGCGGTACTACCGCGAATTGGAGCGGATGTAATTTTTTACTACCGCTCCAGAGCAGTATTACCGCGGCTCCTACAGCGGTAGTACCGCTCCGGACCAAAAACTCGTCCCAAGTCTTGCAGTGGTAGGCCCAGATGTATTTTTTTTGTACCGCTCGCAAGCAGTAGTACCGCTACCATTTGCGGTAGTACCGTGAGGTCGAGCGGTAGTACTGTGAGGACGGGCGGTAGTACCGCTCCGGCGGTTCTTCTGGCCTTTTTCCTCCTCTCTGTTGTTTTTCAAAGGGGTACTTCCGCCCTAGCGGTAGTACCGCTCCTTGGAGCGGTAATACCGCTCTGTGCGGGCTGTGAGCATAACGGTTGGATTTTTCCCCACCTATAAAAGGGGGTCTTCTTCCCCAATGAACCTAATCTCTTGAGCTCGTTTTGCCCCCATTGTTGGCCTTCTTTGAGCTTGCTAACTCTCAATCCCTCCATGGATTCTTGCTAGTTTTTGAGGGAAAAGAGAGAGGAGATCTAGATCCACATTTCCACCAATCACTTCTCCTCTATGTGAGGGGAACCCCTTGGATCTAGATCTTGGAGTTCTTGGTGTTCTCCTTCTTCCTCTCATTTTCCTCCCTAGCATTAGTTGCTCTGGTGGGATTTGAGAGAGAAGGACTTGGGCACTCCGTGTGCCCTTGCCATTGCATTTGGTGCATCGGTTTGAGTTCTTCACGGTGATACGTGGAAGTGAAGTTTGAGAAGCTTATTACTCTTGGGTGTTTGGGAACCCTAGAGCTTGTTCCTCTTGGGTGCCTTGGCGCCCTAGACGGTTGGTGTTGTTCGGAGCTCAATCATTGTGGTGTAAAGCTCCGGGCAAGCGTCGGGGTCTGCAATTAGGTTGTGGAGATCGCCCCGAGCAATTTGACGGGTACCAGTGACCGCCCCAAGGGTTGCCAAAGTGTACGGGTTCGGTGACCGCCCCCAAGGGTTGCCATTTGTACGGGTTCGGTGACCGCCCTCAAGGGTCCCTTAGTGGAATCATGGCATCTTGCATTGTGGGAGGGCGTGAGGAGATTACGGTGGCCCTAGTGGCTTCTTGGGGAGCATTGTGCCTCCACACCGCTCCAAATGGAGATTAGCATTCGCAAGGGTATGAACTTCGGGATACATCGTCGTCTCCGCGTGCATCGGTTATCTCTTACCTGAGCTCTTTACTTATGCACTTTACTTTGTGATAGCCATATTGTTTCTTGTCATATATCTTGCTATCACATAGTTGCTTATCTTTCTTATCATAAGTTGTTGGTGCACATAGGTGAGCCTAGTTGTTTTAGGATTTGTGCTTGATAAATTAACCGCTAGGTTTATTCCGCATTTGTTCAAGCCTAAATCATAATTCTTTTAAAACGCCTATTCACCCCTCCTCTAGGCGACATCCACGACCTTTCAGCCATGTACACACATTAAAATTAATAAACATTGGATGCAAGCATGAGTAGGATATAATCCACCATGAACATAAATATCGTGAAGGCTATGTTGATTTGTTTCAACTACATGCGTGAACATGTGCCAAGTCAAGTCACTTAAATCATTCTGAGGAGGATACCACCCTATCATACCACATCATAACCATTTTAATAGCATGTTGGCACGCAAGGTAAACCATTATAACTCATAGCTAATCAAGCATGGCACAAGCAACTATGATCTCTAATTGTCATTGCAAATATGTTTATTCATAACAAGCTGAATCAAGAACGATGAACTCATCATATTTACAAAAACAAAAGAGGTCGAGTTCATACCAGCTTTTCTCATCTCAGTCAGTCCATCATATATTATCATAATTGCCTTTCACTTGCACGACCGAACGATGTGAGTAATAATAAGAGTGCACGTGCATTGGACTAAGCTGGAATCTGCGAGCATTCAATAAACAGGAGAAGACAAAGCAATATGGGCTCTTGGTTAAATCAACAATAAAGCATATAAGAGCCACTTCAACAATTTAATCGTGGTCTTCTCCTATTGAACCCCAAAGAAAGAAAAGAAATAAAACTATTTACACGGGAAAGCTCCCAACAAGCAAAAGAAGAACAAGAAATATTTTTGGGTTTTATTTTTAATTACTACTACAAGCATGGAAAGTAAATTAATTAAAAGCTACAACTATTTTTTGTTTTTTTCTTAAGGTTTATTAAACACACAAGAAGAAAGCATAAAAGGAAACAAACTAGCATGGATGATACAATGAAAAAGTATGAGCACCGACATCTAGCAATGAGTGTGTGTGAACATAAATGTAATGTCGGTGAGAAATACATACTCCGCCAAGCTTAGGCTTTTGGCCTAAGTTGGTCTATGGCCACGGCTGGCCTGGCTGATATCCATAATAATAGTTGTTGGGGTCGTACTGTGATGAGGAAGAAGAAGAGGATGGGTGCAGGAATAAGTGGAGGAGGGCCACCGTGGGCCCACGAGGTAGGGGGGCGCGCCCTAGAGGGGTGGGCGCGCCCTCCACCCTCGGGCAAGGTGGTTGTCCCCCCTGGTGTGTTCTTTGTTCCATAAATCCTCAAATATTCTAGAAAAAAACATATTTAATTTTCAGGGCATTTGGAGAACTTTTATTTTCGAGGTATTTTTATATTGCACGGATAATCAGATAACATACAGAAAATTATTCATTTTTACTTTATTTCAACTAAATAACATAAAGTATAGAGAGGGTACAGAAGGTTGTGCTTCTAGTTTCATTCATCTCATGCTCATCAAAAGGAATCCACTAACAAGGTTGATCAAGTCTTGTTAACAAACTCATTCCGATTAACATGAAATCGGAGAAATTTTGAATAACACTAGGTTACCTCAACGGGGATATGCACATCCCCAATAATAAGTATATCATATTTCTTCTTGATAGTAGGAAGAGGAAATTCAAACCCTCCAAATATAATCGATGGAATTTTTCCGATAGAATTGATACTATGAACTTGAGGTTGTTTCCTCGGAAAATGTACCATATGCTCATTACCATTAACATGAAAAGTGACATTGCCTTTGTTGCAATCAATAACAGCCCCTGCAGTATTAAGAAAAGGTCTTCCAAGAATAATAGACATACGATCGTCGGGAATATCAAGAATAACAAAGTCCGTTAAAATAGTAATGTTTGCAACCACAACAGGCACGTCCTCACAAATACCAACAGGTATAGCAGTTGATTTATCAATCATTTGCAAAGATATTTCAGTAGGTGTCAACTTATTCAAATCAAGTCTACGATATAAAGAGAGAGGCATAACACTAACACCGGCTCCAAGATCACATAAAGCAGTTTTAACATAGTTTCTTTTAATGGAGCATGGTATAGTAGGTACTCCTGGATCTCCAAGTTTCTTTGTTATTCCACCCTTAAAGTATAATTAGCAAGCATGGTGGAAATTTCAGCTTCTGGTATCTTTCTTTTATTTGTAACAATATCTTTCATGTACTTAGCATAAGGATTGGTTTTGAGCATATCAGTTATTCGCATACGCAAAAAGATATGTCTAATCATTTCAGCAAAGCCCTCAAAATCCTCATCATCTTTTTTCTTGGATGGTTTGGGAGGAAAAGGCATGGGTTTCTGAACCCAAGGTTCTCTTTCTTCACCATGTTTCCTAGCAACAAAATCTTTCTTATCATAACATTGATTCTTTGATTGTGGGTTATCAAGATCAACAGCAGGTTCAATTTCTACATCATCATCATTACTAGGTTGAGCATTATTATGAACATCATCATTAACATTTTCATTAGGTTCATGTTCATTGCCAGATCGTGTTTCAGCATCAGACATAGAGATATCATTTGGATTATCAGGTGGTTCAGCAATAGGTTCACTAGAAGTTTGCATAGTTCTATCATTTTTCTTTCTCTTACTTTTAGAAGAACTAGGTGCATCAATATTATTTCTCTGAGAATCTTGCTCAATTCTCTTAGGGTGGCCTTCAGGATACAGAGGTTCCTGAGTCATTCTACCAGTTCTAGTAACCACTTTAACAGCATAATTATTTTTCTTACTATTCCTCTCATTGAGCAATTCATTTTGAGCTTTAAGTACTTGTTCTACTTGAGTGGTAACCATAGAAGCATGTTTGCTAACAAGTTTAAGTTCACCTCTAATATTAGCCATATAATCACCCAAGTATTTAATCATATCAACATCTTGTTTTAATTGTCTACCAAAATAAGCATTGAAGTCTTCTTGCTTAAACATAAAATTATCAAACTCATCCAAGCATTGACTAGCAATTTTAGTAGGAGGGATTTCAGCTTTATCATATCTATAGAGAGAATTTACCTTTACTACCTGTGTCGGGTTATTGGGGTCTGGAGGTTCTTCAATAAATAAAGGATCAAGATCATATGTTTCTTTGACAGGCGGTAAATTAAGACCATGTATTTCTTCAATAGGAGGTAAATTCTTAACATCTCCAGCTTTAATACCTTTTCCTTTCATAGATTTCTTTGCCTCTTGCATATCTTCGGGACTAAGAAATAGGACACCTCTCTTCTTCAGAGTTGGTTTAGGAATAGGATCATTAATTGGAGCAGGAGCTGGCTCAGGAGGTGACCAATTATTTTCATTTGTCAACATATTATGCAATAAGATTTCAGCTTCATCCGGTGTTCTTTCCTTGAAAAGAGAACCAGCACAACTATCCAGGTAATCTCTGGAAGCATCGGTTAGTCCATTGTAAAAGATATCAAGTATTTCATTTTTCTTAAGAGGATAATCAGGCAAAGCATTAAGTAACTTGAGAAGCCTCCCCCAAGCTTGTGGGAGACTCTCTTCTTTAATTTGCACAAAGTTGTATATTTCCTTTAAAGCAGCTTGTTTCTTATGAGTAGGGAAATATTTAGCAGAGAAGTAGTAAATCATATCCTGGGGACTATGCACACAACCAGGATCAAGAGAATTAAACCATATCTTAGCATCACCCTTTAATGAGAACGGAAATATTTTAAGGATATAAAAGTAGCGAGATCTCTCATCATTAGTGAACAGGGTGGCTATACCATTTAATTTAGTAAGATGTGCCACAACAGTTTCAGATTCATAGCCATGAAAAGGATCAGATTCAACCAAAGTAATTATATCATGATCAACAGAGAATTCATAATCCTTATCAGTAACACAGATAGGTGAAGTAGCAAAAGCAGGGTCAGGTTTCATCCTAGCATTTAGAGATTGCTTATTCCATTTAGCTAATAACCTTTTGAGTTCATATCTATCTTTTCAAGCTAAAATAGCTAAAGAAGCTTCTTGATCAAATAAATAACCCTCAGGAATAACAAGTGATTCTTCATCATCACTTTCATCATCATAATCAGATTCAATATTTTCAATCTCTCTAGCCCTAGCAAGTCGTTCCTCGAGAAAATCACCATGTGGCACAGTAGTATCAAGCATAGAAGTAGTTTCATCATAAGTATCATGTATAGCAGAAGTAACATCATCAATAACATGCGACATATCAGAGCGAATAGCAGAAGCAGGTTTAGATGTCGCAAGCTTACTCATAACAGAAGGTGAATCAAGTGCAGAGCTAGATGGCAGTTCCTTACCTCCCCTCGTAGTTGAGGCATAAATTGTTGTCTTAGCGTCTTTCAAGTTCTTCATAGTGTCCAGCAGATATAAATCCCAAGTGACTCAAATAATAGAGCTATGCTCCCCGACAACGGTGCCAGAAATTAGTCTTGATGACCCACAAGTATAGGGGATCGCAACAGCTTTCGAGGGTAGAGTATTCAACCCAAATTTATTGATTCGACACAAGGGGAGCCAAAGAATATTCTCAAGTATTAGCAGCTGAGTTGTCAATTCAACCACACTTGGAAACTTAGTATCTGCAGCAGAGTGTTTAGTAGAAAAGTAATATGATAGTGGTGGTAACGGTAACAAAAGAGTAATGAAAGCAAAGTAATATTTTTGGTATTATGTAGTGATTGTAACAATAGCAACGAGAAAGTAAATAAGCATAAAGCAGTATATGGAAAGCTCGTAGGCATCGGATCAGTGATGGATAATTATGCCGGATGCGGTTCATCATGTAACAGTCATAACATAGGGTGACACCGAACTAGCTCCAATTCGTCAATATAATGTAGGCATGTATTCCGAATATAGTCATACATGCTTATGGAAAAGAACTTGCATGACATCTTTTGTCCTACCCTCCCGTGGCAGCGGGGTCCTAATGGAAACTAAGGGATATTAAGGCCTCCTTTTAATAGAGAACCGGAACAAAGCATTAGCACATAGTGAATACATGAACTCCTCAAACTACGGTCATCACCGGTAAGTATCCCGATTATTGTCACTTCGGGGTTAACGGATCATAACACACAATAGGTGACTATAGACTTGCAAGATAGGATCAAGAACTCTCATATATTAATGAAAACATAATATGTTCAGATATGAAATCATGGCACTCGGGCCCTAGTGACAGGCATTAAGCATAGCAAAGTCATAGCAACATCAATCTCAGAACATAATGGATACTAGGGATCAAACCCTAACAAAACTAACTCGATTACATGATAAATCTCATCCAACCCATCACCGTCCAGCAAGCCTACAATGGAATTACTCACGCATAGCGGTGAGCATCATGAAATTGGTGATGGTTGATGATGACGACGGTGATGAATCCCCCTCTCCGGAGCCCCGAACGGACTCTAGATCAGCCCTCCCGAGAGGTTTTAGGGCTTGGCAGTGGCTCCGTATCGTAAAACGCGATGAAATCTTCTCTCCTATATTTTTCTCCCCGAAAGCAGTTATATATAGTTGGAGTTGGAGTAGGGAGGTCTCCAGGAGGCCCACGTAGGGCGCTCCCCCACCCTCGTGGCAAGGGTGTGGCCCCCCTGGTCTTCATCTTTGGCGAGGATTTTTTATTATTTATTGTAAGATATTCCGTGGACTTTCAGGTCATTCTGAGAACTTTTGTTTTCTGCACATAAAACAACATCATGGCAATTCTGCTGAAAACAGCGTCAGTCTGGGTTAGTTCCATTCAAATCATACAAGTTAGAGTCCAAAACAAGGGCAAAAGTGTTTGGAAAAGTAGATACGACAGAGACGTATCACTCAAGAGCTCCGGATGATTCCAATCACTTGGCCATTTGCGGTCTGAGTGCTTACCATGGTGGGACCTTTCAAAAGGTCTAAGGATAAAAAGACACATCTCTTAGTGGCAGTTGATAAATTCACTAAGTGGGTTGAGGCGGAGCCAGTGAGTAAGTGTGACGCGGCCACGGCGGTTCAGTTCATGAAAAAGGTGATCTTTTGTTTTGGTTTTCCACACAGCATTATCACTGACAATGACACTAATCTGTCCCAAGGGGCTATGGAGGAGTTTTGTCAACGTGAGCATATCCGGCTTGATGTTTCTTCTATAGCTCATCCTCAATCCAATGGTCAAGCTGAGAGAGCCAATCGGGAAATTTTGAAAGGTCTCAAACCCCGGCTTATGGTTCCCTTACAGCGAACGTCGGGTTGTTGGGTAGAGGAATTACCCTCGGTGTTGTGGAGTATCAACACCATGCCTAACAGGTCTACATGTTACACACCTTTCTTCATGGTTTATGGAGCAGAAGCAGTGTTGCCTAGTGACATCCGTCATGACTCGCCCCGTGTGGCGGTTTATATTGAAGCTAATAATGAACAAGCCAGACATGATGCACTTGAATTGTTGGATGAAGAAAGAGACTTAGTAGCGGCTCGATCAGCAATTTATCAACAGGACCTGCGCCGTTATCACAGCCGCCGGGTTAAGTCCAGGTCTTTTCAGGAAGGCGACCTGGTGCTCCGGCTCATCCAGGATCTGTCAGATGCGCACAAGTTATCCCCACCTTGGGAAGGACCCTTTGTGGTCAGCAAGAATTTAAACAACGGGTCGTATTACCTCATCGACGTTCGAGAGCACAAAGATTCACGTAAGTCAGAGGAGGAGACCCGCCGGCCGTGGAACATTGCTCAACTTCGTCCATACTACACCTGAGCCACCGGCTCTCATCATGTACATACTTTAACATTGTATATACCATGAAAAAGCAATAAAGTAAGACCATCGGTCTCTTTTCTTCTCAAAGATTATGCATCTTTTGTATATTTCTTATTTTCGAATGACTATTAAGGAGCTGATCATATTTGAATCAAGTCTAACCTTTTTTTGGTCTGGCTTATGATCGTATTCGAATCTAGCTGCAATTATCATGGTCACTTGGGGGCTTCCTGTTCAAACATAGGTCGTATTCAAACCAAAGAGAACATAGCTGTCGTAACCCTCTTGATCGGCTCAAGGCCAAACTCACTAGGGGGCTTCTTGATTGTATCCGAATCATAGCTTAACCCCTTTTGGGTCTGACTTGGATCTTATTCGAATCAGGGTCGTTAAAAACCTCTCAAGGTCATTTGGGGGCTTCCTGTTCAAACATAGGTCGTATTCGAACCAAAGATAACATAGCTGTCGGTACCCTCTTGATCGGCGCAACGCCACAGCCACTGGGGGCTATATGGTCATATTCGAACCCTAGCTTAACCCCTTTGGTCCGGTTTACTGATCGTATTCGAATCAGAAGCCACCAACCTTTAAATATAAGGTTAAATCATACTTGTTAACTGTTATTTGCCTTGGAGTTTCTTGTTACAAATAATTAGCATGATCTTCTCCATCGGCTTGTCTATTTGACAACAAAGCTACCAAGGTATGATGATCATTAAAGTATTCAAAGGCATTAATTTCTCAGAAAGATTGAATTACCAACTTCATTACCCGGGTTACTCAAGCCGGTGGTCTAAGGATCAAAGGTACAAGTATGGCTATTATTTATATGTGATTGCCTGCTACATTAACTAAAGAGTTAGTTTCAGCCCTTGTCCTTTATTCATATCTGTTTTCTGTTTTCTATTGTGATAAACATATTGGATATAAGCCGGGTGTTTTAACCCGTTCGGTTCTAAGCCGCCAAGCCAGTCTTTTGTCTTGTATCTACAGGGAACAGACTTAAAGTGTTGCAGAAACAATCATCAAATATAATGCATATATTGCCATCAGGAAACACAGAGTCACATACAGTGTCTTCTGCACGATGGCATAAGCAAGGCATTCAGTGTTTTCACAGCTAAACTATTACACGTCTATTTATAAAGCCAATGAAGATGGTTGTTACTCCTCCCTCGCCGGTTCATCGCCCTTTGTTGGCTGGAAGTTGGGTTTTGACCAGTCAAAACCATTCACGGCGACAAATTCGGCTTCATCGTCGATCAGGCCTGCCGGGTCAACTTCTGGGGCAAATGTATTTTCCCTTATAGGAGGGATCAAATCTGCCACCTTGTACGAGGGAGTCGCCATCTTCTTATTTTCAGCATCAAAACCCGGCTGATATTTGTCAATGTTGGTATCATCTCCAAGGGTAGTTGCCTGAGGCCGGACTCCGCGCACGCAAGCCATGAAGTCATCCTGCTCAAAGGGAGATCCATCTTCCTTCACGGTAGGATAGCCTCTGGCCACGTCCGCCGGGTCTAGGTCTGGCACCCAAGCCTTGGAGCGGCTCAGGCAGTCAAAGCCCCGACTCACGCACAGGAGCGCTTCACTTCTTGAAATCTGGCAGGCAGGATTGATAGTTTCTTCAAGACGTCGCTGAGCCGGTTGGGTCCTTGATTGGCAGGAGAGATGGCGGCAAGTGCCCGTTGTGCGCCAATATACAGTTGTTCTACTAAAGTGTACACTGCCTTCAGTTTAACCAAAGGATCTTGGCTCAGGTTCTTGCTTCGTGGGCCTGCGCATGTTTTAAAAACAAAGTCAGCTGGCGGCTTATAATCCGAATCAGCAAAAAGTACATAAGATTAAAAAAGGACGGCTTACCAAAGATGGCGGCCACCATTTGAGACACCCGGCCCTTTAAGTCGTTCAGCTCTGTTGACACATCTTCAAGGGCTGCTTCGGCTCTCTCAGTGTGTTGTGTCAGAAGCATTTTTTCCTCTGCCCAGGTTTTCTTCTTGGCAGCCAAACTGGTCTTTAAGTTTTCCGCCTCAGAGAGACTTATTTGCAATTTGGAGTTAGCAGACTTAATTTCTTCTTCCTGACCAACTAGCCGGGTCTTCGCATCAGTCAATTGCGAGTTTAGTTCGGATAAGGCATTCTGCAAGAATACATACTCAGATAAGTCAAGATTTTGCTCAAAGGTTCAAATATCAAGATTCAAGTCTCAAGTACTTTCCAAAAAACCACTTGACACTTGGGGGCTAATGTATACCAAAACAATTTCTTATGGCTCTAAAGACATACTTTAAGTCCCAAGTACTTTACAAAGTAACAACACTTGGCACTTGGGGGCTAATGTATGCAATTCAACAAGTTTCTCAAGGTTAAGCCGAAATATTGAGTTCTTTGAATACGGTACAAAAAAATTTTAAGGTACCAGCTCATTTATGATCAAAAAGAACCAGCCCTTGGGGACTACAGGTGAAGTTTTGTTCTATTTTATTGAATTCAAGAAAATCAAAGGTAAAGGTCTTGGCCTATATGCTAAAGTCTATAGATCATTCCGGTTGTTTCATAATCTGAAGACTTGGGGGCTGAAGGAACATAGATAAGCGGGAAGAACATACCTCATATTTCAGCTGCAACTATTTGACCATTTCGATCTCAGAGTCGCGACTGGAGTGCACGTGGCTGAGATAGCCGGATAAAATAACGTTGTCATTTAGATGGTCGTAATTGGCAACGTCAAAGTGTACTTTCTGCCTCTCCAATGCCTCTTGTTTCGCAGTACACCGAGCCATCACAGTTGGATTCCCTGGTTCAATAAAGCGACTCCCGGTGATCTGAACGTCTTGTGCAGACGGTGATGGCGGGTTGGCTGAGCTTGATGGTCCAGTAGCAGAAGGGTTCAAAGTAGTCTCATCAAACGACGGCTCAGGAGGATTTGCTTCTGCATCAACAGGCGGGTCTTCTGGAGCGTTGGTTAATGGAGAAGATGGCCTGGCCGGGTCAGATGCAAGCACCGGCGGGTCTTCTGCCAGTTTAGCTACCTTTGCCTTCTTGGATTTAGCTTGGCCACTAAGAAAAATGTTGCAGGATTATCAGTATAAAGATACAATTTGAACAACCCGAAAAACATGAGGATTTTTCATTACCCAGGGGCAGTCTTGAAGGCCGGAAATTGCGTCTATGATGAATCGCCAGAAGAGCGAGACACCTCCTGAAAAGATAAAATAGAGTTAAAGTAATATAAGGGGTAGGATCCATTAAACAAAGTTAAAGACAAAAATAAGTAAACCTCATTCGGGCGCTTCTGAGGAGTTTGTTGAAGAACGACAACCAGCTCATCTTCAGTCCGAGCTTGACAGCGACTTTCATGTTGCTGCTTTTTCAAAAGAAAGTTGGGATCCAAGTGAGCTAAAGGGTTAGAAAACCTTACTTTACGGATCACTCGTCGAACTTTTTGTCTTGGCAAGGGCTCTGAGTCGGAGGAAATGATAGTTACCTCTGCTTCCACAGCTTGACTGGCCCCAGTGTCATCCTGGTAAGGATCAGTGTCAATAAGATTGTTAAAAAATTGGCCAAGGGAATCAAGGGCTACCTCCGAATCAAATGTGTCATCAAGCTTCATCCAATCTTCAGCAGTGTTCTTTTTCTTCTTTTTTGACCTCCGGGTCGTTTTCTTGGCGTTTATAGCGGCGGCTTTCGCTTTCTTGGCAGCCTCGTGGTCATACTTAACTTTCCTGAAGTCAGAATTGGCCTACAGACAGGTAAAAACAAGATAAAGAGTCAGGCAAGTATTAAAACAATACGTCTGGGAAAATACAAAGGAGAGAAATAACAATATCCTTACTTCTGGCACCGGGTTAAGCTGGCAGAAGGGGTTTAACCCGATGACACTACAATCTTCGTATTTCCCATTCACCAGAAGAGTTGACATTGAAACAATATCTTCTTCTATTAATTGAACGGGGCTGTGACGAAGAGAGTCATCCGGGCCTCCACCATACTCATACATCAGCTTTGATCGACGGCTTAAAGGGATGACCCGCCATGAGATCCAACAGCGGGTCCGATCAACTCCAGTTAACCCGTTCCCTAACAGAGCATTAATCCTTTTGATGGAGGGTATCAGCCTCTTGCGTTCAGGGGCAGTAAGCTTGTTGGGAAGCGCGAACTTGGAGTCAAGACGATCAGGGCGATAACCCAGCAGTGGCTTCTCGTTCGCCGGCGAAATGTCTTGACAGTAGAACCAAGTCTGGTTCCAGTCCTTTGGGTGACTTGGTAAGACTATGAGAGGGAAGACAACACCCTGTCGGCGCTGAATTGAGATGCCTTCGAGTTCTAAGCTGAGGCCGTTGGTGCACTCGTTCTGCCGATTCAGATAAAAGTATTCTCTAAACAACTCCATGGTCGGCTCTTGTTGAAGATATACCTCACAGAGCACTTGGAAGTTACAGATGTTAGATACGGAATTGGGCCCGATATCTTGAGGGTGGAGTTTGAAAAAGTGGAGGACCTCTCTGAAGAACTTTGAGCCAGGCGGTGAGAAGCCACGGTTCACGTGGTCAGTAAAAACAATTACTTCTCCGTCTCTTGGATTGGACCGTTCTTCTTCCGAGTCAGGGGCACGGTAAGACATGACGGTTTTCACTGGCAGAAATCCTATGGTGAAGAACTCTTTCAAACGTTCCTCAGTTACGGTTGAGCGAACCCAGTTACAGATGGTTGGTGCTTTGGACGACATGATGTGCAAAGAAGAACTGAAAAGAAAAGCAACATGCCGGTTCAGTTTAATGGTGAGATTGACAGTTAAGTGATGAAGATGCAAACAAGTAATGGCGGCTTAGTTAAGGGCTAATGACATATAAGGAAAATTAAGCCGGCATGATAAGACGCCATGACTACAGATATTTGAAGAAGACAATTTCAGCTAAGTGTTGAGACAAACAAGTTTCCTAAATTGTTTGGTATTATTCTAGATCAAATGGCTATTCAAAATGGAAAAAATTCTAGACCTAAAAAAGTTCAGCGCGGAAGAGTATGTAAGTTCTAATGCAGCCTTTGAAACAGAGAAAGGGATCTGTGGATCACGAAAAGGCACAAGAAAACTACCGCACGAGCACACACACACACACACACACACACACACACACACACACACACACACACACACACACATATATATATATATATATATATAATATATATGGATCAAGAAGAGGCCTGCAGTGGAACAACTACAAGGGACTGCGATGAACTCGGAAGAATGCGAAAGAATCTGGAAACCCTAAGTGCGGATCTGAGAAGTGAAAAGAAGAGAACTTACAGTCACATGTCTTCTGCGGAGGTCGCCGCTATTCTCTAGATCAGTTCAGGTTGATGCAGCAGCCAACGTCGACGGAGATGGAGGTGAAGCGCGGTGGCGGCGAAGCTCGAGCAGCAGGGGGTGCGCGAGAGGAAGAAGACGGAGCGAGAGAGGAGAATGAGGAAGGCCGAGGTGTGCCTATTTATAAGGGAAAGATGTGAACAGACAGGCGCGAAAATCGAGGAGAGCCGAATACTGGTTATCTAGCTACACAGACGCCTCGATTCTCAGGAAGCATTAAAGATAAAAGATCCGTTGGGAGATGACGTCATGAAAGTTTTTTGCATTTTCAAGAGATGACGTCATGGCGGGTTACAAAAACTTCAGCGAAGATAAGAAGATGGATTTTGGTCTAAGTATTGAAGATTGATAAAGAATGAAATTCAAAGTCAACCTAGGGCCTAATGTGGGGGATATTATTATCAGACATGACCCGCCCAGCAGGGGCCGGGTCAGCCCCAATGGCGGGTTACGCTAGAAGCCCAGTAAACATTCAAGATGATAGTTTATTAAACCTTATAGAAGGCCCAAAGGCCTGGAGGCGGCTTAAGGCCCGATATTGTAAACCGCCGTATGTAAGGAAAGACTTGTAAAGAAAGGCATGTAAAGGAAGTCACCGAGCCGGACACGATTATGAGCCGGTCGGGACTCTATAGGCCACTAGGCGTCAACCCATGTATATAAGGGGACGACCCGGTGGCGGCTTAGGACAAGAAACAACAAATCAATAACCAAGCCGGCGAGTTGAGCCTCTTGGTGATCGAAACCCCAGCAATACCAATCCCAACTAGACGTAGGCTTTTACCTTCATTGTAAGGGGCCGAACTAGTATAAAACCCTCTCGTGTCCTTTGTCCCGATTAACCCCTTTAAGCTTCCTAGTGCGATGGCCCTACGACTAAGTCCTTGCTCTAGGACATCTGCCGTGACAATTCCACGACAGAATTGGTTCTTGATTTTGTGATCCAAACTCCAGCACAAAAATTTGAGCTCCTAGGCCAGGTTAATATTCATGAGTTAGTGGCCATTACTCCGTGGTACATTTCAAGGGAGAGGAGGAGAGTTGTTCACGGTGAAGTAACATAAAATGCAAAGGAGATGGTATCATCTATCTGAGCTATTACTGCTTTATGTTGCTTCTTTGGCACTCAAGGCAACACCTAACAACATGTTTGGTTCGGGGGAATTAGAGATGGGGAATGGGAGTTGAGGGTTGAGGAGATTAAAAGTCAAGTGTTTGATTAGAGGGAATGGGAGTTTAAGTGGGAAGGGAATGAGAGTTGAGGAAGCCAATTCCCACTGATTTTTTCTCGAGGGCACCCTATTAATTCGTGAGAAGGGTTTAATCCCGCGCTAATTCCCACCATATACCAAACAAGGTAATGAGAGTAAAAATCTACTTCCCATGCCTAATCCCTCCATAAACAACCTTGTGCAAACTCCCATTCCCCTGCCCAAGTGTTGGGGGGGGGGATAATGACCATGGGTTGCAACAAATTGATGGCAAACTCTAATAATATCGAGGTGGTGAAGACAATGAACAATGGAGGTCGTTCTTTGGGAATAGCAGCTCGATATTATAATCTGGCTTGCGAGTTTTGATGTACTTATTTTGATCAATGTAAGGCTGGTCATAGTGGGGAGTAACTTAGACTAGTGTCATGCATATTACACTAGTCTAAGTTACTACCTTCATAATGCAAAGTAACATAATAGTAGTATCATAGATGGCTTCATTTATTAGCTCGTAGACTCATCTTGTCTTGGAAAGCGCTATGTTATAGCAACTGATGACCCACAAGTATAGGGGATCTATCATAGTCCTTTCGATAAGTAAGAGTGTCGAACCCAACGAGGAGCAGAAGGAAATGATAAGCGGTTTTCAGCAAGGTATTCTTTGCAAGTACTGAAATAAGTGGTAACATATAGTTTTGTGATAGGATAAATTGTAACGAGCAACAAGTAACAAAAGTAAATAAAGTGCAGCAAGGTGGCCCAATCCTTTTGTAGCAAAGGACAAGCCGGAACAAACTCTTATAATAGGAAAAGCGCTCCCGAGGACACATGGGAATATCGTCAAGCTAGTTTTCATCACGTTCATATGATTCACGTTCGATACTTTGATAATTTGATATGTGGGTGGACCGGTGCTTGGGTGCTGTTCTTACTTGAACAAGCATCCCACTTATGATTAACCTCTATTGCAAGCATCCACAACTACAACAAAAGTATTAAAGTAAACCTAACCATAGCATGAAACATATGGATCCAAATCAGCCCCTTACGAAGCAACGCATAAACTAGGGTTTAAGCTTCTTTCACTCTAGCAACCCATCATCTACTTATTACTTCCCAATGCCTTCCTCTAGGCCCAAATAATGGTGAAGTGTTATGTAGTCGACGTTCACATAACACCACTAGAGGCTAGACAACATACATCTTATCACAATATGAAACGAATACCAAATTCACATGACTACTCATAGAAAGACTTCTCCCTTGTCCTCAGGAACGAACGTAATTACTCACAAAGCATATTCATGTTCATAATCAGAGGGGTAATAATATGCATATAGGATATGAACATATGATCTTCCACGAATTAAGCCAACTAGCATCAACTACAAGGAGTAATCAACACTACTAGCAACCTACTAGCACCAATCCCGGACTTTAAGACAAGAATTGGATACAAGAGATGAACTAGGGTTTGGAGATGAGATGGTGCTGGTGAAGATGTTGATGGAGATTGCCCTCTCCCGATGAGAGGAGCGTTGGTGATGATTTCCCCCTCCGGGAGGGAAGTATCCCCGGCAGAACAGCTCTGCCGGAGCTCTAGATTGGATCCGCCAAGGTTCCGCCTCGTGGCGGCGGAGTCTCGTCCCGAAAAGTTTCTCCTTATTTTTTTTGTCATCGAAAGACCTCATATAGGAGAAGATGGGCATCGGAGAGCCACGAGGTAGGGGGGCGCACCCTAGGGGGGGCGCCCCCACCCTCGTGAGAAGGGTGTGGCCCCCCTGGCCTTCATCTTTGGCGAGGATTTTTCTTTATTTCTTTTAAGATGTCCCGTGAAGTTTCAGGACTTTTGGAGTTGTGCAGAATAGGCCTCTAATATTTGCTCCTTTTCTAGCCCAGAATTCCAGCTGCCGGCATTCTCCCTCTTTATCTAAACCTTGTAAAATAAGAGAGAATAGCCATAAGTATTGAAACATATAGTGAAATAACAGTCCATAATGCAATAAATATCGATATAAAAGCATGATGCAAAATGGACGTATCAACTCCCCCAAGCTTAGACCTCGCTTGTCCTCAAGCGAAAAGCCGATAACAATAAATATGTCCTCATGTTTAGAGGTAGAGGCGTCGATAAAAATAAAATACGGACATGAAGGCATCATGATTATCCTTATAAAAACAACATATATAGATTTTGTCATATGATTACTTATGTTCAAGTGATGATCTATTCACAATGCAAAAGTATAAATCATAAACTTTATTGGGCTCCAACAAACTATAATCTCAGTCATTGAAGCAATTGCAATTTATCATAACATCGGAAAGAGTCTATGTCAGAGCTAAAAAGCAAGTCCACATACTCAACTATCATTTAGTCCTCCATAATTGCTAACACTCACGCAATACTTGTGGTTACGGAGTTTTAATCGGACACAGAGAAAGATAGGGGCTTATAGTTTTGCCCCACAACTTTTTACCTCAAGGGTAATGTCAACAATAATGGTTCATGCTCCCCTACATGCAATTAGATATATATATATATATATATATATATATATATATCATGTTCTTTCCAACATGCTGAGCTTGCCAAAGGATAAAATGAAAAAGGAAAGGTGAAGATCACCGTGACTCTTGCATAAGGTAGAAGATAATAATAAAGGATAGGCCCTTCGCAGAGGGAGCAGAGGTTTCCATGTGCTTTCATGGTTGGATATATAAAATCCCAATGCGAAAGAACGTCACTTTATATTGCCACTTGTGATATGAACCTTTATTATGCAGTCCGTCGCTTTTATTACTTCCACATCACAAGATCGTATAAAGCTTATTCCTCCCACACCAATCAATCATACATATTTAGAGCAATTTTTATTGCTTTGCACCGATGACAACTTACTTGAAGGATCTTACTCAATCCATAGGTAGATATGGTGGACTCTCATGGCAAAACTGGTTTAGGGATATTTGGAAGCACAAGTAGTATTTCTACTTGGTGCTGAGAATTTGGCTAGCATGAGGGGGAAAGGCAAGCTCAACAAGTTAGAGGAACCATGACAACATACTTTATCTCAGATATAAGAAAGACATAACTCATTACGTTGTCTTCCTTGTCCAACATCAACTCTTTAGCATGTCATATTTTAATGAGTGCTCCCAATCATAAAAGATGTCAATGATAATATATCTATATATGAAAACCTCTCTTTCCTTATTACTTCCTATTAATTGCAACAATGACCAAAGCTATGTCTGCCAATTCCCAACAACTTTTAATCATCATACTCTTTCTATGTGAAGTCATTACTCTCAATAAGATCAATATGAACTTTTTGTTTCTTTTTGTTCTTTTTCTCTTTTCTTTTATTCACCCAAGATCATGGCAAAATAATCAAGCCCTTGACTCAACACTAATCTTTATTATATATAACTCGCAGACTCGATTACATAGAGAGATCATAAAGCAAAACTCAAAACTGGATCATGCCATAAACTTTATTCTACTAGATCAAGATACTACTAATAGGATCGAACTAAGAAAAATGGTAAAGGTAGGAGTTGTGATGGTGATACGATACCGGGGCACCTCCCCCAAGCTTGGCAGTTGCCAAGGGGAGTGCCCATACCTAGATACTCAATTCTTCGTTGTTGGTGAAGAAGGTGGTGGCGACGGGTAATCGCACATCGAGCGTAAGAGGTCCTCCAGCTTGCGAATAATGCCCTTGAGTGCGACAATATGCTCCTTCAACAAAATATTTTCTTGTGTGAGATACTTGTTTTGTATACGAGCTAACTCAATCATCTTGAAAGCTTCGATCTCAGTTGGGGTAAGAAGGTTATGATCAAGTTGAAGGATGTCTTTTACTGCCGGAGCTTGATCCTCCATGGCCTTTTTGATCCTTTCATCCTTGTTGACCCTCGTGGGTTCTTCCTCTTCAGATCTATCTTCATTAGCCAAGCATCATTGTCACCATTGTTGGAGGAGGGAGACAACATGATGCCTAGCCTGGAAAACCCTGACAAAAAACAGCTCGAAACAAGATCAGAGGAGATTTGCGTGATACGGGAGTCAAAACCTTCGGGAGGTTATATAATGAATTTTTACCGACCAAAATACATATCGTGCAAGAAAACGGAGTCCGGAAGGCACACGAGGCACTCACGAGGTAGGGGGGCACGCCCAGGGTGGTAGGGCGCGCCCACCACCCTCGTGGGGCCCTCGTGTCCTTCCCGGACTGCTACTTATTTTTCTATTTTTCTAAATATTCCAAAAAGGAGAAATATTGCCTTAAAAATTGTTTTGGAGTCGGTTTACTTACCGTACCACACACCTATTCCTTTTCGGAGTCTGAAACGTTTCGAAAAGTATCCCTTATGTATTCCTCCGGGGTTATGGTTTCAATAATATTGGTTTCAACATTTATGGGATTACCTGAGATATAATGTTTAATTCTTTGACCATTTACCACCTTCGGATTTGTGCCCTCGAAGTTGTTGATTTTTATGGCACCGGAATGATAGACCTCTTCGATAACATAGGGGCCTTCCCATTTAGAGAGAAGTTTTCCGGCAAAAAATCTTAAACGAGAATTTTATAGAAATACATAATTACCTACATTAAACTCACGCTTTTGTATCCTTTTGTCATGCCATTTTTTAACTTTTTCTTTAAACAACTTGGCATTTTCATAAGCTTGGGTTCTCCATTCATCAAGTGAGCTAATATCAAATAACCTCTTCTCACCGGCAAGTTTAAAATCATAGTTCGAGAGGTAAGTGACATGCTTTTCCATAAACCATTTTAAACGGATACATACCAATAGGATTTTTGTATGCAGTTCTATAAACCCATAATGCATCATCAAGTTTCTTAGACCAATTCTTTCTAGACCTATTAACAGTCTTTTGCAAAATTAATTTGAGCTCTCTATTGCTCAAGTCTACTTGACCACTAGACTGTGGGTGATAAGGGGATGCAATTCTATGATTAACATCATATTTAGCAAGCATTTTACGGAAGGCACCATGAATAAAGTGTGAACCACCATCAGTCATTAAATATCTAGGGACTCCAAACCTTGGAAAAATAACTTCCTTAAGCATTTTAATAGAAGTGTTATGATCAGCACTACTAGTTGGAATAGCTTCTACCCACTTAGTAACGTAATCAACAGCAAGTAAAATATGTGTGTATCCATTAGAGGCAGGAAAAGGTCCCATATAATCAAAGCCCCAAACATCAAACGGTTTAATAACAAGTGAATAATTCATAGGCATTTCTTGACGTCTACTAATATTACCAATTCTTTGACATTCATCACAAGACAAGACAAACTTACGGGCATCTTTGAAGAGAGTAGGCCAATAAAAACCAGATTGTAATACCTTATGTGCAGTTCTATCTCCAACGTGGTTTTCTCCATAAGACTCGGAATGACACTTGCATATGATCTGTTCCTGTTCATGCTCAGGTACACAACACCTAATAACACCATCTACTCCTTCTCTATAAAGATGTGGGTCATCCCAAAAGTAATGTCTCAAGTCATAGAAAAACTTTTTCTTTTGCTGGTATGTGAAACTAGGTGGTATAAACTTAGCAACAATATAATTAGCATAATCAGCATACCATGGAGTACTATGAGAAGTACTTATAACATTTAATTGTTCATCAGGAAAGTCATCATTAATAGGTAGTGGGTCATCAAGAATATTTTCTAACCTAGATAAGTTGTCTGCAACGGGGTTCTCAGCTCCCTTTCTATCAACAATATTCAAATCAAATTCTTGTAGCAAGAGAACCCATCTAATAAGTCTAGGTTTAGCATCTTTCTTTCCATAAGATATTTAATAGCAGCATGATCAGTTTGAATAGTTACTTTAGAATCAACAATATAAGACCTGAACTTATCACAAGCAAATACAACTGCTAAAAGCTCCTTTTCAGTAGTAGCATAATTTCTTTGAGCATTGTGTAGAGTCTTACTAGCATAATGAATAGCATTTAATTTCTTATCAACTCTTTGCCCTAGAACAGCACCTACAACATAATCACTAGCATCACACATAATTTCAAAGGGTAAATTCCAATGAGGTGGCTGAACAATAGGGGCAGAGACTAATGCTTTCTTAAGTATTTCAAATGCTTCTACACAATCATCATCAAAGACAAATGGTATATCTTTATAAATTAGTCAGAGGCCGAGAAATTTTTGAGAAGTCCTTAATGAACCTCCTATAAAATCCGGCGTGACCAAGGAAACTTCTTATACCTTTGATGTCCTTGGGACATGGCATCTTTTCAATAGCATCAACCTTGGCTTTATCAACTTCAATACCTCTTTCAGAAACTTTGTGCCCCAAGACAATACCTTCATTAACCATAAAGTGGCACTTTTCCCAATTCAAGACAAGATTAGTTTCTTCACATCTCTGCAAAACTTGATCAAGATTGCTCAAGCAATCATCAAAAGAGGAACCATAGACGGAAGAGTCGTCCATGAAAACCTCACAAATCTTTTCACAAAAGTCAGAGAATATAGCCATCATGCATGTTTGAAAGGTAGCAGGTGCATTACGTAAACCAAAAGGAATACGTCTATAAGCAAAAGTACCAAAAGGGCATGTTAAAGTAGTCTTTGATTGATCTCTAGCCGACACAGGTATTTGAGAGAAACCAGAATAACCATCTAGAAAGCAATAGTGTGTGTGTTTGCATAATCTTTCTAGCATTTGATCAATAAAAGGTAAGGGGTAATGATATTTCTTAGTAGCTTTATTTAATTTGCGGAAATCAATTACCATCCTATAACCTATGATAATTCTTTGTGGAATCAATCCATCTTTATCATTAGGAACAACAGTAATACCTCCCTTCTTAGGGACACAATGGACAGGACTTACCCACTCACTATCAGCAACGGGATAAATTATACCTGCATCCAGAAGCTTGAGTATTTCTTTTCTTACCACTTCTTTCATTTTAGGATTCAGACGTCGTTGAGGATCACGAACTGGTTTGGCATCTGCTTCCAAATTTATTTTATGTTGACATAGAATGGGACTAATGCCCTTAAGATTATCAAGAGTATATCCAATAGCAGCATGATGCTTCTTCAGAGTTTTCAATAATCTCTCTTCTTCATGCTCTGAAAGGTTAGCACTAATAATAACAGGATATATCTTCTCTTCATCAAGATAAGCATATTTAAGATTATCAGGCAAAGGTTTAAGCTCAAACACGGGATCACCCTTGGGTGGAGGAGGATCCCCTAGGATTTCAACAGGCAAATTGTGTTTTAGAACAGGTTCCTGTTTAAAGAATACTTCATCTATTTCCCTTTTTTCATGGTCTAGCAAATAGTGTTCTAAAGGATCACTAGGAGGTACGGCAATAGAAGCAAGACCAATAATTTCATCCTTACTGGGAAATTCTTCCTCACGATGTTGTTTACTAAATTTAGAGAAATTAAACTCATGAACCATATCATCCAAACCAATAGTAACAATATTCTTAGTGCAGTCTATGGTAGCATTGACAGTATTTAAGAAGGGTCTACCAAATATAATTGGACAAAAGCTATCTTGCGGAGAAGTAAGAACAAGAAAATCAGTAGGATATTTAGTTTTCCCACACAAGACTTCAACATCTCTAACAATTCCAATTGGTGCAATAGTATCTCTATTAGCAAGTTTAATAGTAACATCAATATCTTCTAACTCAACAGGTGCAATTTCATTCTTAATTTCTTTGTATAAGTCATGAGGTATAACACTAGGACTAGCACCCATATCACATAAGCCATGATAACAGTGATCTCCTATTTTAACAGAAATAACAGGCACGCCTCCACAGGTCTATGTTTATCCTTATCACAAGGTTTAGCAATTCTAGCAGTTTCACCTTCGAACTGAATAACATGCCCATCAATATTATCAGACAAGAGATCTTTAACAATAGCAATATTAGGTTCTATTTTAACTTGCTCAGGAGGTGTATAAGTTTTAATATTGCTTTTACGAACAACAGTTGAAGCTTTAGCATGATCCTTTACTCTAACAGGGAAAGGTGGTTTCTCAAGATAAGAAGTAGGAACAATAGGATCATTATAAGTGTCAGTCTTTTCTTCAACTTTAATAGGTGCAGCTACTTTTATTTCTATGGGAGGATGATATTTAAACCACTTCTCCTTAGGGAGATCAACATAAGTAGCAAAAGATTCACAGAAAGAAGCTACTATCTCAGAGTCAAGTCCATATTTAGTGCTAAACTTACGGAAAATATCGGTATCCATAAAAGATTTAACACAATCAAACTTAGGTGTCATACCTGACTCCTTACCTTCTCGAGGTCCCAATCTTCAGAGTTGCGTTTAATTCTATCCAATAAATTCCATCTGAATTCAATAGTCTTCATCATAAAAGAGCCAGCACAAGAAGTATCGAGCATGTTGCGATTGTTTTCAGAAAGCCGAGCATAAAAACTTTGCATAATTATTTCTCTCTGGAGCTCATGATTGGGGCATGAATATAACATTGATTTAAGCCTCCCCCAAGCTTGAGCGATGCTTTCTCCTTCATGAGGCCAGGAATTATATATATAATTGCGATCACGATGAACAAGATGCATAGGGTAATACTTTTGATGAAATTCCAGCTTCAATCTTTTATAGTCCCATGATCTCATATCATCACATTGCCTATACCATACCAATGCGTCTCCCTTCAAAGATAAAGGGAAGACCTTATTCTTAGCAACATCATCGGGTATACCTGCAAGCTTCAATAATCCACAAACTTCATCCACATATATTAAGTGCTCATCGGGATGCTTTGTTCCATCTCCTGTAAAAGGATTAGGTAGTAGTTTTTCCATCATAGCCGCAGGGAATTCAAAAGGAGTTTCATTTTCAATAGGTTCAGTAGGTTGAGGAGCAACTCTGTGCTCTACTGGACAGGGTGAAGATACCCCGAACAAGCCCCTCAGAGTATTACTTTCCATAGTAACAAATGACAGTAAATTTCAGCACACTATATAAATTTTTCCTTAACAAATTCCACCTACCAAAGGCGCTACACTCCCCGGCAACGGCGCCAGAAAAGAGTCTTGATGACTCACAAGTATAGGGATCTATCATAGTCCTTTCGATAAGTAAGAGTGTCGAACCCAACGAGGAGCAGAAGGAAATGATAAGCGGTTTTCAGCAAGGTATTCTCTGCAAGTACTGAAATAAGTGGTAACAGATAGTTTTGTGATAGGATAAATTGTAACGAGCAACAAGTAACAAAAGTAAATAAAGTGCAGCAAGGTGGCCCAATCCTTTTGTAGCAAAGGACAAGCCGGAACAAACTCTTATAATAGGAAAAGCGCTCCGAGGACACATGGGAATATCGTCAAGCTAGTTTTCATCACGTTCATATGATTCGCGTTCGATACTTCAATAATTTGATATGTGGGTGGACCGGTGCTTGAGTGCTGTTCTTACTTGAACAAGCATCCCACTTATGATTAACCTCTATTGCAAGCATCCGCAACTACAACAAAAGTATTAAGGTAAACCTAACCATAGCATGAAACATATGGATCCAAATCAGCCCCTTACGAAGCAACGCATAAACTAGGGTTTAAGCTTCTGTCACTCTAGCAACCCATCATCTCCTTATTACTTCCCAATTCCTTCCTCTAGGCCCAAATAATGGTGAAGTGTTATGTAGTCGACGTTCACATAACACCACTAGAGGCTAGACAACATACATCTTATCAAAATATCAAACGAATACCAAATCCACATGACTACTCATAGCAAGACTTCTCCCTTGTCCTCAGGAACGAACGTAATTACTCACAAAGAATATTCATCTTCATAATCAGAAGGGTAATAATATGCATATAGGATCTGAATATATGATCTTCCACCAATTAAACCAACTAGCATCAACTACAAGGAGTAATCAACACTACTAGCAACCTACTAGCACCAATCCCGGACTTTGAGACAAGAATTGGATACAAGAGATGAACTAGGGTTTGGAGATGAGATGGTGCTGGTGAAGATGTTGATGGAGATTGCCCTCTCCCGATGAGAGGAGCATTGGTGATGACGATGGTGATGATTTCCCCCTCCGGGAGGGAAGTATCCCCGGCAGAACAGCTCTGCCGGAGCTCTAGATTGGATCCGCCAAAGTTCTGCCTCGTGGCGGTGGAGTCTCGTCTCGAAAAGTTTCTCCTTATTTTTTCTCATCGAAAGACCTCATATAGGAGAAGATGGGCATCGGAGAGCCACCAGGGGCCCACGAGGTAGGGGGCGCGCCCTAGGGGGGGCGCCCCCACCCTCGTGAGAAGGGTGTGGGCCCCCTGGCCTTCATCTTTGGCGAGGATTTTTCTTTATTTCTTTTAAGATGGCCCGTGAAGTTTCAGGACTTTTGGAGTTGCGCAGAATAGGCCTCTAATATTTGCTCCTTTTCCAGCCCAGAATTCCAGCTGCGGGCATTCTCCCTCTTTATGTAAACCTTGTAAAATAAGAGAGAATAGCCATAAGTATTGTGACATAAAGTGAAATAACAGTCCATAATGCAATAAATATCGATATAAAAGCATGATGCAAAATGGACGTATCAGCAACATATTATGTTACCACATCTCATTAATTACTTGTCACATAAGTAGAATTTTCTTGAAGTGTGCTATGTTACTAGCTAAGTTACTCCCACTATGACTAGCCTAATAGGCTAGCAAATGCCGTTGCTCATGAGCTAGCTGGAATGGCTATGGGATTTCCTTCGTCTGTTTGGATAGATGATGCTCCACCAGAGCCAATCCTTCTTTTGTTGAACGATGTAATAGTTATCAAAAGCTAATAAAGAGAGGGAATTATATTTATTAAAAAAGAGCACAACGAGAGTCCCAGACACCATGGCAAAACAATGGTAAGACTAAACATATATTTTTTTTAGATCAACGACTAAACAGATAATGATTTCTCACCGCATAATATATGGCTTGGACGGGACAACGAGGGACCAAGCGACAATTGTTGGAAATATGCCCTAGAGGCAATAATAAAATGGTTATTATTATATTTCCTTGTTCATGATAATTGTCTATTGTTCATGCTATAATTGTGTTATCCGGAAATTGTAATACATGTGTGAATACATAGACCACAACATGTCCCTAGTGATCCTCTAGTTGACTAGCTCGTTGATCAATAGATGGTTACGGTTTCCTGACCATGGACATTGGATGTCGTTAATAACGGGATCACATCATCAGGAGAATGATGTGATGGACAAGACCCAATCCTAAGCATAGCACAAGATCGTGTAGTTCATCTGCTAAAGCTTTTATAATGTCAAGTATCTTTTCCTTAAACCATGAGGCCGTGCAGCTCCCGGATACTATAGGAATGCTTTGGGTGTGCCAAACGTCACAACGTAACTGGGTGTCTATAAAGGTGCACTACGGGTATCTCCGAAAGTGTCTATTGGGTTGGCACGAATCGAGACTGGGATTTGTCGCTCCATATGACAGAGAGGTATCTCCGGGCCCACTCGGTAATGCATCATCATAATGAGCTCAATGTGTCTAAGCAGTTAGTCACGGGATCATGCATTATAGAACGAGTAAAGTGACTTGCCGGTAACGAGATTGAACGAGGTATTGGGATACCGATGATCGAATCTCGGGCAAGTAACGTACCGATTGACAAAGGGAATTGTATACGGGACTGATTGAATCCTCGACGTCGTGGTTCATCCGATGAGATCATCGTGAAACATGTGGGAGCCAACATGGGTATCTAGATACCACTGTTGGTTATTGGCCAGAGAGATGTCTCGGTCATGTCTACATGGTTCCCGAACCCGTAGGGTCTACACACTTAAGGTTCGGTGCCGCTAGAGTTGTGATGGGAATTAGTATGCGGTTACCGAATGTTGTTTGGAGTCCCGTATGAGATCCCGAACGTCACGAGGAGTTCCGGAATGGTCCGGAGGTGAAGATTTATATATGGGAAGTCATCATACGGTCACCGGAAGTATTCAGGGGTTTGCCGGTATTGCACCGAGACCACCAAAGGGGTTTCGGGGGTCCACCGGGAGGGTCCACCTGCCCTAGAGAGCCCTATGGGCTATATGTCGAAGGTAACCAGCCCCTAAGTGGGCTGGGCGCCAACCCCCTAGGGCCCATGCAGCTAGGGTTGGGGGGAACCCTAAAGGGGGCGGCCCCCTTGGCTTGGGGGGCAAGCCCCCTCCCCTTGGTCACCCCCCCTCTAGATCTCATCTAGAGGGGCCGTCCCCCTTCCCCCTTCGACCTATAAATAGAGAGGAGGAGGGAGGGCAGCAACACCTCATCCAAGGCGCAACCCTCCCCCTCTCCAACACCCCCTCCTCCTCCGTTGAGCTTGGGGAAACCCTGCCGGAGAACTGCGAGCTCGACCACCACGCCGTCGTGCCACCGGAGTTCTTCCCCAACTTCTCCTTCGCCCTTGCTGGATCAAGAAGGAGGAGACGTCCCCGGGCTGTACGCGTGTTGAACGCGGAGGTGCCGTTGTTCAGCGCTTAGATCGGAATCAACCGCGATCTGAATCGCTGCAAGTACGACTCCTTCATCCGCGTTCTTGTAACGCTTCCGTTTCGCGATCTTCAAGGGTATGAAGATACACTCCCCTCTCTCTCTCGTTGCTAGTCTCTCCATAGATTGATCTTGGTGATGCGTAGAAAATTTTAATTTCTGCAACGATCCCCAACTATGGCATCATGAGATAGGTCTATGCGTAGTTTCTATGCACGAGTAGAACACAAGATGTTGTGGGCGTCCATTTTGTCAATTTACTTGCCGTTACTAGTCTTATCTTGATTCGGTGACATCGTGGGATGAAGCGGCCCGGACCGATCTTACACGTACGCTTACATGAGACTGGTTCCACCGACTAATATGCACTAGTTGCATAAGGTGGCTAGCGGGTGTTTGTCTCTCCCACTTAAGTCGGATCGGATTCGATGAAAAGGGTCCTTATGAAGGGTAAATAGGAATTAGCATATCACGTTGTGGTTTTGGCGTAGGTAAGAAACGTTCTTGCTAGAAACCTATAGCAGCCACGTAAAAAAACTTGCAACAACAAAGGACGTCTAACTTGTTCTTGCAGCATATGCTGTGTGATGTGATGTGGCCAAAAGGATGTGATAAATGATGTATGTGATGTATGAGATTGATCATGTTCTTGTAATAGGAATCATGACTTGCATGTTGATGAGTATGACAACCGGCAGGAGCCATAGGAGTTGTCTTAATTTATTATATGACCTACGTGTCAATGATAACGCCATGTAATTACTTTACTTTATTGCTAACCGTTAGCCATAGTAGTAGAAGTAACAGTTGGCGAGACAACTTCATGAAGACACGATGATGAAGATGATCATGGTGTCATGCCGGTGACGATGATGATCATGACGCCCCAAAGATGGAGATCAAAAGGAGCAAAATGATATTGGCCATATCATGTCACTATTTGATTGCATGTGATGTTTATCATGTTTATACATCGTATTTGCTTAGAACGATGGTAGCTTAAATAAGATGATCCTTCACTAAAATTTCAAGAAAGTGTTCCCCCTAACTGTGCACCGTTGTGAAGGTTCGTTGTTTCGAAGCACCACGTGATGATCGGGTGTGATAGATTCTAACGTTCGAATACAATGGGTGTAAGCCAGATTTACACATGCAAAACACTTAGGTTGACTTGACGAGCCTAGCATGTACAGACATGGCCTCGGAACACGAGAGACCGAAAGGTCGAACATGAGTCATATAGTAGATATGATCAACATGGAGATGTTCACCGTTGATGACTAGTCCGTCTCACGTGATGATCGTACACGGCCTAGTCGATTCAGATCATGTATCACTTAGATGACTAGAGGGATCTCTGTCTGAGTGGGAGTTTATTAAATAATTTGATTAGATGAACTTAATTATCATGAACTTAGTCTAAATATCTTTACAGTATGTCTTGTAGATCAAATGGCCCACGCTAATGTTGCCCTCAACTTCAACGCGTTCCTAGAGAAAACCAAGCTGAAAGATGATGGCAGCAACTATATGGACTGCGTCCGTAACTTGAGGATCATCCTCATAGCTGCCAAGAAAGCATATGTCCTTGAAGCACCGCTAGGTGAAGCGCCCATTTTCCCAGCAACTCAAGACGTTATGAATGCCTGGCAGTCGCGTAGTGATGATTACTCCCTGGTTAAGTGCGGCATGCTTTACAACTTAGAACCGGTGCTCCAAAATTGTTTTGAGCAACATGGAGCATATGAGATGTTCCAAGAGCTGAAAATGGTTTTCCAAGCTCATGCCCGGGTCAAGAGATATGAAGTCTCCGAGAAGTTCTACAGTTGTAAGATGGAGGAGATAGTTCTGTCAGCGAGCACATACTCAAAATGTCTGGGTTGCACAACTGCTTGTGGCAGCTGGGAGTCAATCTCCCGGATGACGCGGTCGTTGACAGAATCCTTCAGTCGCTCCCACCTAGCTACAAGAGCTTTGTGATGAATTTCAATATGTAGGGGATGGAGAAAACCATTCCTGAGGTATATTCAATGCTGAAATCAGCGGAGGTGGAGATCAAAAAGGAACATCAAGTGTTGATGGTCAATAAAATCACTAGTTTCAAGAAAGGCAAGGGTAAGAAGAACTTCAACAAGGACGTCAAGGGAGTTGCCGCGCCCGGTAAGCCAGTTGCCGGGAAGAAGCCAAAGCATGGACCCAAACCTGAGACTGAGTGCTTTTATTGCAAGGGAAATGGTCACTGGAAGCGGAACTGCCCCAAGAACTTAGCGGATAAGAAGGCCGGCAATACCAAAGGTATATATAATATACATGTTATTGATGTGTACCTTACCAGCACTCGCAGTAGCTCCTGGGTATTTGATACCGGTGCGGTTGCTCATATTTGTAACTCAAAACAGGAGCTGTGGAATAAGCGGAGACTGGCGAAAGATGAGGTGACGATGCGCGTCGGGAATGGTTCCAAGGTCGATGTGATTGCCGTCGGCACGCTACCTCTACATTTACCTACAGGATTAGTTTTAAACCTCAATAATTGTTATTTAGTGCCAGCTTTGAGCATGAACATTGTATCTGGATCTCGTTTAATGCGAGATGGCTACTCATTTAAATATGAGAATAATGGTTGTTCTATTTATATGAAAGATATGTTTTATGGTCATGCCCCGCTGGTCAATGGTTTATTCTTATTGAATCTCGAACGTGATGTTACACATATTCATAGTGTGAATGCCAAAAGATGTAAGGTTGATAATGATAGACCCACATACTTATGGTACTGTCGCCTTGGTCACACTGGTGTCAAATGCATGAAGAAACTCCATGCATATGGACTTTTGGAGTCTCTTGATTATGAATAATTTGACATGTGCGAACCATGCCTCATGGGTAAAATGACCAAGACTCCGTTCTCCGGAACAATGGAGCGAGCAACCAACTTATTGGAAATCATACATACTGATGTGTGCGGTCCAATGAGCGTTGAGGCTCGCGGTAGTTATCGTTATGTTCTCACCCTCACTGATGACTTAAGTAGATATGGGTATGTCTACTTAATGAAACACAAGTCTGAGACCTTTGAAAAGTTCAAGGAATTTCAGAGTGAGGTAGAGAATCAACGTGACAGGAAAATAAAGTTCTTACGATCAGATCGCGGGGGAGAATATTTGAGTCACGAATTTTGCACGCACTTAAGGAAATGTGGAATTGTTTCACAACTCACGCCGCCTGGAACACCTCAGCATAATGGTGTGTCCGAACGTTGTAATCGCACTCTATTGGATATGGTGCGATCTATGATGTCTCCTACCGATCTACCGCTATCACTTTGGGGTTATACTTTAGAGACTGACGCATTCACTTTAAATAGGGCTCCGTCGAAATCCCTTGAGATGACACTGTATGAATTATGGTTTGGGAAGAAACCTAAGATGTCGTTTCTGAAAGTTTGGGGATGTGATGCTTATGTCAAGAAACTTCAACCTGAAAAGTTCAAACCCAAGTCGAAAAAATGCGTCTTCATAGGATACCCTAAGGAAAATGTTGGGTATACCTTCTACCTCAGATTCGAAGGCAAGATCTTCGTTGCCCAGAATGGATCCTTTCTGGAGAAAGAGTTTCTCTCAAAAGAAGTAAGTGGGAGGAAACTTGATGAGGTATTGCCTCTTGAACCGGAGAGTAGCGCAACTCAGGAAGGTGTTTCTGTGGTGCCTGCACCGACTAGAGAGGAAGTTAATGATGATGATCATGAAACTTTAGATCAAGTTTCTACTGAACTTCGTAGGTCCACAAGGACACATTCCGCACCAGAGTGGTACAGCAACCCTGTCCTGGAAATCATGTTGTTAGACAATGGTGAACCTTCGAACTATGAAGAAGCGATGGCGGGCCTAGATTCCAACAAATGGTTTGAAGCCATGAAATCCGAGATAGGATCCATGTATGAAAACGAAGTATGGACTTTGACAGACTTGCCCGATGATCGGCAAGCCATAGAGAATAAATGAATCTTTAAGAAGAAGACAGACGCGGATGGTAATGTGACCATCTATAAGGCTCGGCTTATCGCTAAGGGTTACCGACAAGTTCAAGGGGTTGACTACGATGAGACCTTCTCACCCGTAGCGAAGTTGAAGTCCGTCCGAATCATGTTAGAAATTGTCGCATTCTATGATTATGAGATATGGCAGATGGACGTCAAAATGGCATTCCTTAATGGTTTCCTTAAGGAAGAATTGTATATAATGCAACCGGAACGTTTTGTCGATCCTAAGAATGCTGACAAGTTATGCAAGCTCCATCACTCAATCTATGGGTTGGTGCAAGCATCTCGGAGTTGGAACATTTGCTTTGATGAGAAGATCAAAGCGTTTGGGTTTACACAAACTTATGGAGAAGCCCGTGTTTACAAGAAAGTGAGTGGGAGCTCTGTAGCATTTCTCATATTATATGTGGATGACATACTATTGATGGGAAATGATATAGAATTCTTGGGAAGCATAAAGGCCTACTTGAATAAGTGTTTTTCAATGATGGGCCTTGGAGAAGCTGCTTACATATTAGGCATCAAGATCTATAGAGATAGATCGAGACACCTCATTGGTCTTTCGCAAAGCACATACCTTGACAAAATATTGAAGAAGTTCAATATGGATCAGTCCAAGAAGGGGTTCTTGCCTGTATTGCAAGGTATGAGATTGAGCACAACTCAATGCCCGACCTCGGCAGAAGATAGATAAAAGATGAGCTTCATCCCCTATGCCTCGGCCATAGGTTCTATTATGTATGCCATGCTGTGTACTAGACCTGATGTGAACCTTGCCGTAAGTTTGGTAGGAAGGTACCAAAGTAATCCCGGCAGGAACACTGGACAACGGTCAAGAATATCCTGAAGTACCTGAAAAGGACTAAGGATATGTTTCTCGTTTATGGAGGTGACGAAGAGCTCGTCGTAAAGGGTTACGTCGATGCTAGCTTCGACAACGATCTAGATGACTCCAAGTCATAAACCGGATACGTGTATATTTTGAATGGTGGGGCAGTCAGCTGGTGCAGTTGCAAGCAAAGCGTCATGGTGGGATCTACATGTGAAGCAGAGTACATGGCGGCCTCAGAGGCAGCACATGAAGCAATCTGGATGAAGGAGTTCATTACCGACCTAGGAGTTATTCCCGATCCGTCGGGCCCGATGACTCTCTTCTATGACAAAACTGGAGCTATTGCCCTTGCCAAGGAGCCCAGGTTTCACAAAAAGACCAGGCATATCAAGCGTCGCTTCAACTCCATTCGTGAAAATGTTCAAAATGGAGACATAGATATTTGTAAAGTGCATACGGACCTGAATGTCGCAGATCCGTTGACTAAACCTCTTCCACGAGCAAGACATGATCAACACCAAAACTCTATGGGTGTTCGATTCATCACAATGTAACTAGATTATTGACTCTAGTGTAAGTGGGAGACTGTTGGAATATGCCCTAGAGGCAATAATAAAATGGTTATTATTATATTTCTTTGTTCATGATAATGGTCTATTGTTCATGCTATAATTGTGTTATTCGGAAATCGTAATACATGTGTGAATACATAGACCACAACATTTCCCTAGTGAGCCTCTAGTTGACTAGCTCGTTGATCAATAGATGGTTACGGTTTCCTGACCATGGACATTGGATGTCGTTGATAATGGGATCACATCATTAGGAGAATGATGTGATGGACAAGACCCAATCCTAAGCATAGCACAAGATCATGTAGTTCATCTGCTAAAGCTTTTCTAATGTCAAGTATCTTTTCCTTAGACCATGAGACTGTGTAGCTCCCGGATACTGTAGGAATGCTTTGGTGTGCCAAACGTCACAACGTAACTGGGTGGCTATAAAGGTGCACTAAGGGTATCTCCAAAAGTGTCTGTTGGGTTGGCACGAATCGAGACTGGGATTTGTCACTCCATATGACGGAGAGGTATCTCTGGGCCCACTCAGTAATGCATCATCATAATGAGCTCAATTTGTCTAAGCAGTTAGTCACGAGATCATGCATTACGGAATGAGTAAAGTGACTTGCCAGTAACGAGATTGAACGAGGTATTAGGATACCGACGATCGAATCTCGGGCAAGTAACGTACCGATTGACAAAGGGAATTGTATACGGGATTGATTGAATCCTCAACATCGTGGTTCGTTTGATGAGATCATCGTGGAACATGTGGGAGCCAACATGGGTATCCAGATCCCGCTATTGGTTATTGGCCAGAGAGATGTCTCGGTCATGTCTACATGGTTCCCGAACCCGTAGGGTCTACACACTTAAGGTTCGGTGACGCTAGAGTTGTTATGGGAATTAGTATGCGGTTACCGAATGTTGTTCGGAGTCCCGGATGAGATCTCGGACGTCACGAGGAGTTCCGTAATGGTCCGGAGGTGAAGATTTATATATGAGAAGTCATTATACGGTCACCGAAAGTATTCGGGGGTTTGCCGGTATTGTACTGGGACCACCGAAGGGGTTCCGGGGGTCCACCGGGAGGGTCCACCTGCCCCGGAGGGCCCTATGGGCTGTATGTGGAAGGGGCCCAGCCCCTAAGTGGGCTGGGCGCCATCCCCCTTAGGGCCCATGCGCCTAGGGTTGGGGGGGCCCTAAAGGGGGCGCCCCCTTGGCTTGGGGGGCAAGCCCCCTCCCCTTGGCCGCCGCCCCCCTCTAGATCTCATCTAGAGGGGCCGACCCCCTTCCCCCTTCTCCCTATAAATAGAGGGGAGGAGGGAGGGCAGCAGCACCTCATCCAAGGCGCAACCCTCCGCCTCTCCAACACCCCCTCCTCCGTTGAGCTTGGCGAAGCCCTGCCGGAGAACTGCGAGCTCCACCACCACGCCGTCATGCTGCCGAAGTTCTTCCCCAACTTCTCCTTCCCCCTCGCTGGATCAAGAAGGAGGAGATGTCCCCAGACTGTACGTGTGTTGAACGCGGAGGCGCCGTTGTTCGGCGCTTAGATCGGAATCAACCACGATCTGAATCGTTGCGAGTACGACTCCTTCATCCGCATTCTTGTAACATTTCTGTTTCGCGATCTTTAAGGGTATGAAGATACACTTCCCTCGCTCTCGTTGCTAGTCTCTCCATAGATTGATCTTGATGATGCGTAGAAAATTTTAATTTCTGCAACGATCCCCAACAACAACAACCTCCACAGCCAAGCCGTTGTCCAGGCGACACGAACCCTTACTCCTCCCGCATTTCCTGGTCGTGAACTGAATGGAATGTACATCAACAGCTTCTTTCCCGTTGCCGGATGGCGAGTGGGTCTCGAAGTCAACGGCTGGGTACCCATATATTTCCACTACAACAACACGCCTCGACAGATCAAAGTAACCATTTGAATCCACCGGCATTCCAGCTTATGGAGAATCAAGCATCATGATTTCTTCAAGCGAGGTGTCTGTGCAGCAAACGACACGTCCACGAACACGAACACGGATGATGGTGGCCTGGACCGTTTTAGGAAGTAGCTCAAAGTTGATCAATTGTACGGTGCAAAGTTTGTTGAACCATTGCGTGCCGAAAGGACTAGACTCGAGTGATTAGTGCTCTCTCGTGTCACCCTTCACCTTGAGTCCAATCTCGAAAGAGACGGGGTCGACATAGATGATTGTGCGCGATGGGCCAGTGAGCAGCAGGAATGGGTCCTGCAATGCAAACATAATAGTCATTGGGCGACTTAATTAGTAACTACTCCCTCCGTTCCGAAATATAAGTCTTTTTAGATATTTCAAATGAACTACAACATACGAATGTATGTAGACATATTTTAGAGTATAGATTCACTCATTTTGCTTCGTATGTAGTCACCTATTGGAATCTCTAGAAAGTCTTATATTTTAGAACGGAGGGAGTATTTGTGATCGGGCCGTAGCAAATTGAATGCAATGTAAGCGATGGACGAGTAAAAGAGGAAGAGGAAAACATGTACATCTTGGGGGACGATCTGACAATTTTCACATGAATTGCCGAAGAGAAGGTTGGGGTTAGGGTCCACGCTGTCTCGGGCGGCAACATCGTCATACACCTCCAAGGGAAATGAGAGAAGGCCGCGCCGCACCTTCGTGACTTTGATCGAGTAGATCTGTAGGGCGCTGAATACACCGGCCATTCGTGGGATGGGTTCTAATGTAAAAGTAGCTGCATGCACCAAACAAGCAAAATGCACGTTAGATACCTAAATCTTGATCTGATCAGGTATTGTAACAAATGCTTCTATTCCAATCAAGGCCTTGAATCATCTTATTGACTGGTTGATGGGTTTCTAGTTGTTCCATGGAGGGAGAGTAAGGAAGAATATCACATGAAAACCAACATTCAATTTTTTCCGTGAAAACCACATTTGAAAGTTAAAAAAAATCTGAAAAAAATACAGGATGTTAACAAGGTCATATTTTATTGCCATGCGAAATTCTAAGTTACCGGTCCATATTTTTCTAAGAGTTCAAAACTTCAAAACATCTTTTTTTTTGGTGGTTTTCACTGGTTTCACCAAATGTTGATTTCCACGTGATATTCTCTCGGAGAATAAATATTTGATTCAGCTGGCTGTAAATAGTTATACAATGTGATGTGTGGTTATACAATACAATCCGAAAGATGAAAAGCACAGATGATAGAAATAGTATACTGACTCCCGTCTTGCAAGTCATCACCTCCAACTCCATATCTGTGAATGATTTCCACCCGGCCGTCCTCCTCGATCTCCGATGGACTCCTCCGATGAGGTCTCCTCCATCTAGGTTCTCCCCTCATCCGTCTCCTCCTTTCGCTCCTCTATGTCTATATCCAGATCCGCCGTGGTTTATCCGCTGATCCTGCTGGACGAACCGTACGTGCTCCATACGTCGGTGCTTCTCGCAGGCATCCAGGTCGCCATCCTCTTCTATCTCGCTCGTTGCCACAGTGTCGAGGAGCTAGGGATCCTTTTGAACAGATTTTTTTAAATCATTAGGAGAAAAACCAAACCCGAAAGAAAAAGGATAAAACCCGAAAAAGAAAAAGAAAAAGAAGAGAGCAACTAGTTGACGAGCGCTCCTTCGGGAGCCTCACAACGATCAACGCCACTTGACGCACTCTCAGCCGCCCGCCACGTTTCGCGCTCTCGGCGCTCCTTTCGGTTTTTTTATTTTTCGCACGCGTGTTCGGCCTTTTAAACGGGTTTTTCGATTTTTCGGTTTTCTACCGGTCTTCCTTAGCTTTTGGATAAAAAAATCGATTTTTTGCGCAAAAAAACACATTTTCTTTACGATTTTGCTTCAGCGAGAGACACGGTTTTGCTTTCGCGAGAGTCACGGCCGTGCCTCTCGCAAACCAAAAAAAACGTGTTTTCTGTTTTTTCCTTCCGCGAGAGGCGCGGTTTTGCTTTCGTGAGAGTCACAGCCGTGCCTCTCGGAAACAGAAAAAAAACGTGTGTTCTGTTTGTTTTCCTTCCGTGAGAAGTATGGTTTTGCTTTCACGAGAGGCACGGTTGTGCTTTTGCGAGAGGCACGGCCGTGCCTATCAGAAACGGAAAAAACGTGTTTTTTTTTCTTTTCCTTTCACGAGAAGCACGGTTTTGCTTCCACGAGAGGCATGGTTGTGCTTTCACGAGAGGCATGGCCGTGCCTCCTCGAAAAAGGGAAAACGCGCATCTTTTTTTTCTTTCGTGAGAGGCACGATTGTGATTTCCCGAGAGGCACGGGCGTGCCTCCGGAAAGGGAAAAAACCCATGCTCCCAATTCAGCTTTTTTTGTCTAGTTTTTTTGTGAAAAAAAGTTTGTTAAAACCTATCAACATGGGATCTATTTTTGAAGATCTCAGCGCGAGGAATACAATAGTGAAAACAGTTCAAGATTTGGACGCACGGTTTAAGATATAAGACGTTTTGAATAAACAGATCTACAAAAAAACTCGTGATTTCGGAAAAAGGAAAAAGAAAGAAATAAAAATACGATAAAGAGAAGCAGCAGCGAACCTACTGGGCCGGCCCAACTCGCCTGGCCTGCGGGCGTGGCCTCGACTATTTGACGCCAACGGTCTGAGACGAGGTGTCGGAACTCTTGTCCGACGCGAAGGATCCGGAAGCGATTCCCTCATGTTGGTACGATATACGGAGGCAAACCCTAGTCCAGATCGATTTGTACTTCTTCCCTATAGAAGTTCATAATTGTAATGCCCGCGCCCGCGAAAAATAGCCAGTTTCTGTGATTATCTCCTGGAAAGATGCATCGAGAAGTTTCACTATGAGGGAAAAAAATTATATAAAACCAGGTCTCACGGTTAGTAGGTGAGACCTGTCCTGATGGATGACACGTGGCATTCACAAATCACAAAGCATCTAATCTCTCTTCCCCCTGATTTTAAGTGGGGAGTGGGGGGTGCTTTGTGATTTGTGAATGCCACGTGTCATCCATCAGGACGAGTCTCACGTGAGACCTGGTCTCATAGAATTCTTTTCCTACTATGAGTAGGCTAAGGTCTCCTGTGTGTTTGATTTTTTTGCAGACCAATTGATCGATTCGATCGAGTTTGTGTCCCGATGATGAGTAGCAGCAAGAGGATGATGGCCGACGTATCCGGCGGCGGTTGGCTCCCGAACGAGATGATCATGGAGGTGCTGCTGTGGCTCCCCGCCAGATCCCTCCTCCGCTTCCGCGCCGTCTGCCGCTCCTGGGCGGCGCTCTTCTCCACAGAACAATTCTGCAGCCTCCACATGGCGACCCCCAAGGCAGCGCCGCCCAAGCTGCTCTTCATCTCACCCGCTGCAACACCCGACTCCTCAATGGAGGTGTGCTCAGTCTCCCTGTCAGCAGGCCCCGAAGATGACCTCAAGCTCTTCACCCTCGACTCTGCCTGCGGCGACTCGATGCAGCTGCTCATGCCGGCACCCTGCCATGGCCTCAACCTTCTGTTCGATGCCGTCACGCTGGCTTACTACATCTGCAATGCAGCCACACGAGCGGTCACACGTCTGCCACCTTTCCCTCGCGGGTTCAGGCATGCATCTGCCGGGCTTGGGTTTGATGCCCGGACAAGAAGGTACAAGGTGGTCAGGCTAATCGGAGGGACACACGATGACATTGAGTCCATCTGGTGTGAGGTGTACACACATGGAGGCGACGCAGGTGGTGGTTCTCCGATGGATAGCTGGAGGCCCCCCGCCGGCAGAGGAGTGCCCCTTGGATTGCGCAGGTTCGCAGGTGCTACTGTTAGTGATGCACAATTTCACAATCTACCGCCTGTGTTTGCAAACGGATCCCTGCACTGGTCGCTCCACCCTCTCTCCTCCAAAAGGCCAAGGGCTGCTGTGATATCATTTTCACTCGTGGACGAAACATTCAGTTTCATCAGACCACCACCGTTCTGGACATCGCCCGCACCCTTATTGGCATCAGATCCAGAGAGCATCCCCTATCGCAACGCGGAATTAGAAGGGCATCTTGTGCAGATGGATGACCAACTATGTATGTGTCACAGGCTTAACACTCTCTTACATAGATCCAAGCTCAGATACAAGTGGATACAGAAATCTCAGACAGCAAGAAGGAGTATTCGAGAGGAGAGCCTGGAGGTGGGAGAGGGGATCCGCCACAGGCGGCCGGGTCTAGAGTTCTGATCTTTCTCGATGCCTCCACACTCTGTGTTGCGAGCTACATATACACCCACTCACTTAGTCCAGGTCGGCCCAGTGTAGCGTGAGTTGGGCTGGGCCAGCCTTCTGGGCCGACTGGGCTCCACTTGAGTCTTCTGGGCTTCGGGGTCTTCACCTGTTTTCATGACATTTCCTCGCCGTTTATGTTTGGCTTGTCCCCAAGCCAAAGCTCGAGGGAAGCGCGTCCGAAGCGGCACCAGTTCTTCCCAAGTTGCCAGAGATGTGGGGAAATCGGACTAGTGAATCTTCCCTTGTTCCACTTGGTGATGCCCCCTTTTGACCTGCCTCTTCTCCAGAATTGCAAGCGGAACTTGGAGAGGCAATAGGTCTTCGTCGAGCACCGGCAGTTCCGGCATGACTGGAGTCGATGGAGGCAGCCCCGAACGAAGTTGCGATACATGAATCACCGGGTGGATCTTGGCGTGATCTGGTAAGTCCAGTTCATAGGCCACCTCTCCCACCCGACGCAGCACCTAAAAGGGACCAAAGAACCGAAAGGCCAATTTGTGATTAGCTCTGGACGCAACCGACGATTGCACATAGGGCTGGAGCTTCAGGTACACCCAGTCGCCAACAGCGAAGACTCGATCCGAACGCTTCTTGTCAGCTTGTTCTTTCATATATTGGCGAGCCCTATTAAGATGTTGGCAAAGCAGCGAGACCATATTGGCACGATCCCGAGTCCAAGCGGCCAGATCAGTCACCGCCTCGTCTGCCACATTGTGAATGCCGAAGAACCGAGGTTTGTGACCATAGAGCACCTCAAAGGGAGTAGTCTTGAGCGTGGAGTGGTAAGAGGTATTGTACCAAAATTCTGCCAGAGAGAGCCACTCTTTCCAACGCTTTGGACCGTTATGCACAAAACACCTGAGGTAGATCTCCATGCATTGATTGAACCTTTCCGACGTCCCATCTGTCTGCGGGTGCCTTGCTGAGGAGATGTTCAGTGTAGTGTGAGACAAACGGCACAACTCTTTCCAGATTTTACTTGTGAAAATTCTATCATGATCTGACACCAGAGCATCCGGGGGTCCATGGAGCTTAAAGACATAGTCCATATATGCCTTGGCCACGTGTAGCACCGTGAAGGGGTGTTTGAGTGGTATGAAATGAGCATACCTAGTCAATTTGTCCACAACCACCAGAATAACATCATAGCCATGTGATTTAGGGAGTCCTTCGACAAAGTCCAGAGTCACCATTTGCCTAGCTTGCTCAGGAACAGGCAGCGGTTGGAGGAGTTCAGGGTAGCGAACATGTTCTGGTTTTGCTTGTTTGCAGACCGTGCATTGGTTCACAAACTCTTTGACTGTTTGCTTCAACTTTGGCCAAGCAAAGAGCTTCACAAGTCGATTGTAGGTAGCTTGGACTCCGGAGTGGCCACCCAATGCACTGGCATGGAATTCTTGCAAGAGCATTTGTTGGACCGTAGTGTTGTGTCCAATCCAAACTCGCCCTTTGTATCTGATCAACCCATCTTGGATGGAGAATGGATGCTCGAGAGGGGCCTGCTCAACTGCGGCTGCCAACAGCCGAGTACATTGTGGGTCATTGTGGTATCCTTCTTTCACTGCCTGTAGCCACGTTGGCACACACACAGTTAAAGCCAGAGCTTGATCTGAATGATTCCCTCGGCGTGACAGGGCGTCCGCTGCATGATTGGTAGCACCCTTCCGATACTCAATGGTGTATTGGAGACCCAGGAGTTTTGTTAAGGCTTTATGTTGCCAAGGGGTAGTGAGGCGCTGCTCATCCAAGCACGACAAGCTCATGTGGTCAGTGCGGATGGTGAAAGCCGACAAGAGCAAGTACGGCCTCCAGCGGTCGATTGCCATTAGAATGGCCAAGCATTCTTTCTCATAGGTGGATAGAGTTTGCAATTTGGGGCCTAGTGCTTTGCTGAGGAAGGCGATAGGGTGCTGCTCCTGCATGAGCACAGCTCCGATCCCACAATCTGATGCATCCGTCTCCAGAATAAACGGCTTTGAAAAATCTGGAAGAGCCAAGACCGGGGCTGTGGTCAGTCCTGTTTTGAGTGCAAGAAAAGCCTCTTCATGCAATGATGTCCAGACGAAGACAGTGTTCTTCTTCAGCAAATCAGTCAGCGGTCTGCTAATGACGCCATAGTTGCGGACGAACTTCCGGTAATAACCCGCTAAACCCAAGAATTTCCTCACTTCCTTGGCTGTGCCTGGCCTTGGCCAATCACGTACCTTGTCCACCGTGTTGGGGTCCGTGCGCACTCCTTCCGCACTAACCACATGACCGAGATACTTTAGTTGCGGGGACAGAAAGTACATTTGCTCAGCTTCACCTTCAGCGAGTACTGCTGCAACCTTTGAAATACCGATCGGAGCAACAGTAGATGCCCTTCCAAAGTGCGGCTATAAATGAGTATGTCGTTAATAAAGACGAGCACTCCTTTGCGTAGCAGAGGACCCAACACAATGTGCATGCCATTCTGGAATGTGGAAGGCCCCCTTGTGACTCTGTTGGGCATAATTTTAAACTCGAAATGGCCATGGTGGGTTTGGAACGCTGTCTTTGCTTCATCTTCAGGGCGCATACGGATCTGATGATAGCCGGAACGCAGATCCAGACTAGTGAACCAAGCGGTACCAGCCAATTCGTTAAGGAGTTCATCTATAATTGGCATTGGAAATCTGTTTTTAATCGTGATCGCGTTCAAGTGGCGATAATCAACACAGAACCTCCATTCACCATCCTTTTTGAGAACTAATAAAATCGGCGATGCAAACGGACTCTTGCTGGGCTGAATGATCCCTTGAGCTAGCATGTCAGCCACGATTTTCTTAATCTCATCTTTCTGGGCTGGGTTGTAACGATACGGCCTCAGATTCACCGGCTTAGCCCCTGGTATAAGCTCAATTACATGATCAAACTCCCTCTGCGGTGGCAATCCCCGCGGCTCCTCAAAGAGCGAATCAAACTCTTGCAAGAGTTCAGCGACTTCCGTGGGTACATCGTCAGGTAGAGGCAGGTCTTTGACGGCACATAACTGAATCACATGAACCACTTCATCTCGTGCTTGCAGCAGTTGCAGCTCTACTGTGGACAGCACCTGACGGTTCTTAGTGAGTGGCACAAGACCACACAGCTGCACTTTCTCCCCTTCATGCTGGAATGACATGCATTTGGCAGTCCAATCGACAGTCATAATTCCCCGAGCTTCCAACCAATCCATGCCCAAAATGACATCATATGACCCGAGAGGAAAAAGCTTCAGAGGAGAAGAAAAAGGCAGGCCTTGGATCTGATAATCACAGCAGGAAATCTGCTGGGTACAACTTAAGACGACACCGTCGGCAACCTTCACCTTGAGTGGTTGCTCCAAAGCACAGACAGACGGCCAAGCACTAGCAATCTCTGTGTTGATGAAACTGTGCGAACTGCCTGAATCCACTAGCATGAGAAGCGAGCGTTCATGCATTTGGCCATACAAACGGAAAGCTTTGGGAGCTTCAGTACCCGTAACTGCAGCTGTTGACAAAAGACAAATCTCCTCATCCACTTGCTCAGTAGGTGAAGATGGCGATCCGGGTGAATCCGGCACCGACAGCATGCTGATTAACTCCTCTACCACATGTAATTGCACTGTTGGATTGCAGACATGGTCATGGCCCCATTTCTCACCACAAGTAAAACACAAGCCCTTCGACCTGCGATAAGCCCTGAGTGCCTTCAGCTTGTCATCTGTGGAAGTCATGGCTGTTGCACTTCTGGCACCATCTGAGTTACGCCGCCCTTCTGTCGCTGTTGGACTGGGCAACGATGAGGTGTCCGTTTTGCTGGTTGAAGCCCCAACAGGAGGGAGTGACAAGTTTGGCTTCGGGGAGAACCGGTGCCCTTTTGCCATTGTGCCCAGCGAGCGTTGCCCTGTCATTTCCATATTTTCCTCCCGCAACAGTTCCATAGCTTCTTCCTGCAATTCAGCAAGAGCCACAGCAGTATCCAAGTCGTGGGGACGGTGTAACATTACTGCAACTTTAATGTCACTTTGCAAACCATCTAAAAACTGGGTAGTAAAGAACAAAGGATCCCAAGAACTATGATGAGCTAAGAGACTATGCATAGCAACATTGAATTGTTCAGCATACTCTAAGACACTACCAGTTTGTTTTAATCTAGAGAATTTGCGAAGCATCTGTTGAAATTCAGATTTACCAAATTTCTCTAACACTGCAGCAACAAAATACTCCCACTGTGGAAACTTAATATGCGATTTGGACCATTCCAACCACAAGGCTGCCGCCCCGGTAAAGTGCACCACGGTAGTATCGACCCAAGCAGGTGGTTCGATGGAACAAACCCTGAAATATGCTTCACACTTGATGCTCCACCCCGTAGGGTTGTCTCCATCGAACTCTGGACAATCCAATTTGGATGCCGCAGAACGATGGATGGCACTCGGAACGGTGTCCCCACTCGGACCCAATAGAGGTACAGTAGGAAAGGGAGTACGGAACACACCGTTGGCCGGGATCGGCGCCGAGGGCACCGTGCCCCCAAGGACCGGATCCCGTGTCGTCGTTGCAGCACCGCGGCTAATTAGCCCGCGGCCGTCGCCACCCAGAGCCGAAGGAGAGAGAGGCGCGCCCGCTAGGAGCGGCCCTGTAGTGTTCGTTGGGGTCGTCGGGGCACCGTTGAGGAGCGGGCTTGACGCGATTTTGGAGAGCTCGGCGCGGATCTCGCCCATGTCGAGCTGCAGCTTGCCCACCGCGTGGTCGACGCTAGGTCGCCAAGCCGCCAGGTTGTTGACTGTAGGCTCGATCGACGCGAGCAGGGGCTCCATCTTGGAGACAGCCGGCTCAATCTTGTCCAAGGACTTCTGGATCGCCAACAACGCCTTGGCGACGGCTCCGCGCTCCTCCTCCGCCGCCGTCATCTGCTTCTACAGATCCAGTTCCGCCATCACCTCCTCGAGTTTGCGGGTGCGTTGGGGTGCCCGATTTGGAAAAAAGGGGGGGATCGAGTGGCAATCTGATACCAAATGTCACAGGCTTAACACTCTCTTACATAGATCCAAGCTCAGATACAAGTGGATACAGAAATCTCAGGCAGCAAGAAGGAGGATTCGAGAGGAGATCCTGGAGGTGGGAGAGGGGATCCGCCACAGGCGGCCGGGTCTAGGGTTCTGATCTTTCTCGATGCCTCCACACTCTCTGTTGCGAGCTACATATACACCCACTCACTTAGTCTAGGTCGGCCCAGTGTAGCGTGAGTTGGGCTGGGCCAGCCTTCTGGGCCGACTAGGCTCCACTTGAGTCTTCTAGGCTTCGGGGTCTTCACCTGTTTTCATGACAGTATGATCCGAGACCTTCGATATGATGGTAATACCGGTGGTTACATTTTGGAGATCTGGAAATTGTCGGATCGTAGCTCCGGTGCTTGGTCACTGTATCATGCCGTTCATTTGTTCGGGCGTGTGGCGAGAGATCTGTGTCGGCCGGAGGTTATGAGAGTTATCGGTTTCACTAGCAGCAATGGCAGGTTAGGGAAGAAGATAATCATCATTACTAGCGAGCACATATTGTACGATGAGTTTCGGAAGAAGGTTCACACCTATGACCTTAGCTCTGAATCTCTAGAGACCATTCTTTCAATCGAGGAGACACATGCATCACTTGAAGGCGTCACTCCAAGTTCAATATTTAGTTTATTTGAAGAGACCCTTGCTCCAGTACATCGATTTGCTGAGCATGCTTGATCAATTGTCCTCCATACGACATCGCTTCTAGCCTTGAACCGCTTTTATTTTGTTCGAGGAAGGTCCGAGCTCTCTATGATATACACTTCTTAGTCAGAGTGCTCTCCCACACATTTTGCAATGTTGAAGCTTTGGTGCTTTGGTGCATCCACACTACTGCTATGTGGTTTCCACAATTGTAGTCTTTGTTGTTGTACAATCATGTGAAAGATAGGTGACGTTCTGTTGTTTTGTTTAAGGTTGCCCCTAGTTGGGGAGACCGAGAAGAGAGCCAATAGAAAAGCGATACAAATGGTTGTGACTGCTTATTTGATTATTAGTCATTCATTTCCAAAATCTTAGGCGCCTACGCTTTTTCAGAAACTTGTTATTTTATTCATTTAGCTACATGTTTTTGAAGCCATACAAACTTGTTATTTTATTTGTTTTGTACAAGATAATTTCCTGGTCGTTCTTAATTAGAAAATAGTGAAGAAAACCAAATCTATGAGACACCCACAATCGATCATTGTGTAGCTGAAAATTTATGAAAATTTAGAGCACCATTGAGGAGTGGCGGAGCTTCTTGGGGCCAACCTGGGAGGTGCCCCCCCCCCAACTCAAAGAAAGATTGTGTATATATCATTGTTTTGGACCATTTTTTCACTAACAATCAGCATATATTGATTTTGTTTGCCCCCCAGTCAATGCCCCCCCAATGATTTTAGCCCAAGCTTCGCCACTGCCACTGAGAGCTATGGATGGGAAATGCACGGTCACACCAACCAGGACCACCACAACTTTTTGTCTCCGTCACTTGCCATCGTCATCTTATGGCACACCATCACCAATTTCAATAAAGAAAGAAAAATATTCATGTTGAATGGTAGATTCAACAATTAACTGAAAAGGCTATTTCATATCTCTTGTTTTTCTATAACGGAAGAAACGCCTTGAGTGACCACACCTTATTATAGTTGTTGGTATGTTTTGTAAAAACATGAAGTTGAAGTTTAGTTCAACTTAGAAATTTATCATGGTCGAGGGGTAATTTTACCACCTCAATCAAAAGGTCATCACAACCTCTATCCGTTCCTCATGCCTTAAACCAAACACTCAAATAGTTATCCCCAGCCACCTTTCACATCCTTCCAACTAAACAAAATATTGATTCATCTTAACCAGCCAATCAAACAGGAAAAGATGACTACCCTAACCAGTTGGTCAGGGATACCTATAACCATCCAAACATACCCCAAAGCAAACACAACCTTAATGCCGAAAGATGATTGTACACAACATCTCACAACAGGATCATAGTAAATTGATCCATGAATATATTTTTTTTGTAAAAAAGTAACCCAATAAGAGGATGAAGATTGCTATTGGGTCCCTAGCAGCTCCCTCAATAACCCTGTCTCGTCGTCCATGGAGACCACATTACATGGATGGACAAACTTCCATAGCACCACACCATGGACTTTGTGTTGCCTCCCATCTGGTATCTTGGCCAAGAGGAAGAATATTGGCCACCTTAGACGAGAAGATTCAATGGCATGTCATAGACAAACTGGCAATGGATCAATGCAGCAGGCGTCGTACCTTCTCTCAGTGGCAAAATTTCAAAGAAAAAGTTGGGTAGGCCAAGTTAAAGAATAGCATAAAATTTTAGGCATTAGTCACTACTGTACCTTTTGTTCTCACTCAATTTCCAGCCTATATACAAACAAGTTACCAGCAAGATAGTCATCTTCTTTGTTTCAATGATCTTCATACACTCTTCTAACTTACTACACAACCTTGTTTCATTGATCTTCATACACTCAAACACACTTAACAAAAAAAATAAGCATTAGGTGTGAATTCTCAAATAAAAATATCTCTTTATAGGTTATTTCCACATATAAATTGGTAAAAATTATTAATTATTATTAGTTTAACCAATGGACAACATAAACACACTACCCATGGAGTAATTAAAAATTACTAGTGGCACCATTGTCAAGAGGTGAACATCGAGATCTACTCAGCGTTGTCAGCAAACTGGCAATCCTGGTTGGTAACACAACGGGCTGCAACAGTGAGGTAGGGGTCGGAGGCATCTGGATGATACAACGACATGATCCCAAGGGACAGAGATAGGACTGGCCGACGCATAGGCTGAAGCTCGAAGAAAAGGGCAGGTGGCACCATGGCGAGCTCACGCAGAGCCGTGAAGCAGGCATCAAGAAGCAAGCATCCCCGGAAGGGCGGCGTCATGGCAGTACAACACAGGAGGTAGCAGCGGATGACAAGGTCGAGAGGTGGCACACACATAATCTTCCATGTGTGCATTTAGCTGCGAGGAGGCTATGCGATCTGTGTGGGGGGAGGGGATGGTGGTTGGTTGCACGCCGCGATATTTGCGCCTGTTTGAGCTGCCAACGGTGGTGACATAGTCAGTCCTCACCGGCTAGCGGCAACTGCTCATGTGCACTCGTGCGAGACCTTGGAGGCTTGGCTCGATTCGTAGTGAGATGTGGTGGACTAGGTTGAGTGCATATGTATATTAAAATCACAAAAATCCTGGACGGGCCATGACCCGGTTCGGCCCCAATGAAGCTCTGCCCCTGCCTTATGTACAACAACCATTGATGATGAGTACCTTTCCAGATCTGTAGCCATCGTATCTCCCTCTCTCGTATGCTCCCATTTCACCACCATATCGCCCTTGCGACCAGGGTGCGAGCTGACGGTCCTGATACAAATTAGGAACCAACCATGTTTATTCAAAGAGTTGCCAACATTGACCTCCCGCGTGCGACTGGCATCCAACCAACGCAACCAAGAATACAACCGTCGTTGCTTGGGTGTGGCAGTGCACTCTACACCCCGGCATAATGCTATTCAACATAGCATTCGCGGCTCCTCAGCACTTCTCTTACGTATCTACACTTGTCGACGTCACTCTTGTAGAAGATTAGGGATCAAGAGGGCTCTGGTTCTTAAAAAAATAATTCCAAGTGGGAGAGCTGTCTCGAAGGGGTCCTTTCTCATACCCAAAATTGGAGACATTTACCATCTCATTGTTTTTATAAATATCATCAAATCGATCCTAAGGAGAACTAGAGGGGTGAACAATGAAGGCATCACGAGACCATTATTTACCAACCCTAGCTGCCACCACCACCAAAGGTCTCCCTCACACTATCATCTTGTTCCCCCTCTGGCGGCCTCATCGGCGGCAAGAGGAGTGTGGATGTGTCCATTTTTTCTTGAGGTTTTTGTTTTCCCGACAGCATCGGCGATGTGGTGGAGACGATGACTGATACGTCCATTTTGCATCATGCTTTTATATCGATATTTATTGCATTATGGGCTGTTATTACACATTATGTCACAATACTTATGCCTATTCTCTCTTATTTTACAAGGTTTACATAAAGAGGGAGAATGCCGGCAGGTGGGATTCTCGGCTAGAAAAGGAGAAAATATTAGAGACCTATTCTACACAGCTCAAAAACTCCTGAAACTTCACGGAAGTAATTTTCAGAATATATAAAAAATACTGAGCGCAAGAAGTTTCGGAGGGGGGCCACACCCTGCCCACGAGGATGGGGGGCGCGCCCTACCCCCTGCCCCCCCCTGCCTCATGGGCCCCCTGGTGGCCTCCGATGCCCATCTTCTGCTATATGGAGTCTTTCGATGAGGAAAAAAAAATCATAAGCCAGCTTTCGGGACGAGACTCCGCCGCCACGAGGCGGAACCTTTGCGGAATCAATCTAGGGCTCCGGCAGAGCTGTTTTGCCGGGGAAACTTCCCTCCGGGAGGGGGAAATCATCGCCATCGTCATCACCAACGATCCTCTTATCGGGAGGGGGTCAATCTCCACCAACATCTTCACCAGCACCATCTCCTCTCAAACCCTAGTTCATCTCTTATATCCAATTCTTGTCTCCAAGTCTAGGATTGGTACCCGTGGGTTGCTAGTAGTGTTAATTACTCCTTGTAGTTGATGCTAGTTGGTTTATTTGGTGGAAGATCATATGTTCAGATCCTATATACATATTAATACCCCTCTGATTATGAACATGAATATGCTTTGTGAGTAGTTACGTTTGTTCCTGAGGACATGGGGAAGTCTTGCTATTAGTAGTCATGTGAATTTGGTATTCGTTCGATATTTTGATGAGATGTATGTCGTCTCTCCTCTAGTGGTGTTATGTGAACGTCGACTACATGACACTTCACCATTATTTGGGCCTAGAGGAAGATGATACGTCCATTTTGCATCATGCTTTTATATCGATATTTATTACATTATGGGCTGTTATTACACATTATGTCACAATACTTATGCCTATTCTCTCTTATTTTACAAGGTTTACATAAAGAGGGAGAATGCCAACAGATGGGATTCTGGGCTGGAAAAGGAGCAAATATTAGAGACCTATTCTGCACATCTTAAAAAGTCCTGAAACTTCACGGAAGATGTTTTCCAAATATATAAAAAATACTGAGAGCAAGAACCTCACAGGGGGGCCACACCCTGCCCACGAGGGTGGGGGGCGCGCCCTACCCCCCTGGGCGCGCCTATTGGAAATATGCCCTAGAGGCAATAATAAAATGGTTATTATTGTATTTCCTTGTTCATGATAATTGTCTATTTTTCATGCTATAATTGTATTAACCGGAAACCATAATACATGTGTGAATACATAGACCACAACATGTCCCTAGTAAGCATCTAGTTGACTAGCTCGTTGATCAATGGTGATGGTTTCCTGACCATGGACATTGGATGTCATTGATAACGGGGTCACATCATTAGGAGAATGATGTGATGGACAAGACCCAATCCTAAGCCAAGCACAAGATCGTATAGTTCGTATGCTAAAGATTTTCTAATGTCAAGTATCATTTCCTTAGACCTGTAGATTGTGCAGCTCCCGGATACCGTTGGAATGCTTAGGGTGTACCAAACGTCACAACGTAACTGGGTGGCTATAAAGATGCACTGCGGGTATCTCCGAAAGTGTCTGTTGGGTTGGCACGAACCGAGACTAGGATTTGTCACTCCGTGTAAACGGAGAGGTATCTCTGGGCCCACTCGGTAGGACATCATCATAATGTGCACAATGTGACCAAGGAGTTGATCACGGGATGATGTGTTATGGAATGAGTAAAGAGACTTGCCGGTAACGAGATTGAACAAGGTATCGGGATACCGACGATCGAATATCGGGCAAGTACTATATCGGTAGACAAAGGGAATTGTATACGGGATTGACTGAATCCTTGACATCGTGGTTCATCCGATGAGATCATCGTGGAACATGTGGGAGCCAACATGGGTATCCAGATCCCGCTGTTGGTTATTGACCAGAGAGATGTCTCGGTCATGTCTGCATTATTCCCGAGCCCGTAGGGTCTACACACTTAAGGTTCGATGACGCTAGGGTTATAGGGAAAGTATGTACGTGGTTACCAAATGTTGTTCGGAGTCCTGGATGAGATCCCAGACGTCACGAGGAGTTCCGGAATGGTCCGGAGGTAAAGATTTATATATGGGAAGTCCCGTTTTGATCACCGGAAAAGTCTCAAGTGCTATCGGTAACGTACCGGGACCACCGAGAGGGTCCCGGGGGTCCACCAGGTGGGGCCACCAGCCCTAGAAGGCTGCGTGGGCCAAGTGTTGGAGGGGACCAGCCCCAGGTAGGCTGGTGCGCCTCCCCACCAAGGCCCAAGGCGCAGGGAGAGTGGGAGGGGGCAAACCCTAGGTCCAGATGGGCCTTAAGGCCCACTCTAGGGCGCCCCCCTCTCTCCCTCTCCCCTATGGCCGCCACCCTAGATGGGATCTAGGGCTCCCGCCCCCCCCCTTGGGGAGGGAACCCTAGAGGGGGCCCAACCCCTCCCCTTCCCCTATATATACTTGAGGTATGGGGCTGCCCAACACATGTGATTTGATCTCTCTCTTGGCGCAGCCCTACCGCTCTCCCTCCTCGTCTCTCGTAGTGCTTGGCGAAGCCCTGCTGGAGTACCGCGCTCCTCCATCATCACCACGCCGTTGTGCTGCTGCTGGACGGAGTCTTCCCCAACCTCTCCCTCTCTCCTTGCTGGATAAAGGCGTGGGAGACGTCATTGGGCTGTACGTGTGTTGAACACGGAGGCGCCATTGTTCGGCGCTTAGATCGGAATCGACCGCGATCTAAATCGCTGCGTGTACGACTCCACCAACCGTGTTCTTGTGACGCTTCCGCATTGCGATCTTCAAGGGTATGAAGATGCACTCTTCTCTCTCGTTGCTAGTCTCTCCATAGATTGATCTTGATGACACGTAGGAAATTTTTTGAATTTCTGCTACGTTCCCCAACAGTGGCATCATGAGCTAGGTCTATGCGTAGATTCTATGCACGAGTAGAACACAAAGTAGTTGTGGGCGATGATTTGTTCAATTTGCTTGCCGTTACTAGTCTTATCTTGATTCGCCGGCATTGTGGGATGAAGCGGCCCGGACCGACCTTACACGTACGCTTACGTGAGACTGGTTCCACTGACTGACATGCACTAGTTGCATAAGGTGGCTAGCGGGTGTCTGTCTCTCCCACTTTAGTCGGATCGGATTCGATGAAAAGGGTCCTTATGAAGGTTAAATAGAAATTGGCATATCACATTGTGGTTTCGCGTAGGTAAGAAACGTTCTTGCTAGAAACCCATAGCAGCCACGTAAAACATGCAACAACAATTAGAGGACGTCTAACTTGTTTTTGCAGGGTATGCTACGTGATGTGATATGACCAAAAGGATGTGATGAATGATATATGTGATGTATGAGATTGATCATGTTCTTGTAATAGGAATCACGACTTGCATGTCGTTGAATATGACAACCGGCAGGAGCCATAGGAGTTGTCTTAATTTATTTATGACCTGCGTGTTAATGAAAACACCATGTAATTACTTTACTTTATTGCTAACCGTTAGCCATAGTGGTAGAAGTAATAGTTGGCGAGGCAACTTCATGAAGACACGCTGATGGAGATCATGGTGTCATGCCGGTGACGATGGTGTTCATGCCACGCCTCGAAGATGGAGATCAAAGGCGCAAGATGATATTGGCCATATCATGTCACTTTATGATTTGCATGTGATGTTTGTCATGTTTACATCTTATTTGCTTAGAACGACGGTAGCATAAATAAGATGACCCCTCACAATAATTTCAAGAAAGTGTTCCCCCTAACTGTGCACCGTTGCTAAGGTCCGTTGTTCCGAAGCACCACGTGATGATCGGGTGTGATAGGTTCTAACGTTCGCATACAACGGGTGTAAGCCAGATTTACACATGCAATACACTTAGGTTAACTTGACGAGCCTAGCATATATAGACATGGCCTTGGAACACGGAAGACCGAAAGGTCGAACATGAGTCGTATAGTGGATACGATCAACATGAAGATGTTCACTGATGATGACTAGTCCGTCTCACGTGATGATCGGACACGGCCTATTTGACTCGGATCATGTATCACTTAGATGACTAGAGGGATGTCTATCTAAGTGGGAGTTCATTGAATAATTTGATTAGATGAACTTAATTATCATGAACATAGTCAAAAGATCTTTGCAAATTATGCCGTAGCTTGCGCTATAGTTATACTGTTTTAGATATGTTCCTAGAGAAAATTTAGTTGGGAGTTGACAGTAGCAACTATGCGGACTGGGTCCGTAAGCTGAGGGATTGTCCTCATTGCTGCACAGAAGGATTATGTCCTTAATGCACCACTCAGTGTGCTGATCCTCGAGCGTCGTCTGTAGATGTTGGGAAACATCTGACATACACGTTTTGATGACTACGTGATAGTTCAGTGCGTAATGCTAACGGTTTAGAATTGTGGCACCAAAGACGTTTTTTGAAACGTCGCAGAACATATGAGATGTTCCAAAGACTGAAATTGGGATTTCAGACTAGTGCCACGTCAAGAGGTATGAGACCTCTGACAAGTTTCTTAAGACTGCAAACTAAGGGAGAAAAGCTCAATCGTTGAGCATGTGCTTAGATTGTCTGAGTACTACAATCGCTTGAATCGAGTGGGAGTTAATCTTCCAGATGAGATAGTGATGATTCTCCATAGTCACTGCCACCAAGCTATTGGAGCTTCGTGATGAACTATAACTTATCAGGGATAGACATGATGATCCTTGAGCAACTCGTGATGTTTGACACCGTGGAAGTAGAAATCAAGTAGGAGCATCAATTGTTGATGGTTAAACCACTGGTTTCAAGAAGGGCAAGGGAAAGAAGGGATGCTTCATGAGATGGCAAATCAGCTGCTGCTCTAGTGAAGAAACCCAAGGTTGAACCAAACCCGAGACTAAGTGCTTCTGTAATGAGGGGAACGGTCACTGAAGCAGAACTACCCTAGATACTTGGTAGATGAGAAGGCTGGCAAGGTCGACAGAAGTATTTTGGATATACGTTATATTAATGTGTACTTTACTAGTACTCCTAGTAGCACCAGGGTATTAAAATACCGGTTCAGTTGCTAAGTGTTAGTAACTCGAAATAAAAGGCTATAGAATAAACGGAGACTAGCTGAAGGTGAGATGACGATATGTGTTGGAAGTGTTTCCAAGGTTGATATGATCAAGCATCGCATGCTCCCTCTACCATCGAGATTGGTCTTAAACCTAAATAATTGTTATTTGGTGTTTGCGTTAAGCATAGACATGATTGGATTATGTTTATCGCAATACGGTTATTCATTTAAGGAGAATAACGGTTACTCTGTTTATTTGAATAATACCTTCAATGGTCTTGCACCTAAAATGAATGGTTCATTGAATCTTGATCGTAGTGATACACATGTTCATGCCAAAAGATATAAGATAGTAATGATAGTACCACATACTTGTGGCACTGCCATTTGAGTTATATTGGTATAAAACGCATGAAGAAGCTCCATGCTGATGGATCTTTGGACTCACTCGTTTTTGAAAAGATTGAGACATGCGAACCATGTCTATTGGTAGATATGCATGAAGAAACTCCATGCAGATGGATCGTTTGGACTCACTTGATTTTGAATCACTTGAGACATGCAAATCATACCACATGGGCAAGATGACTGAAAGGCCTCGTTTTAAGTAAGATGGAACAAGAAAGCAACTTGTTGGAACTAATACATTTTGATGTGTGCAGTCCAATAAGTGCTGAGGCACGCAGTGGATATCGTTATGTTCTTACTTCACAGATGATTTGAGTAGATGCTGAGTATATTTACTTGATGAAACACAAGTCTGAATTATTGAAAGGTTTAAGTAATTTCAGAGTGAAGTTGAAGATCGTCGTGACAAGATGATAAAATGTCTATGATATGATCATAGAGATGAATATCTGAGTTACGAGTTTGGCACACAATTAAGACATTGTGGAAACTGTTTCACAACTAATACCGCCTGGACCACCATATTGTGATGGTGTGTCCGAACATCACAGTTGCACCCTATTGGATATGGTGCATACCATGATGTCTCTTATCGAATTACCACTAAAGTTTATGGGTTAGGCATTAGAGACAACCGCACTCACTTTAAATAGGGAACCACTCAATTCCTTTGGGATGACACCATATGAACTGTGGTTTAGAGAAACCTAAGTTGTCATTTCTTAAAAGTTTTGGGGCTGCGATGCTTATGTGAAAAGTTTCAGGCTGATAAGCTCGAACCCAAAGCAGATAAATGCATCTTCATAGAATACCCAAAAATAGTTGGGTATACCTCCTATTTCGGATCCGGAAGCAAAAGTGATTGTTTATAGAAACGGGTCCTTTCTCGAGGAAAAGTTTCTCTCGAATGAACTAAGTGGGAGGATGGTGGAGACTTGATGAGGTTATTGAACCGTCACTTCAACTAGTGTGTAGCGGCGCACAGGAAGTTGTTCCTGTGGCACCTACACCAATTGAAGTGGAAGCTTATGATAATGATCATGAAACTTCAGATCAAGTAACTACCAAACCTCATAGGTCGACAAGGATGTGTACTACTTCAGAGTGGTACGTAATACTATCTTGGAAGTCATGTTGCTAGACAACAATGAACCTACGAGCTATGGAGAAGCGATGGTGGGCCCGGATTCCGACGAATGGCTCGAGGCCATAAAATCCGAGAGAGGATCCATATATAGAACAAAGTATAGACTTTGGAAGAACTACTTGATGGTCGTAAGGCTGTTGGGTGCAGATGGATTTTGAAACGAAGATGGACAATGATGGTAAATGTCACCATTAAGAAAGCTCGACTTGTCGTTAAGATGTTTTCCGACAAGTTCAAAGGAGTTGACTACGATGAGACTTTCTCACTCATAGCGATGCTAAGAGTATGTTGCAATTATGTTAGCAGTTACTGCATTATTTATGAAATCTTGCATATAGGATGTCAAAACATTGTTTCCTCGATGTTTTTCTTGAGGAAAGGTTGTATTTGATACAACCAGAAGGTTTTGACAATCCTGAAAGATGCTAACAAGTATGCAAGGCTCCAGCAATCCTTCTATGGACTAGAGTAAGCATCTCGGAATTGGAATGTACGCTTTGATGAGATGATCAAAGATTTTGGGTTTATACAAAGTTTACGAGAAACTTGTATTTCCAAAGAAGTGAGTGGGAGCACTATAGAGTTTTTGATGAGTATATGTTGTTAACATATTGTTGATCAGAAATGATGTAGAATTTCTGTAAAGCATGCAGGGTTATTTGAGAAGTTTTTTTCAATGGAAAACCTAGATTAAGCTACTTGAACATTGAGAATCAAGATCTATAAGGATAGATCAAAAATGCTTAATCGTACTTTCAAATGAATACATACCGTGACAAGATTTTGAAGGAGTTCAAAATAGACCAGCAAAGAAGGAGTTCTTGGTTGTGTTACAAGGTGTGAGTATTGAGTAAGACTCAAGACCTGACCACGGCAGAAGAGAGAGAAAGGACGAAGGTTGTCCCCTATGCTTTAGATGTAAGCTCTACAGTATGCTATGCTGTGTACCGCACCTGAAGTGTGCCTTGCCATGAGTTAGTCAAGGGGTACAAGAGTGATCCAGGAATGGATCACATGACAGCGGTCGAACTTATCCTTAGTAACTAGTGGACTAAGGAATTTTCTCGATTATGGAGGTGGTAAAAGAGTTCGTCGTAAAGGGTTACGTCGATGCAAACTTTGACACTAATCCGGATGACTCTGAGGAGTAAATCGGATTCGTATAGTAGAGCAGTTATTTAGAATAGCCCCAAGTAGCGCGTGGTAGCTGCATATACAAGATGACATAGAGATTTGTAAAGCACACAAGGATCTGAAAGGCTCAGACCCATTGACTGATAAACCTCTCTCACAAGCAAGATATGAACACACCCCTTGGGTGTTGGATTCCCTACAATCACATAGTGATGTGAACTAGATTATTGACTCTAGTGCAAGTGGGAGACTGTTGGAAATATGCCCTAGAGGCAATAATAAAATGGTTATTATTGTATTTCCTTGTTCATGATAATTGTCTATTGTTCATGCTATAATTGTATTAACCGGAAACTGTAATATATGTGTGAATATATAGACCACAACATGTCCCTAGTAAGCCTCTAGTTAACTAGCTCGTTGATCAATAGATGGTCATGGTTTCCTGACCATGGACATTGGATGTCATTGATAACGGGGTCACATCATTAGGACAATGATGTGATGGACAAGACCCAATCCTAAGACTTGCACAAGATCGTATAGTTCGTATGCTAAAGCTTTTCTAGTGTCAAGTATCATTTCCTTAGACCATGATATTGTGCAGCTCCCGGATACCGTAGGAATGCTTTGGGTGTACCAAACGTCACAATGTAACTGGGTGGCTATAAAGGTGCACTACGGGTATCTCCGAAAGTGTCTGTTGGGTTGGCACGAATCGAGACTGGGATTTGTCACTCCGTGTAAACGGAGAGGTATCTCTGGGCCCACTTGGTAGGACATCATCATAATGTGCACAATGTGACCAAGGAGTTGATCACAAGATGATGTGTTACGGAACGAGTAAAGAGACTTGCCGGTAACGAGATTGAACAAGGTATCGGGATACCGACGATCGAATCTCGGGCAAGTACTATACCGGTAGACAAAGGGAATTGTATACGGGATTGACTAAATCCTTGACATCGTGGTTCATCCGATGAGATCATCGTGGAACATGTGGGAGCCAACATGGGTATCCAAGTCCCGCTGTTGGTTATTGACCAGAGAGATGTCTCGGTCATGTCTGCATTATTCCCGAGCCCGTAGGGTCTACACACTTAAGGTTCGATGATGCTAGGGTTATAGGGAAAGTATGTACGCGGTTACCGAATGTTGTTCGGAGTCCCAAATGAGATCCCGGACGTCACGAGGAGTTCCGAAATGGTCCAGAGGTAAAGATTTATATATGGAAGTCACGTGTTGATCACCGGAAAAGTTTCGGGTGTTATCGGTAACGTATTGGGACCACCGGGAGGGTCCCGGGGGTCCACCAGGTGGGGCCACCAGCCCCAGAAGGCTGCATGGGCCAAGTGTGAGAGGGGACCAGCCCCAGGTAGGCTGGTGCGCCCCCCACCAAAGCCCAAGGCGCAGGGAGAGTGGGAGGGGGCAAACCCTAGGTCCAGATGGGCCTTAAGGCCCACTCTAGGGCGCCCCCCTCTCTCCCTCTCCCGTATGGCCGCCACCCTAGATGGGATCTAGGGCTGCCGCCCCCCTTGGGGAGGGAACTCTAGAGGGGGCGCAGCCCCTCCCCTTCCCCTATATATACTTGAGGTATGGGGCTGCCCAACACATGTGATTTGATCTCTCTCTTGGCGTAGCCCTACCCCTCTCCCTCCTCGTCTCTCGTAGTGCTTGGCGAAGCCCTGCTTGAGTACCGCGCTCCTCCATCATCACCACGCCGTTGTGCTGCTGCTGGACGGAGTCTTCTCCAACCTCTCCCTCTATGCTTGCTGGATCAAGGCGTGGGAGACGTCACTGGGCTGTACGTGTGTTGAACGCGGAGGCGCCATTGTTCGGCGTTCAGATCGGAATCGACCGCGATCTGAATCACTGCGTGTACGACTCCACCAACCGCGTTCTTGTAATGCTTGCGCATTGCGATCTTCAAGGGTATGAAGATGCACTCCTCTCTCTCGTTGCTAGTCTCTCCATAGATTGATCTTGGTGACACGTAGGAAAAAATTGAATTTCTACTACGATCCCCAACAGCGCCCCTACCTCGTGGGCCCTCTGGTGGCCCTCCGGTGGCCATCTTCTTCTATATGGAGTGTTTCGATGGGAAAAAATCATAAGCCATCTTCTCGGACGAAACTCCGTCGCCACGAGGCAGAATCAATCTAGGGCTCTGGCGGAGCTGTTCTGCGGGGGAAACTTCCCTCCCGGAGGGGGAAATCATCGCCATCGTCATCACCAGCGCTCCTCTCATCGGGAGAGGGCAATCTCCATCAACAGCTTCATCAGCACCATCTCATCTCAAAACCCTAGTTCATCTCTTGTATCCAATTCTTGTCTCCAAGTCCGGGATTGGTGCTAGTAGGTTGCTAGTAGTGTTAATTACTCCTTGTAGTTGATGCTAGTTGGTTTATTTGGTGGAAGATTATATGTTCAGATCCCATATGCATATCCATACCCCTCTGATTATGAACATGTTTATGCTTTGTGAGTAGTTAGTTTTGTTCCTGAGGACATGGGAGAAGTTTTGCTATTAGTAATCATGTGAATTTGGTATTTGTTCGATATTTTGATGAGATGTATGTTGTCTCTCCTCTAGTGGTGTTATGTGAACGTCGACTACATGACACTTCACCATTATTTGGGCCTAGAGGAAGGCATTGGGGAGTAATAAGTAGATGATGGGTTGCTAGAGTGACAGAAGCTTAAAACCTAGTTTATGCGTTGCTTCGTAAGGGGATGATTTGGATCCATATGTTTCATGCTATGGTTAGGTTTACCTTAATACTTTTGTTGTATTTGCAGATGCTTGGAATAGAGGTTAATCATAAGTGGGATGCTTGTCCAAGTAAGGGCGACACCCAAGCACTGGTCCACCCACATAGCAAATTATCGAAGTACCAAACGTGAATCATATGAACGTGATGAAAACTAGCTTGACGATATTCCCATGTGTCCTTGGGAGCGCTTTACATCTTATAAGAGTTTGTCCAGGCTTGTCCTTTGCTACAAAAAGGATTGGGCCACCTTGCTGCACCTTATTTACTTTTGTTACTTGTTGCTCGTTACAAATTATCTTATCACAAAACTATCGATTACCACTTATTTTAGTACTTGCAGAGAATACCTTGCTAGAAACCGCTTATCATTTCCTTCTGCTCCTCGTTGGGTTCGACACTCTTACTTATCGAAAGGACTACGATAGATCCCTTATACTTGTGGGTCATCAAGACTCTCTTCTGGCGCCGTTGTCGGTGAGTGAAGCGCCTTTGGTAGGTGGAATTTGGTAAGAAAAATTTTATATAGCGTGCTGAAATTTACTGTCACTTATTACTATGGAAGGTAATCCTCTGAGGGGCTTGTTCGGGGTATCTTCACCCCGACCAGTAGAGCAAAGAGTTGCTCCCCAACCTACTAAACCTATTGAAAATGAAAATGGAAATGAAAATGCTTGCTTTGAAGTTCCTTTGGGTATGATAGAAAAACTGCTAGCTAATCCTTTTCTAAGAGATGGAACAAAACATCCTGATGAACATCTAATATATGTGGATCAAGTTTGTGGATTATTTAAGCTTGCAGGTGTACCCGGAGATGTTGTTAAGAAGAAGGTCTTCCCCTTATCTTTGAGGGGAGATGCATCGACATGGTATAGGCTATGTGATGGTATGAGGTCTTGGAATTACAAACGATTGAAATTGGAATTTCATCAGAAGTTTTATCCTATGCATCTTCTTCATCGTGATCGCAATTATATATATATATATAATTTTTGGCCTCGCGAAGGATAAAGCATCGCTCAAGATTGGGAGAGGCTTAAGTTAATGTTATATTCATGCCCCAATCATGAGCTCTAAAGAGAAATGATTATTCAAAATTTTTATGCTCGGCTTTCTGGTAACAATCGCACCATGCTTGATACTTCTTGTGCTGGCTCTTTTATGATGAAGACTATTGAATTCAAATAGGATTTATTGGAAAGAATTAAACGCAACTCCAAAGATTGGGACCTCGACAATGGAAGGAGTCCGGTATGACACCTAGTTTTGATTGTGTTAAATCTTTTATGGATACCGATATTTTTCGTAAATTTAGCACTAAATATGGACTTGACTCTGAGATAGTAGCTTCTTTCTGTGAATCTTTTGCTACTTATGTTGATCTCCCCAAGGAGAAGTTGTTTAAATATCATCCTCCCATAGAAGTAAAAGTAGCTGCACCCATTAAAGTTGAAGAAAAGACTATCACTTATAATGATCCTATTGTTCCTACTTCTTATGTTGAGAAACCACCTTTCCCTGTTAGGATAAAGGATCATGCTAAAGCTTCAACTGTGGCTCATAAAAGCAATATTAAAACATATACACCTCCTAAGCAAGTTAAAGTTGAACCTAATATTTCTATTGTTAAAGATCTCTTGTCTGATAATATACATGGGCATGTTATTTATTTCTGTAATGAAACTGCTAGAATTGCTAAAGCCCATGATAAAGATAAACCTAGACCCGTGGTAGGCATGCCTCTTATTTCTTTTAAAATAGGAGATCATTGTTATCATGGCTTATGTGATATGGGTGCTAGTGCTAGTGCAATACCTTATTCCTTATACAAATAAGTTATGCATGATATTGCACCTGCTGAGATGGAAGATATTGATGTCACAATTAAACTTGCCAATAGAGATACTATTTCACCAATGGGAATTGTTAGAGATGTTGAAGTCTTGTGTGGGAAAACTAAATATCCTACTGATTTTCTTGTTCTTGGTTCCCCACAAGATAGCTTTTGTCCCATTATATTTGGTAGACCCTTCTTAAACACTGTTAATGCTACCATAGATTGCAAAAGAGATGTTGTTACTATCGGTTTAGATGATATGACTCATGAATTTAATTTTTCTAAATTTAGTAGACAACACCATGAAGAAGAATTACCTAGTAAGGATAAAATTGTTGGTCTTGCTTCTATTGCCGTACCTCCTAGTGATCCTTTGGAACAATATTTTGCTAGACCATGAAATGACATGTTTATGAATGAAAGAAAGGAATTATATGAAGTATTCTTTAAACAAGAACCTATTCGGAAAAACAATTTACCTGTCAAAATCCTAGGGGATCCTCCTCCACCCAAGGTTGATCTCGTGTTTGAGCTTAAACCATTACCTGATACTCTTAAATATGCTTATCTTGGTGAGAAAAAGATATATCCTGTTATTATTAGTGCTAACCTTTCAGAGCATGAAGAAGAGAGATTATTGAAAACTCTGAAGAAGCACCGTGCTGCTATTGGGTATACTCTTGATGATCTTAGGGGCATTAGTCCCACTCTATGTCAACATAAAATTAATTTGGAAGAAGATGCTAAACCAGTTCGTGATCATCAACGCCGGCTGAATCCTAAAATGAAAGAAGTGGTAAGAAAGGAGATACTAAAGCTCCTTGAGGTAGGTATAATTTATCCCGTTGCTGATAGTCAGTGGGTAAGCCCTGTCCATTGTGTCCCTAAGAAGGGAGGTATTACTGTTGTTCCTAATGATAAAGATGAATTGATTCCTCAAAGAATTATTACAGGTTATAGGATGGCAATTGATTTCCGCAAATGAAATAAGGCTACTAAAAAAGATCTACCCCTTACCTTTTATTGATCAAATGCTAGAAATATTATCCAAACATACACATTTTTGCTTTCTAGATGGTTATTCTGGTTTCTCTCAAATACCTGTGTCAGCTAAAGATCAATCAAAGACTACTTTTACATGCCCTTTTGGTACTTTTGCTTATAGACGTATGACTTTTGGTTTATGTAATGCACCTGCTACCTTTCAAAGATGCATGATGGCTATATTCTCTGACTTTTGTGAAAAGATTTGTGAGGTTTTCATGGACGACTTTTCCGTCTATGGATCTTCTTTTGATGATTGCTTGAGCAACCTTGATCGAGTTTTGCAGAGATGTCAAGAAACTAATCTTGTCTTGAATTGGGAAAAGTGCCACTTTATGGTTAATGAAGGTATTGTCTTGGGGCATAAAGTTTCTGAAAGAGGTATTGAAGTTGATAAAGCCAAGGTTGATGCTATTGAAAAGATGCCATGTCCCAAGGACATCAAATGTATAAGAAGTTTCCTTGGTCACGCCGGTTTTTATAGGAGGTTCATTAAGGACTTCTTAAAAATCTCTCGGCCTCTGAATAATTTATTACAAAAAGATATACCATTTGTCTTTGATGATGACTGTGTAGAAACATTTGAAATACTTAAGAAAGCACTAATCTCTGCACCTATTGTTCAGCCACCTAATTGGAATTTACCCTTTGAGATTATGTGTGATGCTAGTGATTTTGCTGTAGGTGCTATTCTAGGACAAGGAGTTGATAAGAAACTAAATGTTATTCAACGTGCTAGTAAAACTCTAGACAATGCTCAAAGAAATTATGCTACTACTGAAAATGAATTCTTAGCAATTGTATTTGCTTGTGATAAATTTGGACCTTATATTGTTGATTCTAAAGTAACTATTCACACTGATCATGCTGCTATTAAATATCTTATGGAAAAGAAAGATGCTAAACCTAGACTTATTAGATGGGTTCTCTTGCTACAAGAATTTAATTTGCATATTGTTGATAGAAAAGGAGCTGAGAACCCCGTTGCAGACAACTTGTCTAGGATAGAAAATGTGCTTGATGACGCACTACCTATTGATGATAGCTTTCCTGATGAGCAATTAAATGTCATAAATGCTTCTCATATTGCTCCATGGTATGCTGATTATGCTAATTACATTGTTGCTAAGTTTATACCACCTAGTTTCACATACCAGCAAAAGAAAAAGTTCTTCTGTGATTTGAGGAATTACTTTTGGGATGACCCACATCTTTATAAAGAAGGAGTAGATGGTGTTATTAGACGTTGTGTACCTGAGCATGAACAGGAACAGATCCTACGCAAGTGTCACTCTGGAGCTTATGGAGGACACCATGCCGGAGATAGAATTTCACATAAGGTACTGCAATCTGGTTTTTATTGGCCTATTCTCTTCAAGGATGCCCGTAAGTTTGTCTTGTCTTGTGATGAATGTCAAAGAATTGGTAATATTAGTAGACGTCAAGAAATGCCTTTGAATTATTCACTTGTTATTGTACCATTTGATGTTTGGGGCTTTGACTATATGGGACCTTTTCCTTCCTCTATTGGTTATACACATATTTTAGTTGTTGTTGTTGATTACGTTACTAAGTGGGTAGAAGCTATTCCAACTAGTAGTGCTGATCATAACACCTCTATTAAGATGCTTAAAGAAGTTATTTTTCCAAGGTTTGGAGTCCCTAGATATTTAATGACTGATGGTGGTTCACACCTTATTCATGGTGCTTTCCGTAAAATGCTTGCTAAATATGATGTTAATCATAGAATTGCATCTCCTTATCACCCTCAGTCTAGTGGTCAAGTAGAATTGAGTAATAGAGAGCTCAAATTAATTTTGCAAAAGACTGTTAATAGGTCTAGAAAGAATTGGTCCAAGAAACTTGATGATGCATTATGGGCCTATAGAACTGCATACTAAAATCCTATGGGTATGTCTCCGTATAAAATGGTCTATGGAAAAGCATGTCACTTACCTCTCGAACTAGAACACAAGGCTTATTGGGCTATTAAAGAACTTAATTATGATTTTAAACTTGCCGGTGAAAAGAGGTTATTTGATATTAGCTCACTTGATGAATGGAGAACCCAAGCCTACGAAAATGCCAAGTTGTTTAAAGAAAAAGTTAAAAGATGGCATGACAAAAGGATACAAAAGCGTGAGTTTAATGTAGGTGACTATGTATGTCTATACAACTCTCGTTTAAGATTTTTTGCAGGAAAACTTCTCTCTAAATGGGAAGGTCTTTACGTTATCGAGGAGGTCTACCGTTCTGGTGCCATAAAAATCAACAACTTCAAAGGCACAAATCTGAAGGTGGTGAATGGTCAGAGAATCAAACACTATATCTCAGGTAATCCCATAAATGTTGAAACCAATGTTATCAGAACCGTAACCCCGGAAGAATACATAAAGGACACTTTCCGGAACGTTTCAGACTCCGAAAAGGAATAGGTATGTGGTACGGTAAGTAAACTGACTCCAAAACAGTTTTAAGGCAATATTTCTCCGTTTTGGAATATTTAGAAAAATATAAAAATAAGCAGCAGTCCGGGAAGGACATGAGGGCCCCATGAGGGTGGTGGGCGCGCCCTACCCCCTGGGCGCGCCCCCCTACCTCGTGAGCACCTCGTGTGCCTTCCAGACTCCGTTTTCTTGCACATTACATATTTTGGTCGGTAAAAATTCATTATATATTCTCCCGAAGGTTTTGACTCCCGTATCATGCAAACCTCCTCTGTTTTCGTTTTGAGCTGTTTTCTGTCAGGGTTTTCCAGGCTAGGCATCATGTCGTCTCCCTCCTCCAACAATGGTGACAACGATGCTTGGCTAATGAAGATAGATCTGAAGAGGGAAGAACCCACGAAGGTCAACAAGGATGGAAGGATCAAGAAGGCCACGGAGGATCAAGCTCCAGCAGCAAAAGACACCCTTAAAAGGGCTCCATGAGGGTGGAGGGCGCGCGCTACCCTACTGGGCGCGCCCCCTACCTCGTGGGCACCTCGTGTGCTCTCCGGACTCCGTTTTCGTACACTACACTGATACGTCTCCGTCGTATCTACTTTTCCAAACACTTTTGCCCTTGTTTTGGACTCTAACTTGTATGGTTTGAATGGAACTAACCCGGACTGACGCTGTTTTCAACAGAATTGCCATGATGTTGTTTTATGTGCAAAAATATATATTCTCGGAATGACCTGAAACTCCACGGGAGGTCTTAGAAAAAGCAATAAAAAATCCTCGCCAAATATGAAGACCAGGGAGCCCACACCCTTCTCACGAGGGTGGGGGGCGCCCCCCCTAGGGCGCGCCCCCTACCTCGTGGGCCCCCTGTTGCGTCTCCGACTCCAACTCCACCTCCATATATTGAGTTTTGATGAGAAAAAAATGAGAGAGAAGAAATCATCGCGTTTTATGATATGGAGCCGCGGCCAAGCCCTAAAACCTCTCGGGAGGGCTGATCTGGAGTCCGTTCGGGGCTCCGGAGAGGGGGATTCGTCGTCGTCATCATGAACCATCCTCCATCACCAATTTCATGATGCTCACCGCCGTGAGTGAGTAATTCCATCGTAGGCTTGCTGGACGGTGATGGGTTGGATGAGATTTATCATGTAATCGAGTTAGTTTTGTTAGGGTTTGATCCCTAGTATCCACTATGTTCTGAGATTGATGTTGCTATGACTTTGCTATGCTTAATGCTTGTCACTAGGGCCCGAGTGCCATGATTTCAGATCTGAACCTATTATGTTTTCATCAATATATGAGAGTTCTAGATACTATCTTGCAAGTCTATAGTCACCTACTATGTGTTATGATCCGGCAACCCCGAAGTGACAATAATCGGGACCACTCCCGATGATGACCGTGGTTTGAGGACTTCATGTATTCACTATGTGCTAATGCTTTGTTCCAGTTCTCTATTAAAAGGAGGCCTTAATATCCCTAAGTTTCCAATAGGACCCCGCTGCCACGGGAGGGTAGGACAAAAGATGTCATGCAGGTTCTTTTCCATAAGCACGTATGACTATATACGGAATACATGCCTACATTACATTGACGAATTGGAGCTAGTTCTGTGTCACCCTATGTTATGACTGTTACATGATGAACCGCATCCGGCATAATTATCCATCATTGATCCGGTGCCTACGAGTTTTCCATATACTGGTTTACGCTTATTTACTTTTCCGCTGCTACTGTTATAATCACTACAAAATACCAAAAAACATTACTTTTGCTGTCTTTACTTTTGTTACTGTTACCACTACTATCATATTATTTTGCTACTAAACACTTTTCTACATATACTAAGTTTCCAGGTGTGGTTGAATTGACAACTCAGCTGCTAATACTTGAGAATATTCTTTGGCTCCCCTTGTGTCGAATCAATAAATTTGGGTTGAATACTCTACCCTCGAAAGCAGTTGCGATCCCCTATACGTGTGGGTTATCAAGACTAATTTCTGGCGCCGTTGCCGGGAGCATAGCTCTACTCTTTGAGTCACTTGGGATTTATATCTGCTTATTATTATGAAGAACTTGAGAGATCCAAAAACCAAGATCTATCCCTCAACTACGAGGGGAGGTAAGGAACTGCCATCTAGCTATGCACTTGATTCACCTTCTGTTATGAGTAAGCTAGCGACACCTACACCTGCTTCTGCTATTCGTTCTGATATGTCGCATGTTATTGATGATGCCACTTCTGCTATGCATGATACTTATGATGAAACTGCTTCTATGTCTGATACTACTGTGCCCCTTGGTGAATTTCTTGATGAACAAATTGCTAGGGCTAGAGAAAAAGGAATTGTTGAATCTGAATACGATGATGATAGTGATGATGAAAATATGCCTGTTATCCCTGAAGGTTATCTTTTTGATAAGGAATCTTCTGCCGCTATTTTCGCTTGCAAGGATAGATATGAGCTTAAGAGGTTATTAATTAAATGGAACAAAGAATCACTTAGAGATAGAATGAAACCCGACCCTGCTTTTGCTACTTCACCTATATGTGTTCCTAATAAGGACTATGAATTCTCTGTTGATCCTGATATAATTACTTTGGTTGAATCTGATCCGTTTTATGGCTATGAATCTGAAACTATTGTGGCACATCTTAGTAAGTTAGATAATATAGCTGCCTTGTTTACTAATGATGAGAGATCGCGTTATTTTTATATACTCAAAATATTTCCATTCTCATTAAAGGGTGATGCTAAAATATGGTTTAATTCTCTTGATCCTGGTTGTGTGCGTAGTCCCCAGGATATGATTTATTACTTCTCTGCTAAATATTTCCCTGCTCATAAGAAACAAGCTGCTTTGAGGGAAATATACAACTTTGTGCAAATTAAAGAAGAGAGTATCCCACAAGCTTGGGGGAGGCTTCTCAAGTTACTTAATGCTTTGCCTGATCATCCTCTTAAGAAACCTGAAATACTTGATATCTTTTATAATGGACTAACCGATGCTTCCAGAGATTACCTGGATAGTTATGCTGGTTCTCTTTTCAGGGAAAGAACACCGGATGAAGCTGAAATTCTATTGAATAATATGTTGACAAATGAAAATAATTGGGCACCTCCTGAGCCAGCTCCTGCTCCAATTACTGAGTCTATTCCTAAACCAACTCCGAAGAAGAGAGGTGTTCTATTTCTCAGTCCCGAAGATATGCAAGAGGCAAAGAAATCTATGAAAGAGAAAGGTAATAAAGCTGAAGACGTTAAGAATTTACCTCCTATTGAAGAAATACATGGTCTTAATTCACCGCCTATTGAAGAAACATATGATCTCAATTCTTTATTTATTGAAGAACCTCCTGATCCCGATATCCCGACATAGGTAGTAAAGGTAAATTCTCTCTATAGATATGATAAAGCTGAAGTTCCTCCTACTAAAATTGCTAGTCAGTGCTTGGATGAGTTTGATAACTTTATGTATAAGCAAGACGACTTCAATGCTTATTTTGGTAGACAATTAAAATAAAATGCTTATATGATTAGACGCTTGGGTGATTATATGGCTGATATTAAAGATGAACTTAAACTTGTTAGCAAACATGCCTCTATGGTTACCACGCAAGTAGAACAAGTACTTAAAGCTCAAAAAGAAGTGCTTGATGAAATTAATAGTAAGAAAAAATGATTATGCTGTTAGAGTCACTACTAGAACTGGTAGAATGACTCAGGGACCTTTGTATCCTGAAGGCCACCCTAAGAGAATCGAGCAAGATTCTTAGAGAAATAATGTTGATGTTCCTAGTTCTTCTAAAAAGAAGAAAAAGAAAAATGATAGAACTGTGCAAACTTCTAGTGAACCTATTGCTGAACCACCTGATAATCCAAATGATATATCTATGTCTGATGCGGAAACACAATATGGTAATGAACATGAACCTAGTGAAAATGTTAATAATGATGTTCATGATGATGCTCAACCTAGTAATGAAAATGATGTAGAAATTGAACCTGCTGTTGATCTTGATAGCCCACAATCAAAGAATCAACGTTATGATAAAAGAGACTTTGTTGCTAGGAAACATGGTAAAGAAAGGGAACCTTGGGTTCAGAAACCCATGCCTTTTCCTCCAAAACCATCCAAGAAAAAGGATGATGAGGATTTTGAGCGCTTTGCTGAAATGATTAGGCCTATCTTTTTGCGTATGCGATTAACTGATGTGATCAAAACAAATCCTTATGCTAAATATATGAAGGATATCATTACTAATAAAACAAAGATACCGGAAGCTGAGATTTCCACCATGCTTGCTAATTATACTTTTAAGGGTGGAATACCAAAGAAACTTGGAGATCCTGGAGTACCTACTATACCTTGCTCCATTAAAAGAAATTATATTAAAACTTCTTTATGTGATCTTGGAGCCGGTGTGAGTGTTATGCCTCTCTCTTTATATCGTAGACTTGACTTGAATAAGTTGACACCTACCAAAATATCTTTGCAAATGGCTGATAAATCAACTGCTATACCTGTCGGTATTTGTGAGGATGTGCCTGTTGTGGTTGCAAACGTTACTATTTTAACAGACTTTGTTATACTTGATATTCCCAAGGATGATAGTATGTCTATTATTCTTGGAAGACCTTTTCTTAATACTGTAGGGGCTGTTATTGATTGCAACAAAGGCAATGTCACTTTTCATGTTAATGGTAATGAGCATATGGTACACTTTTCGAGGAGACAACCTCAAGTTCATAGTATCAACTCCATTGGAAAAATTCCATCGATTATAATTGGAGGTTTTGAATTTCCTCTTCCTACTGTCAAGAAGAAATATGATATACTTATTATAGGGGATGTGCATATCCCCGTTGAGGTAACTTAGTGTTATTCGAAATTTCTTTGGTTTCATGTTAATAGGAATGAGTTTGTTAACAAGACTTGATCAACCTTGTTAGTGCATTCTTTTTGATGACCATGAGATGGATGAAACTAGAAGCATAAACTTCTGTAACCACTCTATATTTTCTGTTATTTATATTAAATAAAGTAAAAATAGTATTTTTCTTTCTGTTATCTGATTATCCGTGCAATATAAAAATAACCTGAAAATAAAAGTCGTGAGAATGACATGCCAATTTAATATGATTTTTTCGGGAATATTTGAGGATTTACTATGCAAAAATTACCGCGGGAGGAGCTGCCACATGGCCACGAGGGTGGTGGGCGCCCCCCCTAAGGGCGCACCCCCTGCCTCGTGGGCCCATGGTGGCCCTCTTCCACTTATCCCAGCACCCATCTTCTTCCTCTATCTCACACAAACCCAAAAAACCAACTCAAGCATGAGTTCCAGCCACTTCGATCTCCTTGCTCAAAGCATCTCTCGCAAAACTGCTTGGGGAGATTGTTCCTTGGTATGTGGCTCCTCCATTGGTCCAATTAGTTTTTGTTCTAGTGCTTTATTCATTGCAAATTTGTGCTGCATAGGTGACCATGTTCTTGAGCTTGCATGTAAAATTTATATGGTTCCAAGTAGTTCTAATGCTTGATATAGGCTCTAGGCACTTGTAGGAGTTGTTGCTATCAATATTATTGAGTTTGGTTCACTTTTATTTTGAAGTTACTAAAAATTTCAGAATTTTTCAGAAAATGATGAGGAGATTATTGAGGGGCTCATCGAGCCAAATCTCGAAGGAAAAGGCACCGAAGCCTAAGTATAATTTGCCGCGCACCGCGGAGATTCGGGCGTGTGAATGGCCTTCTGATGATTTCTTAAGAGCAGCCGGTATCTATGAAGATTTTCATGAATTGGCTCACAATGCAGGACTCACCGCTTTCCTCCACAACCAATGCGATTAGTATCTCTTACTCACAAATACCTTTGTGCAAAAAATTTATTTTCATCCTAGGAACTCACCACCTACGGTGGAATTTCATTTATATGATGAGCCTAAGGAGATGTCACTTTTTGATTTCTATCGTATTTGTTTAGTCCCTTTTGAGGGCAAGACAGAAGAACCACACCATGATGATGTGGAGGGATTTATTAATAATATCACTGTAGGAGAAACTAAGAAGGTTTCCGATGCACAAATCACTAGCATACATTTTCCTGTTTTACGTTACTTTGCATTATTTGCTAGTCGTTGTTTAATTGGACGTGGAAACAGTGGAAACCTTAGTATCCCTGATTTAATTATTCTACTCCAAGGTTTATACAGTGATAACACTTTTAGTTTGGGCGGTATTATTGCCAGACGGTTAAATATGAACCGTACTAAGGGCCCCATCTTTGGAGGCATTTATGCTACACGCCTGGCTGCACATTTTAACATACCTATTAGGCATGCTGAGAAGGAAGAAAAAGTGTTACCCCGTGTTTATCTAGATCATAAAAGTATGATCGCACATGATTTTATTGTTAAGAAATAGGGCAGGGGAGCTTAAATATCAATTGTTCTTTTAATAAACATCATCCTGAGTATTACCTTGCCTGCTCCTTCTTTGTTTGATTTGACTGCAGGCACGTACCTTGTTCCGTTGGCAGCTATTCATGCCTACCGAAACCCTACACCAGCTGAGGAGCCAGAACCAGAACCACAATTTGATCCTTCACGACAGTCTAACTATCAGTGGGATCCGGAGATGATTGCCAGCCAGTGGCAATCGGAGCCTTCTTCTTCCTCATCACAGTACGACCCCAACAACTATTATTATGGATATCTGCCAGGCCAGCGGTGGCCATAGACCAACTTAGGCCAAAAGCCTAAGCTTGGGGGAGTACGTATTTCTCACCGACATTACATTTATGTTCACACACACTCATTGCTAGATGTCGGTGCTCATACTTTTTCACTGTAATATCCATGCTAGTTTATTTTCGTTTTCCTGCTTTCTTCTTGTGTGCTTGTTAAACCTTAAGAAAAACCAAAAAAATAGTAATATTTATTTTTCTGCTGTAGTAGTAATAATTAAAAAGAAAACCCAAAAATATTTCATGTTCTTCTATTTCTTGTTGGGAGCTTTCCTGTGTAAATAGTTTTTATTTCTTTTCTTTTCTTTGGGGGTCAGTAGGAGAAGACCATAATTAAATTGTTGAAGTGGCTCTTATATGCATTATTGTTGAATTAACCAAAGAGCCCATATTGCCTTGTTTTCTCTTGTTTATTGAATGCTCGCAGATTCCAGCTTAGTCCAATGCACGTGCACTCTTATTATTATTCACACCGTTCGGTCGTGCAAGTGAAAGGCAATTATGATGATATATGATGGACTGACTGAGATGAGAAAAGCTGGTATGAACTTGACCTGTTTTGTTTTTGTAAATATGATGAGTCCCGCGTTCTTGATTCAACTTATTATGAATAAACATGTTTGCAATGACAATTAGAGATCGTAGTTGCTTGTGCCATGCTTGATTAGCTATGAGTTATAATGATTTACCTTGTGTGCCAACATGCTATTAAGATGGTTATGATGTGGTATGATGGGGTGGTATCCTCCTTTGAATGATTTAAGTGACTTGACTTGGCACATGTTCACGCGTGTAGTTGAAACAAATCAACATAGCCTTCACGATATTTATGTTCATGGTGGATTATATCATACTCATGCTTGCATCCAATGTTTATTAATTTTAATGCATGTACATGGCTGTTGTCGCTCTCTAGTTGGTCGCTTCCCAGTCTTTTGCTAGCCTTCACTTGTACTAAGTGGGAATACTGCTTGTGCATCCAATCCCTTAAACCCCAAAGTTATTCCAGATGAGTCCACTATACCTTCCTATATGCGGTATCTACCCGCTGTTCCAAGTAAATTTGTATGTGCCAAACTCTAAACCTTCAAATAAACATGCTGTTTTGTATGCTCGAATAGCTCATGTATCAACCAAGGCTGTCCTTTTCTTCCATGTTAGGCGGGTTATTCTCAAGAGGAGTGGACTATGCTCCTCACTCACGAGAAAATGGCTGGTCACCGGGATGCCCAGTCCCATGCTTTATGCAAACCAAATCAAAATTAATTGCAAAAAAACTCCCCCTGGGACCTGATGTATGTTGGAGGCACTCGTTGTTTCGAGCAAGCCATGGATTGATGTTTGTTGGTGGAGGGGGAGTATAAACTTTACCATTCTGTTTGGGAACCGCCTATAATGTGTTTAGCATGGAAGATATCGTCATCTCTTAGTTGTTACGTTGACAATAAAAGTATACCGCTCAAAATACAATTTATCTCTATTTCAAAACCGAGCTCTGGCACCTCTACAAATCCCTGCTTCCCTCTGCGAAGGGCCTATCCATTTACTTTTATGTTGAGTCATCACCCTCTTATTAAAAAGCACTAGCTGGAGAGCACAGCTGTCATTTGCATTCATTACTATTAATTTATGTTGGGTATGACTATGATTGGATCTCTTTTACCATGAATTACAATGTCTAGTCAGTCCTTGATCTTTAAAGGTGCTCTGCATTTATGTTTTGCGGTCTCAGAAAGGGCTAGCGAGATACCATCTTGTTATATCATATTATGATTGTTTTGAGAAAGTATTGTCATCCGAGATTTATTATTTTGACTTGCTAGTTGATTATGCTATTGATATGAGTGATTATGAGACCTGAGAATTATTGCAAATGTGGTTAGTTATGATCTATGCTGAAAACTTGAATGCTGGCTTGACATAGTTACAACAACAAGAGCAAACAGAGTTTGTAAAAGTTTTTCTTTCTTTCTTTCAGTTTGTCAACTGAATTGCTTGAGGACAAGCAAGGGTTTAAGCTTGGGGGAGTTGATACGTCTCCGTCGTATCTACTTTTCCAAACACTTTTGCCCTTGTTTTGGACTCTAACTTGTATGATTTGAATGGAACAAACCCGGACTGACGCTGTTTCAGCAGAATTGCCATGATGTTGTTTTATGTGCAGAAAACAAATATTCTCGGAATGACCCGAAACTCCACGGGAGGTCTTAGAAAAAACAATAAAAAATCCTCGCCAAATATGAAGACCAGGTGGGCCACACCCTTCTCACGAGGGTGGGGGCGCCCCCCCTAGGGCGCCCCCCCTACCTCATGGGCCCCCTGTTGCGTCTCCGACTCCAACTCCACCTCCATATATTTAGTTTCGATGAGAAAAAATGAGAGAGAAGAAATCATCGCGTTTTACGATACGGAGCCACCGCCAAGCCCTAAAACCTCTCGGGAGGGCTGATCTGGAGTCCGTTCGGGGCTCCGAAGAGGGGGGTTCGTCGCCATCGTCATCATCAACCATCCTCCATCACCAATTTCATGATGCTCACCGCCGTGCGTGAGTAATTCCATCGTAGGCTTGCTGGACGGTGATGGGTTGGATGAGATTTATCATGTAATCGAGTTAGTTTTGTTAGGGTTTGATCCCTAGTATGCACTATGTTCTGAGATTGATGTTGCTATGACTTTGCTATGCTTAATGCTTGTCACTAGGGCCCGAGTGCCATGATTTCATATCTGAACCTATTATGTTTTCATCAATATATGAGAGTTCTAGATACTATCTTGCAAGTCTATAGTCACCTACTATGTGTTATGATCCGGCAACCCCGAAGTGACAATAATCGGGACCACTCCCGGTGATGACCGTGGTTTGAGGACTTCATGTATTCACTATGTGCTAATGCTTTGTTCCGGTTCTCTATTAAAAGGAGGCCTTAATATCCCTAAGTTTCCAATAGGACCCCGCTGCCACGGGAGGGTAGGACAAAAGATGGCATGCAAGTTCTTTTCCATAAGCACGTATGACTATATACGGAATACATGCCTACATTACATTGACGAATTGGAGCTAGTTCTGTGTCACCCTATGTTATGACTGTTACATGATGAACCGCATCCGGCATAATTATCCATCATTGATCCGGTGCCTACGAGTTTTCCATATACTGGTTTACGCTTATTTACTTTTTCGCTGCTACTGTTACAATCACTACAAAATACGAAAAACATGAAAGAAGTCCACATCACCCCATGTGGTTTCAGAAACCGGCTAATCCACCCCCCAACTCTGAAACCAGTTAACTAATCCCCTGAGATATCTAATACCAGCCAAGGCACCCCCTAATCCCAATTAAAGTGGTATCTGCCGATGGTTTTGCTTGCGTGGCTGTACAGGATGGCCACGTTGGCTTGGTAGGGTGGGTCTGAGACTTAACTGCTCCTCCGGTTTGTTTGGGCATCGTCTCCCTTATTTCCTTTCGACGAGACGGCGGCGGGGCAAGATGGGATGATCGCCGCTTGAAGGTAGCGGCGCGACGACTCCAGGAGTCCAGGTTAGGCGCTCATCTCTTTCATGCCCAGCACACACGTACTTCTTTGTGTTGACTACGCATTGAAACTTGCACACCTGCAAGGCTGCAATGACCCTTTCTGAATTTAGATGTCAGACGCCAACTATATAGTCCTCGATCAGTCCGGTGATTAGTACTAACGCACCATAGTTTCACCCGAGTAGTGTTTGCTGAGTTAATGTATGTACACCAAGATTATCTCTATGCACTTGAACAGTCTAGGTTCTGAAGATTTTAAAGGACTTTTTTCAAATTCAGAAAATACGATTTGGGTCCCTTCAGACCACTGCCATTTTACTAGTTTTGTTATTTTTCTCCATGAGTAATCTCGACCGACGTGTTAGTATTTTCTCAATGGTACTTGTGTGATCACAATTAAATAACTAGTCGTCCGTCGAGCTACAGTACACATTGAAATAGCTACTCTGCAATCAGCAGTTTTCTTTCAGAAACCTGCTGGACTTAACAGTCCATAACCCAGGTTGATGCATGTCTGCATGTACTCTAGAAGTAATCAACTTTTGCAAAATGCCCTGTGTATTCCAGGATGCATGCATACCTTTAGCATGAGCATGACGGGGGCATCATAAATTTTGAAATACACTAAACTCATATAAACTCTGGTACATATGTTTTAGAAATTTGTAAGTATTCAGAAGCAATAATAATTTGTGTTGCTACACTCATTTTAACAGGATGGTTTTATGCTTGACTGTACATTAAGTTAGAGGTTTGACTATTGAAACAGTTTATATCTGGAGGGCTTATGTATGTGTGATTTGTCACGGGTTTGATTGCATAGGGATTCGATCTTATATATGTGCAGAGCGCTTATATATGTGTTGTATTTTGTTGTTATTTCGCAGATATGAAACCACTCAGTTACCTCTCTGTTCGGCAGGCAGAACAAGGAGAGGGCAACAAGAGGAACAATGTTCAGAAGAGAAGAGAAATTCAGAGGAATGTAGAGGAGATGCATGAGGTAGCTGAAGATGCACATGTATTCCATCGACCCCAGAAGTTGCCAGTTTCTAGGAAGGTTGTGAAGGGAAGTGGCTCCATAGCAGGAAAATCAAAGGTGGCTGAAGGAAAAAGAAACAAAGGGGGTGAAGATGAATCCACAAGCAGTGATAGTGATTATGAGGTTGATTTAGAAGAAGAAGAAAATAGTTCTGCCGATGACAAAGAAGCAATTGAATTCAAAAAATATGCAAGGGAACTCAAGAACAAGGTCAGGAACAAAATGCTTGGAGAAGAGGATGAGAAAGTAGTTGATGTGCCAGAGGATTTCCTTGTCCCAGAGGATTGCAAGCTTGATGATGGTGATGGTGATGTGACACCCTATTTTGACAGCGCAGCCGATTTATCTTATGATGAAGCAAGTGACAGGGATGACATGCCTAAGAGGAAGAAGACAGAGCACAAAGTTTATGATAGCACTTTTGAAATTCCTTTATTCTCTGTTGGTATGGCCTTCCATGGCAGTAGGGAGTTCAAGAATGCATTGGTCAAGTATGGACTAAAAACATATCACCACTTGTTATTTCCAACAGATGAGAAAAGGAGAGTAAGTGCAAAATGCAGTTGGCCTAGCTGTCCTTGGAGTATTTATGGGTCCATTACTAGTAGGTCTGATTGGTTTCTAGTATGAAGGTACAATAATGAGCACACTTGCATTCCAAGAAGGGACAACAAGCTGGTCACATGTGGTGTCATTGCAAAGAAGTATTTTAGGCAAATTAGGGACAATCCATCATGGAAGGCAGAGCACATTCAACAAGCTGTTCTTCAGGATCTAGTAGCTGATGTGTCCATCTCCAAATGCAAACGAGCAAAGAAACTAGTTATGGAGAAGATAATTGATCTATCTGATGGTGAGTATACTCGGGTTTATGATTATCAGCTTGAGTTGCTTAGAAGCAACCCCGGTAGCACTATCGCAGTGACATTAAATCCAGAAATTCTTAATAGTAATGTGTTTGAAAGAATGTATATGTGTTTAGATGGTTGCAAGAAAGGATTTCTTGCAGGATGTAGAAGAGTGGTGGGGCTAGATGGATGTTTTTTGAAGGGCGCATTCAGGGGCAGTTGCTTTGTGCAATTGGCAGAGATGCAAATAACCAGATGTATCCAATAGCTTGGGCAATAGTAGAGGTTGAGAGCTATGAGTCCTGGTACTGGTGCATTGGGTTTCTTCAAAAAGATCTCCAGATAAACAACAATGGTGAAGGATGGGTTCTCATCTCTGATCAACAGAAAGTGAGCTAAATTTTGTTACTCATATTTTTGTTATTACATATATGATACATAATTAATTATCTTACTCTCCTATTGTCCTTATGGATGTGAGATTATTTGCTTATGTTAGTTTTTTCTTCCCTTATGTAGGGTCTCATTAGGGCAGTCAATGAGCTTGTGCATCAAGCAGAGCATAGGATGTGTGCAAGACACATTTATGCTAACTAGAGAAAAGAACACAGGGACAAGGTCTTTCAGAAAATGTTCTGGGCATGTGCGAAGTCATCAGATAGAAGCCAGTTCAATTACAACAGGTCTAAGCTTGCACAAAACACAGTAGAAGGAGCGAGAGACATGATGAAAACCGCGTCGGAGCATTGGTGTAGGGCCTACTTTAGGATTGGCTCTTTCTATGACTCAGTTGAGAACAACATGTGTGAGTCATTTAATAATGCCATCATGAGATCAAGGTTCTACTCTGTAATAACAGCAATGGAAATCATTAGAAAGAAGGTGAATGTGAGGATCCAACAAAACAGAGCAAAGTCTCATAAGTGGCATGGAACCATTTGCCCAGTCACAATCATCTCAACAGTCTCAGAAGTGGCATCGAACCATTTGCCCAGTCACAATCATCTCAACCTCCATCTGCACCATCTTCTTATCAACCAACACCTGGGTCGAGATCTCAGCCAATGTCAAACCAATCAGGATTCCAATGGTGGTTATATGGCAATAATTGACTGCTAGTTACCTACCTACATTGAAATAAATATGAACTTGTGGTACATCATTCACTGTTATGCATGCTCTGGTTCATGCTATATTATGTAAAACTGGTACTAGTAGCACTTGTTCCCTGTTATGTGACACATATACTGTTTTGCGATGTGGGCATGACTTGTTCTTATGTGATTTCACTGCTGTGTTTAGAAAAATTTGTTCTTCCGAAGTAAAGCTGAAACAGTACAGATAATTGTCGTTATGTCTTGTTTATTAATTCTGCTATTGCCAATTTGCAATAATGATGGCGAATGTAAATAAGATGCTGCCAATTTGCAACCATGATAATTACAACAACAGAGTACTTCCAATTCACAAAAGCTTTCATTCATGTTAGAACAAAATATTGCATTCAGATTACATATATTGGTGCATATGCAACAGTTTGTAGACTCAGAAGTACATTCCCTAAATAAAATGCTTTCTCTAAAGTCTCTTTTTTCAACTAGACTGGGACAACAACACCAGCAAGAGAAGATAACACTTTTTGCATGTACTGATTCTCAATCTCAACTAAACTGAATTCTCTCTTCTCATAGCATTAGTACATGCCTACAAAGAGTATAATGTACACCATTTGGGCCCCTGAGATGATTTTGGGTGTAGTTTTCCTGGAAGAATGGATGCTCTGAGCAGCTTTCAGTTTGGGCTCTGCCAAATCAAGGTCTATTCGGGTCATCTAGGAGAACAACTTGGTGAAATTGTTGACCTTCTCGCCCCCTCCAACAGCAAGGTGTGGCCTGCGTCCCTGATGATCTCTAGCCTGGATTCCTTGCCAAGATGTTCGCACTAACCAACAAAAAACGCAACCACTGTTATTCTCTTCTCCATTTGAAGAAAAGCTATGTTGTTAGTATCATACAGGATTCATGTAAGCTAAAGTACTACTCGCATTTTACCTTTCAGTTTGTAGCAAAAATTCAATGGGGAACACCTAGCCCTTGTCTCCCTTGAGAAGTAATATAGACAACAAATTGAACCAACGACGCATTCTACTCGTAAAAAAATTCCAACGAAAGCAAAACAGGGCATTGACTTCAAAAAAGTTTAAAGTTCAGTATATCTGCATCTGTACTGTCCCAATTAAAACTCACGATATACATTGAACATAAACTCCAAGATGAGATTGTGCTGCTCCGTTCAGCCATGGCAAGGGCGCCCCTTGTTCAAGGTGCTTCCAGGTCATGGGAGAAGAATGGATCAGGGGAGGAGAGGGGCGGCCATGGCAGCGAAAACGGGAGGAGAAGAACCAGAGAACAAACAAACATCTAGCTTCAGCCCGCAGCCATGGCGACGAACAGGAGAGGAGGAAGAGATGAACTATGGGGTTGGGGATTGGGGATTGGATGAATTAGGAACAGCCGGCGGCCCGTGCTCATATCTCATGTGCCTCCTACCAAGCCGACGTGGCCATCCTGTATAGCCACGCAAGCAAAACCATTGGCAGATACCACTTTAATTGAGATTAGGGGGTGCCTTAGCTGGTATTAGATATCTCAGGGGATTAGTTAATTGGTTTCAGAGTTGGGGTGGGTGGGTTAGCCGGTTTCTGAAACCACAGGGGGTGATGTCGACTTCTTTCCCAAAAACATTACTTTTGCTGTCTTTACTTTTGTTGTCGTTACCACTACTATCATATTACTTTGCTACTAAACACTTTGTTGTAGATACTAAGTTTCCATGTGTGGTTAAATTGACAACTCAGCTGCTAATACTTGAGAATATTCTTTGGCTCCCCTTGTGTTGAATCAATAAATTTGGGTTGAATACTGTACCCTCGAAAGATGTTGCGATCCCCTATACTTGTGGGTTATCAGACACGTATTTTGGTCGGTAAAAATTCATTATATAATCTCCTGGGGGTTTTGACTCCTGTATCACGCAAAAATCTCCTGTTTGTGTTTCGAGCTGTTGCTGCTGCAGATTAGAGCAGGATGTCTTCGCAAGAGTCAGTCGGGGAGAGCCGAGTATCTCATCCGACACCAAGATCAACGACAAACAATCATGTTGACCCCTTTGGGCCAGCAACGGAGGAAGAGATGGAGGCTGATTTGAAGAGGATAGATGCCATGGAAGAGGAGCAAGAAGTCACTTCCCGCCTCCAAGCTGGATTCACAATGGGAGAATTGCAGAGCTCAGCTATTCCAAACTCGGTTATCCCTTCCAATGTTAGATTTCTTTCTTACGAGAATATGAAAAAGAGTGTCACTTGTTCTCCCGCAGCTATGCAGCACCCTTGGGTGCAGGGAGCTTTGGCTGTTATAGGAAAACTCCGAAAGGAAATAATGGACCTCAAGCAGCAAGTCAACAAGCTTTAGGAGGAGAATCACATCTTGAGGGGCATCATCGCCAAGAACATCACATCACCATCCCCGAAAAGAGAGACATAATCACATGGGTATGGGCACTCCACTTGGCAACCGCCAAGCTTGGGGGAGTGCCCCGGTATCGTATCACCATCACTTTTATCTTTACCATTTTTTTTCTTAGTTCGATCCTTTTGGTAATATCTTGATCTAGTAGAATAAAAGTTCTTAGTATGATCTAGTTGTGAATTTTGCTTTATTATCCTTCTATGTAATCGAGTCCGTGAGCTATATAATAAAGATTAGTGTTGAGTCAAGGGCTTGATTATTTTGCCATGATCCTAAGGGAATAAAAGAAAAGATAAATAAATAAAAAGAAACAAAGAGATCATATGAGTCTTATGGAGAGTAATGAGCTCACATAGAAAGAGTATGATGAATAAAAGTTGTTGAGAGTTAACAAACACAGTTTTGGTCATCATTGCAATTAATAGGAAGTAATAAAGAAATAGAGGTCTTCACATATAAATATACTATCTTGGACATCTTTTATGATTGTGAGCACTCATTAAAATATGACATGCTAAAGAGTTGATATTGGACAAGGAAGACAACGTAATGGGTTATGTTTTCTTACATCTGAGATAAATTATATTGTCTTGGATCTTACAACATGATGAGCTTGCCTTTCCCCCTCATGCTAGCCAAATTCATTGCACCAAGTAGAGATACTACTTGTGCTTCCAAATACCCTTAAACCAGTCTTACCATAAGAGTCCACCATATCTACCTATGGATTGAGTAAGATCCGTCAAGTAAGTTGTCATTGGTGCAAGCAATAAAAATTGCTCTCTAAATATGTATGATTGATTGGTGTGGAGGAAATAAGCTTTATACGAGCGTGTGATATGGAAGTAGTAAAAGCGATAGACTGCATAATAAAGGTCCATATCACAAGTGGCAATATAAAGTGATGTTCTTTCGCATTAAGATTGTGTGCATCCAACCATAAAAGTGCATAACAACCTCTGCTTCCCTCTGCGAAGGGCCTATCTTTTACTTTTATCTTCTAGATTGCATAAGAGTCATGGTGATCTTCACCCTTCCTTTTTACATTTTATCCTTTGGCAAGCACAATATGTTGGAAAGATCCTGGTATATATTGCCAATTGGAAGTGAGTTTTCATGAACTATTACTGTTGACATTACCCTTGAAGTAAAATGTTGGGAGGCAAAACTATAAGCCCCTATCTTTCTCTATATCTGGTTAAAACTCCATACCCATAAGTATTGCGTGACTGTCAGCAATTGTGAAAGATTATATGATAGTTGAGTATGTGGACTTGCTGAAAAGCTCTTATACATTGACTCTTTCCTATGTTATGATATATTGCAATTGCTTCAATGACTGAGATTGTAGTTTGTTAGTTTTCAATGAAGTTTACGATTCATACTTGATATTGTGATTGAATTATTACTCTAGCATTAGAGACCATATGACAAGAATTATATAAGTTGTTGTTCTAAGAATGATCATGATGCCCTCATGTCCATATTTTATTTTTATCAACACCTATATCTCTTAACATGTGGACATATTTTTCGATTTCGGCTTTTCGCTTGAGGACAAGCGAGGTCTAAGCTTGGGGGAGTTGATACGTTCATTTTGCATCATGCTTTTATATCGATATTTATTGCATTATGGGCTGTTATTACACATTATGTCACAATACTTATGCCTATTCTCTCTTATTTTACAAGATTTACATAAAGAGGGAGAATGCCGGTAGCTGGGATTCTGGGCTGGAAAAGGAGCAAATATTAGAGACCTATTCTGCACAGCTCCAAAAGTCCTAAAACTTCACGGAAGATGTTTTCCAAATATATAAAAAATACTGAGAGCAAGAACCTCACCAGGGGGGCCACACCCAGCCCACGAGGGTCGGGGTGCGCCCTACCCCCTGGGCGCGCCCCCTACCTCCGCCGCCACGAGGCGGAATCAATCTAGGGCTCTTGCAGAGTTGTTCTACCAGGGAAACTTCCCTCCTGGAGCGGGAAATCATCGCCATCGTCATCACCAACGCTCCTCTCATCGGGAGAGGGCAATCTCCATCAACATCTTCATTAGCACCATCTCATCTCAAAAGCCTAGTTCATCTCTTGTATCCAATTCTTGTCTCCATGTCCGGGATTGGTGCTAGTAGGTTGCTAGTAGTGTTAATTACTCCTTGTAGTTGATGCTAGTTGGTTTATTTGGTGGAAGATTATATGTTCAGATCCTATATGCATATCAATACCCCTCTGATTATGAACATGTTTATGCTTTGTGAGTAGTTACTTTTGTTCCGGAGGACATGAGAGTAGTCTTGCTACTATTAGTCGTGTGGATTTGGTATTTGTCGAGGAGATACCCCGCGGTGTAAACCGGCCGGAAGTTCACCCGACCGGACTTGGCGGTTTATCTGAAGAACCCGCTGACACTTGGCGAGTTACTGGCGACCCGCCCTGACCTGACGGTTTACAAGCAACACACCTGGTCATTATGACTCACTGGTGATTCGGTGTGCGGGACAGACGGATGACAAGGCCCAAGGCCCAGAAGGCCGGTTCACGCTTAATGGTGGGCCAGTTTAAGAGGAAAGGCATGAGGAACGTTTACCTTACAAGGAGTTAAGACGAGGACTTGTATCCGGTTTGTATTAGAGATAGACTAGTCCTAATCCTAATAGGACTCCACATGTAAACTGCCCCTTCAACATATATAAGGAGGGGCAGGGCTCCCCAAAAGGGGACAAGATTCACAAGTTCCACAAGTTGGCCAAGTTAGGTTTAGACAATAGCTCTCAAGATAGAGCACTCTTGTAACTGTGATCATCATCATCAATATCAATGAAGCAGGACATAGGCTTTTACCTGCACTGTGAGGGGCCGAACCTGGGTAAAACCTCGCGTCTCTCGTCCCGCTCAACCCCTCTCAAGCTACCACATAGATGTGTTGGCCTCGCGACTAAGTCCTGACACTAAGGACATCTGCCGTGACAATTCCACGACAGTTGGCACCCACTGTGGGGCTTGCGCACGGTGGTGTTGAGTTCTTGGAGGGATCTCTCCTAGGGATCGAGGGGCTCACAATTTTTCGGATGAATAAAAGCTGGTTTGAACGGATTTGCATCAGTGTCAAATTTGTCAGTTCAGATTTGAAGTTTTGTGAGATTCAAGGTTCAAAGGAATTAGGGTTGGTTTGTCTGCCGCCCTTACACGCGATCTGTCCGCCGTTGTTTCAGTACGCCGAATCCGAGACAAGGTTTACTATACGAGCAATGTATTTACGGTGCTTTGACTCCGAGGTCAACCGAGGATCCATCTTTGCTGCTACGTCGCCCTGTAAAAGTTTCTACCTGCCGAGATCAAATTTTAAGATCCTGCTGCGTGTCCGAGACTCCGATTACTAGCTGTACAAATCACTGCAGCCTGTTTTGCCGATTGAAGGCGTCAGCTGATTTTTGTATTCATGTTCGCTGCAACTCCCAAGAAATCGATCGGTCGCGATACTGCTGCTACTCCATCATCCATAGCTACTTGTTCTAGACGTGAAGGCAAAAGTGACCCATGGCATGAGGAAAAGTCAAACCGACGGCAGCTCGGAGGAGGATTTGATCTCCGAGCCGTTTTCAGTCTCGCGCGCGACGACTCCGAGCCATCTTCAATCTCGCGCTGACCGGACCCGTTTCTCCTTGGCTGTTGTGGACACAGGTGTGGCCTCAGTCCGCCGACTGCCTCCGAGTCGACCGCTACTGCTGCAACGCCCCACCGCCTAGGCCTCATGCTGCTCCGCCTGAGGTCGGTCTCCCTCGCCGCCGTGGGAGACACCCCGTTCAGCCGCCCTGCTCCACTTTTGCCCTGACCAAGGTTCAGGCCGCCGCCGCGCCACCAGAGTTGCTAAGCCCCTCGCTGGCTCTGGCTCCTACACGCCCATGTCGAGGCGCCTCGACCCTGAGCCGCAGCAGCCTTGAGCCCGGACTCGTGTCGCCTGTTGTCATCTCGGCCTCATACCGCCCCAGCTTGTGGGTGGTCGTCCTGTCGGACTTCTGCAGAGAGTCGCCTTTGCTGGCCGCGCCACAGAACACCGGTGCCTTACTCCGGCCTCGCCTCCAAGCTGTTGAGCCGCCACTTGCAAATTGGCGTCGGTCTGTGGACGTCTCTACTACAACCCGGTCGTTGAACCGCCGCGGCCCTGTTGGTTCTGCCCGAGCTGTCGTGTCTTGCGCCCCTCTACTATGGGTTATGGCCGTGAGTCGCCCAGGTTTTTACTCCCGTGCGCTCCCCTGTAAGTGAAAGAGAAAGAGATAAGAGGAGATTGGTTGGAGGAAAAGTCAAGTGGAGAAGTCCTGAGGCTGCCAACATACATCAATCCTAGAGTGGATGTTTGATGCTGATTGAGCAAAGCTAGTTCAGAAGGCTACCAGAATCCTAGAGCGGAGGCCTGGCACAGTACTGCAAGTACTATGATACTCATTCATCCAACACATGCCAGGTGCTATCTTTTCTTATTATTTTCAGCATATATTGTTTTCTTCAAGGAACAATTACTTTGTCTGTGTATTTATATAAATGCAGGACAATGATTTGTCGTTTGCTGTTGGACGGGTGTGCGCAAGCCGCCGCCCGTGTAATTCGATCTACATCAACTTGTCGGGACCGCGCCCACGATTAACTCGCCCGTCCGTGCCGGTTTATGATACCGGTGCCGATCCTCTCCGTCCGCGCCGGTTTACAACTCCCGCGGCCGACTCTCCCGTCCGCACCGACTTACTACGCCGCGGCCGACTCATCTGGTTGTGTTGTATCTGATGCTGCGGTTATTTTTACCGTCCGTCTCTCGCGTCCTGGTCTACATAAACATACCGGACCGCACCTGTCTGCATGAGCTGTTTATTGAGTATGAGCAAGTCACTGCTTGCGTAGCCTAGATTTCTTTCAATAAATTGAAGGCAAATTATCATTCAGCCACCGTCTACACTGGATGGTTTAATGGGCAGGCGCACAAATCGCCGCCACTGCAGTTTTGGTTAACTTCAAATCACCAGTTGGAAGGAACCATTGACCGGTTGCTGACATGGTTCATGCGGGATCGTTTATAACCCGCCGCAGTCACCTCAATCATCTGTGGATTCACATCATGCTATCAACACCAATGATATACAAGTTATGCCGGTTTATATCATGGTCAAATATGGAGAATCTCAAGCCAACTCCTCGAGTCACCTTGAGACTTGGGGGCTACAATGATATGACTTAGCAAACGTTGCCGGTTTTCAGTGAAGTCAAGAACCCCAATACATTGGAGGGAAAGATAACCTGGTCCCGGATTCACATCGTGCTGTCAGAAGATTTCCGGATTAGAAAGTATATGAAAGTTACAAAATCCCGGCTCAATGAAGAAGTTTCGAGTCATCAGAAAAGGATTCCGGTTTACAATCCGGTACAAGGGAAATTTGTTCTCCAATAAAGCTCTGAAGCTCTCAAATCCGGTTTAATAATTTCCGGTTCAAAAAGGAATTAACTTCTCGCAAGTTCGAGTTTAAAGGCCGTCAGAAAATTTCCAGCTAAAAATGAAGATTCCGGTTTAAAATCCGGTTCAAGGGAAAGATGTCTCCCACAAAGGTCCCGGTTCAAGAAGAATTTATCTCTTGCAAAAAGTTAAAAATTGCCAAAGAGGACCTGCTGCCATGATGCGCGGTTCAAACATGGGTATCCCGCCTTACTGGCTTGACATATTATTGATCACATGGGGGCTTCTGCTTCATAAAGCGGGGTCTCTGTTCTTTTACATCATGTGTGGTTACACGGAGTTGCTCTAAAGCGGCCTCCGGTTTACCCCTTGAGTTTGCTTTCTAAAAGCATTGTGTTATATCACTTGGAGGATTGGTCGTGTCCGAACCAATACCATACCTCTTGATAGGCGAGAGCCACCAGATCACTTGGGGACTTGGTCACGTCTGAACCACTCATGCCTCTTGATCGGCCTAAGGCCACAAAATCACTTGGGGGCTTGGTCGAACCCGAACCATCGCCATGCCACTTGGTCGGCATAAATACCACGGTTTCATTTGGGGACTTGGCTGACTAGAACCATAGTTACACCTAACGGGAGCTTGGTCATGTTCGGCCATGGTAACGCCATTTGATCAGCTCAAATAAACCTTTTTTGCAAACGATTTTGTCATTGCTTTTGCTTCGCACTTTTCTTTGCAAGATCCTTTTTCTTTTTTTATTGCGTTTTTTTTAACCGACAAAGTTTTCAACCAATCAATTGAAGGAACACAGTTCACGTCAATCCGGAGACTATTTGCCCGATTTGATCCTTGTTGTTAACATCCTCTTATGGAGTAACACGGTGTTTATCACAGCCCGGCATGGTTTTATCATAAACCGGCACAATATGGAAGGAGTTATTAGTACTCAAGATTGGGATTATCACCTTTGCTGCAAAAAGTTGGTAAAACCAACAATGTGATTCAATGTCACAGGTATGATATATTTCATATTTGATTATTCTTAAGTGTAGCCTTGGTTATAAACCCGTGTTATATGTTGGTCATTATGACCCGTCTGGCGGTAAACCGCCAGGACACTTTAAACTTGTTGTATGCAGAAAAAGGTTTGTTAAACCGGCCTGGATTTGGTCTATAAGTCGCCAGTATATATATTTTTGGATTGCGCCATTGGAATTATGCGCTTAAAAATCATTGGGTTATATTATTCAAATAGCCAAACCTGGCTGAATTTTCATTATGATATTGAATGAATAAGGTTTTCACCGGATTATATTATCTTGAATAGCCAACATGGCTGGATTTTTATGGTTATTAATAACCGGTATTATTGAGTTTTCAAAGTCGCTATAGCGCAATGTCTACTATTTTATCAAAGGATATCATTTATTCTACAATGGAAGGAATAGTCCCGGGTTGCTGCAGGCTTACAACCCGGCACTTGGGGGCTACATTATTCAAATCAAGATTACATGCAAGTCTCATGTCGCTGCAAGCATGCATCATGACACTTGGGGGCTAATGCAAAGTCATTTTTACTAGTATTATTCATGACCTGACTCATCATATTATAATGAGTCGGCCCTTGGGGGCTACCAATTGCTCCTGTCAACAATTCAAGGTACACAAGTTTTCGTCCATAATATTGAAGGATCCATTGCTCAGTTGGTAAAGCACAAAGCTCTTAACCTTGTGGACGTGGGTTCAAGCCCCATGATGGGAGTTACATAATATAATATTATTCTCAATGAAGTATATATAAAGTCCCGGCTCAATATTATCTTACTGAGCCGGCCCTCAGAGGCTACACGTTGCTGTTAAAGTCTACATGATCATATTTTCAAAGTCCCTGCTCATTCTTTACATAATGACCCGGCCCTTGGGGGCTACACTGGTTGAAGTTTTTTATGAGCATCGGGAAACTACAAGTCCCAGGTTGCTGCAAGCATGACAACCCGGCACTTGGGGCTACATATATGGAGTATTCAGTTTATATGATTGAGATGAACCAATCAGATTTCTTCAAGGTTGAAACACTTATTGGAGCAAGTCTTAAGTTATCACTATATTCTCCTCTTAAGACTTGGGGGCTACAGGTATTATGCATATAAAGGAGGAACATCTTCATTTTATCAGTTTTGAGCAAATCAGGAAGATCAATTACATGACTCGGTGTCGACAACAATTATGACCCAGCGCCATCAATATTTATAAACCAGCCATTTTGGTAATATTAAACCGGTAAGTTTTACATCTTCAAACCGGCTGAATATCAGATAAGTATTTTCAGACCCATATTTCTTAAACCGGCGGAGCTGAGTCGAAGGAGTTATTCTTCACAATATTTCTCGGTGACAAGCCAATGTCAGCAAATTGATTATGAAGCTGGTCTGTTGACCCAGATTTCTCAGAAGGAGGAAATAACAAGGACTTAAGGATGATCAGGTACCGGTTTACAAAAATTCTTAACCCGGAGCATAACCTGTCAAATTTGTTCTTGTGTTTATTTTGCAGCATAAGTTTACCATGAATAAATCCAAGCTAAACTTGGGGGCTAATGTCGGGGAGATACCCCGCGGTGTAAACCGGCCGGAAGTTAACCCGGCCGGACTTGGCGGTTTATCTGAAGACCCTGCTGACACTTGGCGAGTTACTGGCGACCCGCCCTGACCTAAGGGTTTACAAGCAACACACCTGGTCATTATGACTCACTGGTGATCCGGCGTGCGGGACAGACGGATGACAAGGCCCAAGGCCCAGAAGGACGGTTCACGCTTAATGGTGGGCCGGTTTAAGAGGAAAGGCATGAGGAACGTTTATCTTACAAGGAGTTAAGACCAGGACTTGTATCCGGTTTGTATTAGAGATAGAGTAGTCCTAATCCTAATAGGACTCCACATGTAAACCGCCCCTTCAACATATATAAGGAGGGGCAGGGCTCCCCAAAAGGGGACAAGATTCACAAGTTCCACAAGTTGGACAAGTTAGGTTTAGACAATAGCTCTCAAGATAGAGCACTCTTGTAACCGTGATCATCGTCATCAATATCAATGAAGCAGGACGTAGGCTTTTACCTCCACCGTGAGGGGCCGAACCTGGGTAAAACCTTGCGTCTCTCGTCCCGCTCAACCCCTCTCAAGCTACCACATAGATGCGTTGGCCTCGCGACTAAGTCCTGACACTAAGGACATCTGCCGTGACAATTCCACGACAGTATTCCTTCGATATTTTGATGAGATGTATGTTGTCTCTCCTCTAGTGGTGTTATGTGAATGTCGACTACATGACACTTTACCATTATTTGGGCCTAGAGGAAGGCATTGGGGAGTAATAAGTAGATGATGGGTTGCTAGAGTGACAGAAGCTTAAACCCTAGTTCATGCGTTGCTTCATAAGGGGCTAATTTGGATCCATATGTTTCATGCTATGGTTAGGTTTACCTTAATACTTTTGTTGTATTTGCGGTTGCTTGCAATAGAGGTTAATCATAAGGGGGATGCTTGTCCAAATAAGGGCAGCACCCAAGCACCGGTCCACCCACATACCAAATTATCAAAGTACCGAACGCGAATCATATGAACGTGATGAAAACTAGCTTGACGATATTCCCATGTGTCCTCGGGAGCGCTTTACATTTTATAAGAGTTTGTCCAGGCTTGTCCTTTGCTACAAAATGGATTGGGCCACCTTGCTGCACCTTATTTACTTTTGTTGCTTGTTGCTCGTTACAAACTATCTTATCACAAAACTATCTGTTACCACTTATTTCAGTACTTGTAGAGAATACCTTGCTGGAAACCGCTTATCATTTCCTTCTGCTCCTCGTTGGGTTCGACACTCTTACTTATCGAAAGGACTATGATAGATCCCCTATACTTCTGGGTCATCAAGACTCTCTTCTGGCGCCGTTGCCAGGGAGTGAAGCGCCTTTGGTAGGTGGAATTTAGTAAGGAAAAATTTATATAGTGTGCTGAAATTTACTGTCACTTATTACTATGGAAGGTAATCCTCTGAGGGGCTTGTTCGGGGTATCTTCACCCCGACCAGTAGAGCAAAGAGTTGCTCCTCAACCTACTGAACCAACTAAAAATGAAAATGAAAATGCCTGCTTTGAAGTTCCTTCAGGTATGATAGAAAAACTGCTAGCTAATCCTTTTCTAAGAGATGGAACAAAACATCCTGATGAACATCTAATATATGTGGATCAAGTTTGTGGATTATTTAAGCTTGCAGGTGTACCCAAAGATGTTGTTAAGAAGAACGTCTTCCCCTTATCTTTGAGGGGAGGTGCATCGACATGGTATAGGCTATGTGATGATATGAGGTCTTGGAATTACAAACGATTGAAATTGGAATTTCATCAGAAGTTTTATCCTATGCATCTTGTTCGTCGTGATCACAATTATATATATAATTTTTGTCCTCGCGAAGGAGAAAGCATCGCTCAAGCTTGGGGGAGGCTTAAGTCAATGTTATATTCATGCCCCAATCATGAGCTCTCAAGAGAAATGATTATTCAAAATTTTTATGCTCGGCTTTCTGGTAGCAATCGCACCATGCTTGATACTTCTTGTGCTGGCTCTTTTATGATGAAGACTATTGAATTCAAATGGGATTTATTGGAAACAATTAAACGCAACTCTGAAGATTGGGACCCCGATAATGGTAAGGAGTCAGGTATGACACCTAGTTTTGATTGTGTTAAATCTTTTATGGATACCGACATTTTTCATAAATTTAGCACTAAATATGGACTTGACTCTGAGATAGTAGCTTCTTTCTGTGAATCTTTTGCTACTTATCTTGATCTCCCCAAGGAGAAGTGGTTTAAATATCATCCTTCCATAGAAGTAAAAGTAGTTGCACCCATTAAAGTTGAAGAAAAGACTATCACTTATAATGATCCTATTGTTCCTACTTCTTATGTTGAGAAACCACCTTTCCCTGTTAGGATAAAGGACCATGCTAAAGCTTCAACTGTGGTTCGTAAAAGCAATATTAAAACATATGCACCTCCTGAGCAAGTTAAAGTTGAACCTAATATTCCTATTGTTAAAGATCTCTTGTCTGATAATATAGATGGGCATGTTATTTATTTCTATAATGAAACTGCTAGAATTGCTAAACCCCGTGATAAAGATAAACCTAGACCTGTGGTAGGCATGCCTGTTATTTCTATTAAAATAGGAGATCATTATTATCATGGCTTATGTGATATGGGTGCTAGTGCTAGTGCAATACCATGTTCCTTATACAAAGAAGTTATGCTTGATATTGCACCTGCTGAGATGGAAGATATTGATGTCACAATTAAACTTGCCAATAGAGATACTATTTCACCAATGGGAATTGTTAGAGATGTTGAAGTCTTGTGTGGGAAAACTAAATATCCTGCTGATTTTCTTGTTCTTGGTTCCCCACAAGATAGCTTTTGCCCATTATATTTGGTAGACCCTTCTTAAACACTGTTAATGCTACCATAGATTGCAAAAGAGATGTTCTTACTATCGTTTTAGATGATATGACTCATGAATTTAATTTTTCTAAATTTAGTAGACAACACTGTGAAGAAGAATTACCTAGTAAGGATGAAATTGTTGGTCTTTTTTCTATTGTCGTACCTCCTAGTGATCCTTTAGAACAATATTTGGTAGACCATGAAAATGACATGTTTATGAATGAAAGAAGGGAATTAGATGAAGTATTCTTTAAATAGGAACCTATTCTGAAAAACAATTTATCTGTTGAAATCCTAGGGGATCCTCCACCACCAAGGGTGATCCCGTGTTTGAGCTTAAACCGTTACTTGATACTCTTAAATATGCTTATCTTGATGAGAAAAAGATATATCCTGTTATTATTAGTGCTAACCTTTCAGAGCATGAAGAAGAGAGATTATTGAAAACTCTGAAGAAGCACCGTGCTGCTATTGGGTATACTCTTGATGATCTTAAGAGCATTAGTCCCACTCTATGTCAACATAAAATTAATTTGGAAGAAGATGCTAAACCAGTTCGTGATCATCAACGTCGGCTGAATCCTAAAATGAAAGATGTGGTAAGAAAGGAGATACTAAAGCTCCTTGAGGCAGGTATAATTTATCCCGTTGCTGATAGTCAGTGGGTAAGCCCTGTCCATTGTGTCCCTAAGAAGGGAGGTATTACTGTTGTTCCTAATGATAAAGATGAATTGATTCCTCAAAGAATTATTACAGGTTTTAGGATGGCAATTGATTTCTACAAATTAAATAAGGCTACTAAAAAAGATCATTACGCCTTACCTTTTATTGATCAAATGCTAGAAAGATTATCCAAACATACACATTTTTGCTTTCTAGATGGTTATTCTGGTTTCTCTCAAATACCTGTGTCAGCTAAAGATCAATCAAAGACTACTTTTACATGCCCTTTTGGTACTTTTGCTTATAGACGTATGCCTTTTGGTTTATGTAATGCACCTGCAACCTTTCAAAGATGCATGATGGCTATATTCTCTAACTTTTGTGAAAAGATTTGTGAGGTTTTCATGGACGACTTTTCCGTCTATGGATCTTCTTTTGATGATTGCTTGAGCAACCTTGATCGAGTATTGCAGAGATGTGAAGAAACTAATCTTGTCTTGAATTGGGAAAAGTGCCATTTTATGGTTAATGAAGGTATTGTCTTGGGGCATAAAGTTTCTGAAAGAGGTATTGAAGTTGATAAAGCCTCGGGAGTGCTTTTCACTATATAAGAATTTGTCCAGGCTTGTCCTTTGCTACAAAAAGGATTGGGCCACCTTGTTGTACTTTACTTACTTGTATTACTTGTTGCTGTTTACAAATTATCTTATCACAAAACTATTTGTTACCAATAATTTCAGTGCTTGCAGAGAATACCTTGCTGAAAACCGCTTGTTATTTCCTTCTGCTCCTCGTTGGGTTCGACATTCTTACTTATCGAAAGGACTACGATAGATCCCCTATAATTGTGGGTCATCAAGACTCTTTTCTGGCGCCGTTGCCGGGGAGTGAAGCACCTTTGGTAGGTGGAATTTGGTAAGGAAAATTTTATATAGTGTGCTGAAATTTACTGTCACTTGTTACTATGGAAAGTGATCCTCTGAGGGTCTTGTTCGGGGTATCTTTACCCCGACCAGTAGAGCAAAGAGTTGCTCCTCAACCTATTCCTACTGAAAATGAAAATGTCTACTTTGAGATTCCTTCAGGTATGATAGAAAAACTGCTAGCTAATCCTTTTGCAGGAGACGGAACAATGCATCCTGATGAGCACGTAATATATGTGGATGAAGTTTGTGGATTATTTAAGCTTGCAGGTGTGCCCGATGATGTTATTAAGAAGAAGGTCTTCCCTTTATCTTTGAGGGGAGATGCATTGACATGGTATAGGCTATGTGATGATATGGGATCATGGAACTATAAACGATTGAAATTGGAATTTCATCAGAAGTTTTATCCTATGCATCTTGTTCATCGTGATCGCAATTATATATATAATTTTTGGCCTCGTGTAGCGACCAGACCTCAAACGGTCCAATCTCTGTGCTCCGGTGTCATCCCTAGATCAGTAATGCTGACACCACACAGTACTTGAAGGATTTATAACAGAGTAGCAATCACACACTTATTACATCGAGTGTCTCAATAGAGAACTTATTACAATAAATATGGCTTAAGGCCATCTAATAACGATAACAACAGAAGGCTTGGAAGATAAGTGAGTCCATCAACTCCAACGGCATCACTGAGTATAGAACCACGATGTAAAGCTCCTTAATCATCATCTGAAAAGTCTGCAACATTAATGTTGCAGCCCGAAACGGGTCAGCACATGGAATATGCTGGCAATGTAACACATAGAGAGTAATGGAATGAAACAACTATTCTATATGCATATTTGGCTGGTGGAAAGCTCTATGGTTACAGTTTTGCGTAAAGCCAATTTTTCCCTACTGCAAAGGAATAAATTCATTTAACTATCATGGTGGTTGTTAAACATTGAGAATGGTTGACAGCATTCTCAATCCCAATTAAGCATCATCATAAACAAACCCATCAAAATTAATTTTATAGTAACATGTTGAGATTCACATGATAATCCAGGTACTAGATACTCAAGATGTCCATAACCGGGGACACGGCTAATCATGATTAGTTTATACACTCTGCAGAGGTTTGCGCACTTTTCCCCACAAGACTTGATCTCCTCCGTAGGGTTTCTCGCACTACATGGTGTTTGAGAAACGGATGACCGAGACATAGTCTTTCAGAAGCGCTAGCACCTTACGATGGGTAGACTGTACCACCTACATCCCCTACATCTGCTAGTCTACTACTGTAAGAGTTCGCACGACTTAGTCAACTATGCTAGAGCCCATAATAGCTTGTGGCTGCACACGGAAGTTTCTAGCATGAATAATCTCATGATCCCTTTGAGCCTGGGTGGCGGTCCATAAAGAAAAACAGGCAATCCTGGAATACCCAGGTACCTCAATCCACCCAGATGTGTGTTTAAGTTGCCACCTTAAATAAACCATTAATTAACAATCTCACATCTGTCATGGATACACTCACCCAATCCACGTCTACTAGCATAGCATGGCATAATAAGCAAACATAGAAGTAACTCCCAAAGGTTTGATAATAAACAGGTAATAGGTACTACCTCAACTACTTCCCAAACCCACAATTTAATTAGATCCTAATCATGCAATGTGTAAGGATTGATCTAATGCAATAAAACTGGGTAGAGGGAAAAACATGATCAAAGTGTTACTTGCCTTGCTGATGATCCGGGAAACCTAGCGATTTGAAGTAGCAAACGGCGCACTCCGGGTACTCTATCGCAAACAAACAAGCATACAATAAATACTCAATTAATGCACAGGTAAAACTCGAATAAGAGATCTAACTAGAAAGTTCAACTTAAGAACTCCGGTTGGCAAAAAGAACCAAATCGAACGAAGCAACGAAAGACAAACGGCAAAAGAAACAAGCTCCATTTACTAATCTGAATCTAGGTCAAATTTTACTGGGGCAAAAACTTGTTTCAGTTGGTTAAACGGAAAGAGGGTTTCCAAACGAAACTCTAGGTGCTTGAATCGCCTGATTCCGATAAACGAGCGAAAAGTTAGACTAAAACGAAAATCGGATCAGAAATCGCGATCAGAAAAATCACGGATTTAATCCGAGAAAAAGAAAAACGATGAACAGTTTAACGAATGAACGTTCGTTAACTGAATCTAAACGAAGAACGCGTTCGTTAAAATGAACGAATGAGCGAACGCTCGCTATTAGCCTAAACCAAAAAAATCAATCTAAAGAAAAATAAACGAAACTAAAAAAACCGAACGAAAACCGGCGAAAACCGAACAAAAACCGACGGGTCAACCTCGGCGACTCGGCGGCGAGACAGGCAGCAGCGTCGGCGGCGGCGGGCGCGGGGCGGCGGCGGTGCGGGGTTCGAGGCGGGCGGCGGCTAGGGTTTCGGCCTGGGGTGGGCCGGCAACTTATAAAAGCTGAGGCCTGGAGGAGTCCGGGCCTAGCACGGCCCGTAAGTCGGTTCGGACGTTTTTTTTTTTAAAACTTATGCTCGGAAAAAAACAAAAGTACTACTAAACGGACTCCAAAAATCCCGAAATAAACTTTCCCCGGGTTCTAAAATCAAGCCGCATAGGATGAACATTTATTTGGGGCCTAAATGCAATTTTGGAAAACGCGCATTTTTTTCCTAAATTCAAATAAAATAGCAAATAAAACCAAATAAAATCGTATTTGATTTTTTATTAAATCCTCAATATTTCTTTATTTTGGGAAAGTCATTTTATTCCCTCTCTCATATTTTTGTAATAGAAATAATTGAAGATAAAATAAATAAAATCAAAAGATCCTATTTTCAAAATTTGAGACAACTCAAATATGAAAATAACGAAATCCCCAACTCTCTCCGAGGGTCCTTGAGTTGCGAAAATTTCTAGGATCAACCAAAATGCAATAAATATGATATGCAATGACGATCTAGTGTATAACATTCCAAATTGAAAATTTGGGATGTTACAAACCTACCCCCCCTTAAGATGAATCTCGCCCTCGAGATTCGGGTTGGCTAGAAAATAGGTGAGGGTGGTCTTTCAGCAATTCTTCCTCTCGTTCCGAGGTGGCTTCATCCTCTGTGTGGTGGCTCCACTGAACCTTGCAAAACTTGATAACCTTGCTGCGGGTGAGTCGACTGGCATACTCTAGAATGTTAACTGGTTTCTCCTCATAGGTCAAATCACTGTCCAACTGAATCGCTTCCAGTGGTACCGTATCTCTCAGTGGTATGTCAGCCATCTCTGCGTGGCACTTCTTCAACTGGGATACATGGATCACGTCGTGAACTCACAACAATCCTTCAGGCAATTCCAACTTGTAGGCTACCTCTCCCATACGCTCCAAAACTTTGTATGGGCCTACAAAATGTGGCGCTAATTTTCCCTTAACTCCAAAGCGCTTAACTCCTCGAAGTGGTGATACTCGAAGATAAACTCGGTCTCCGACTTCGTGAACTGTCTCCTTGCATTTAGAATCTGCATAACTCTTCTGCCTGGATTGAGCTACCTTCAGCCTGTCGCGAATTAATTTCACTTTCTGTTCAGATTCCTTTATCAGATCTGGTACAAACAAATGGCGGTCTCCAACTTCATCCCAGGACAATGGGGTTCTGCACCTCCTTCCGTACAAGGCTTCGAAAGGGGCCATCTTCAAACTGGATTGATAGCTGTTGTTGTAAGAGAATCTGCATACGGCAAATTCTCGTCTCAGCTAGATCCGTAGTCTAGCGCTCAAGCTCTTAGCATATCCTCCAAAATCGGATTGACTCTCTCAGTCTGTCCATCTGTCTGCGGGTGAAAAGTTGTGCTAAACTCCAGTCTGGTTCCCAAAGTCTCATGCAACTGATTCCAGAACTTTGAGGTAAACTGGGTTCCTCTATCTAATACAATGCTCCTTGGAACTCCATGCAGACATACGATCCTGGTCATGTATATCTTTGCCAACTTTGCACTAGTATAGGTAGTCTTCACTGGAATGAAATGAGCTACCTTTGTTAAACGATCGACTACAACCCATATCGAGTCATAGCCTGAACGTGTTCTGGGCAATCCTGTAATAAAATCCATGCCTAGCTCATCCCACTTCCATTCGGGTATCGGCAATGGTTGTAGCAATCCTGCTGGCTTCTGATGCTCTGCCTTCACTCTCTGACATACATCACAAACTGCTACATACTCCACAATATCCTTCTTAGTTCCGGTCCACCAGAAAATATCCTTCAAATCCAAATACATCTTGGTATTTCCTGGGTGAATCGAATATGGTGAATCATGGACCTCTTGTAAAATTAACTTCCTGATCTCCGGATCATTTGGCACATAAACACGGTCTTCAAACCATAGGGTATCGTGCTCATCCTCACGAAATCCTTTAGCTTTTCCTTTGCTCATTTTCTCCTTAATAGAAGCAATCTTCTTGTCAGTCCTTTGAGCTTCTCTGATCTTATCCATCAAAGTAGACTGAATATCCAATGCTACTACATAGCCTCTCGGGACTATTTCCAAACATAGCTCCCGAAGATTTTCGGCTAATTCCCTTGGTAAATCTCCCGTCATTAAGGTGTTGACGTGGCTCTTGCGGCTGCACGCTTCAGCTACTACGTTAGCCTTTCCAGGGTGATAATGCAATTTCATATCATAATCCTTGATGAGCTCCAACCATCTCCTTTGTCTGAGGTTCAACTCCTTCTATGTGAAAATATACTTCAAACTCTTATGATCTGTGTACACCTCGCAATGGTTTCCAATCAGGAAATGTCTCCAAGTCTTCAGTACATGCACCACGGCTGCTAACTCCAAATCATGCTTAGCATAATTCAACTCATGAGACTTAAGCTGTCGTGAGGCATATGAAACAACTCTTCCTTCCTGCATAAGCACTGCTCCAAGTCCTCGACGTGAAGCGTCACAATACACCTCATAATCCTTGGCCTGATCCGGTAAAATCAACACTGGTGAGGTAACCAAACGTTTCTTCAACTCCTGAAAACTAGCCTCACATTCCTCAGTCCATATGAACTTGGTATCCTTCTTCAACAACTCCGTCATAGGCTTCGCAATCTTTGAGAAATTCTCAATAAACCTCCGGTAGTATCCTGCGAGTCCAAGAAAACTCCGGATCTCTCCAACTATGGTTGGTGCTTCCCACTTGGTCACGGTATCAACTTTAGTGGGATCTACTGCTATACCTTCTCCGGATATAACGTGTCCGAGAAATCCAACTTCTTTCAACCAAAACTCACATTTGCTAAACTTGGCATATAACTGATTGTCGGTGTCAAAACCGGCGGATCTCGGGTAGGGGGTCCCGAACTATGCGTCTAGGCTGGATGGTAACAGGAGGCAAGGGACATGAAGTTTTACCCAGGTTCGGGCCCTCTCGATGGAGGTAAAACCCTACGTCCTGCTTGATTAATATTGATGATATGGGTAGTACAAGAGTAGATCTACCACGAGATCGAGAAGGCTAAACCCTAGAAGCTAGCCTGTGGTATGATTGTTGATGTGTACGTTGTCCTACGGACAAAAACCCTCCGGTTTATATAGACACCGGATAGGGTTAGGGTTACATAGAGTCGATTATAATGGTAGGAGATCTTCATATCCGTATCGCCAAGCTTGCCTTCCACGCCAAGGAAAGTCCCTTCCAGACACAGGACGGAGTCTTCAATCTTGTATCTTCATAGTCCAGGAGTCTGGCTGAAGGTATAGTCCGGCTATCTGAACACCCCCTAATCCAGGACTCCCTTAGTAGCCCCCGAACCAGGCTTCAATGACGTTGAGTCCGGCGCGCAGATTGTCTTCGGCATTGCAAGGCGGGTTCTCCTCCAAATTCGGTGTACCTGTTTGAATAAAGTCTGATTTCTTGTAGATGTTGCGCTCCTTGGCTTCTACGCCCAATAATGGCCGCTCCCCACGTGTCAAACAAATATGAAAAGTCTGAGTGTTTTTATATTCACACCTCTAGCCACGTAAATGAGCTGCCCTATTTAAGGGGATGAGGATTTATATCCAATCCACACCATCTCCCCTCCGCGAGTGTTCATAAGAGCGCATCCAACAAAGGTCCATTCCACCATGGCCAGCCGTCGCAACTCCTCCCCTCGCCCTTCCAGCCCTAAGCCTGGATATTGGGAGAGATGTCCCATCCCGCATAGCGAGCTAGTGACACTCCAGACCAAGGGATTTCTCCCCCCGGCCTATATGGTCCCGGTTCGAGCTGGTCTTGCCGTCTACAACGGCGGAGAGCAAGCAGAGAATGCCACTAATCCCTCCAAAGGAGAGCGGGTGTGCCTCGTCCCTTACTTAATAAGGGGGCTCGGATTTCCAATCCATCCATTTCTCCGGGGGTTGCTGGAGTTCTACGGCCTCCAGCTACATAATCTCACGCATGCCTCAGTACTGCATATTGTGGGCTTTGTAGCCCTCTGCGAGCTGTTCTTGGGTGTCGAAGCTCATTTCAGACTGTGGAAGGAGCTATTTTGCCTCGTGCCCCGTTCCAAGAAGGGGTCAATGTATCAAGTGGGTGGAGCCAAAGTGTGGCGCATTGCTGGGACCGGATATCTGTCTGGAACCCCAAAGAAGGCGTCCGAAGACTGGCCCTCGGAGTGGTTTTATATAGAAGACGTCCCGCTGTCGGATCCTGTCCGGATCAGCCTCCCTGAATACAACAGTGCTCCCTTAAAGAAGCGCCTAAGCTGGCGCCCACGGATCCCTCAAAGGGGAGGTGACAGGGACATCATTCACTTGATGGGCCGAATAAGATTGTTAGCCCATTCCGGACTAACCATGATCGGGGTTATGGCTGAATGCATTATGCGGGGGGTGCAGCCGCTTCAGTATAGAAGCCACCCCATGTGGGACTTCAACAGGGAGGACGACGCCACCCGCTACGGCCGTAAGGGGCCAGATTCAGCTGCCGCTCTACTAAAGATCTTGTCCACTTTATATAAGGGAGAAGAGGAGGAATTTCTCCGTGTCAACCCTCAGGGCGGATTCTCCATGCACAATCCCCAAGCTGGGTAAGTGGTTGTATTTACTTGTCCATCCGTTTTGTATTCCCATTGTTAAATATTCAGTCTGACGACTTCAACGCATGAACTATGCCGGGCTGTTAAGGAAATAAGCAGCCCTCCTCCAAAACCCGACGACCCAGGACGGTCCCTCGACCCGGCCTCCCAAGAGGATCCGGACATATCTGTGGAGCTGATTGATGGAGTGTTCCATCAACTGAGCAAGGACAACGCCTTGGTGGCCATTACGGCCGATTACCCAGGGCTAATCCTGACCCCCCAGGTACCTGAGATCAAAGTCCCAGTACCCCGAATAGGTGTCCGCCCACTCGTGCTCAGTTTCCTGATTGCAAGCGAACTTTGCAGGGGAGGTATTTAAGGCGGAAGGCCGAACCTACGGCGACAAGCCAACGAGGGGCCGTAGGGCCCCGCAGGCAGAAAAGAAGTGCAGTCCGAACCGAGGCGTCAGCGCAAAGGTATGGCGCGCCCCCTTATCCCAGGTGTTATACGTTAGAGGCATATTGACACTCGCGCTCTTTTCAGGACAAAGAGACCTCGCCGGACTACATCTGGAGAGGCTGCCAATCGTGCCTCCACCAGCCAGGCTCCAAAGCCTGGTCAGGAGGTGGAGGCGAACGCAAGGCGCGCGCCAGATGCTCCTCCAACGGAGGATGTGGACGGGTTGTCTGCCACCAACTCTGAGGTGGAGAGTGCCATGAACCACAGGCATCACCAGACAGTTCTTCGCGACGCTTGTTTCTCCCAAGGGGCGTTAGATGCCTTCAACTCGGGAGATGCGTATCTCCGTGCCGCTCAAAATGGTCTAGCCAGAGCCACGGAGCAGTATGTAAAAGACATACGGGTAAGAAAATTCTGGTAATTATATGTATATACCAGTAGCCCTCGAGACTTGAAGCAGTTTGAATAACTGATTTAAGGATCATTTGTGATGCAGGTTCTTATGGAAAAGAATTCCCTACTGTCCAAGGAGCTGGAAGAGTGCAAAGCCCAACTTGAGGCCGCACTAGCCGCCGCAGGGGTGCCTAAGGAGACTCCCTCTAGTAATATTCACTTCGAAAGATAAGTATTTTGCGAAGCACGGCTTTGGTGCGAATCTGACAAATGAAATTGCAGATGGCGCCGGATTGAATCCAAAAAGGCAACACCTCCTACGCCAGCTAAAGGCTGGTGAGAGGGTGCTGATAAAGGTGATGGGGGAGAAGAACGATCTCCAAGATGCCAGCACCAAGATGGGCGTCGAGCTGAAAGATGTTTGTGCCCAGCTGTCAGACTCCGTGAAGGAGAATCAGCGGCTTCAGCGCGGCATATTTAGTAAGTGCTTGAACGAACCTTTTGAAAGAAAGTTCAGCGGGGAAGTCGACTAACAGAGCAATGTTTGTAGGTGTGCTAACAGGTCGTCCTACAGAGGAGATGCCCGGTTCTACGGGCGACCTTCTTCCCAAGCTCTCGCAACTGCTCGATCAAGTTCGGCAGGCGATGCGAGGCGTCGCCCAGGCCCTGTGGCCATCCGTCTCCATGCCCAAAGGTCTCGGAGAGCTTGCGGAGAAGCTAAAGGGAGCACGGCGGCGGTTCCAATTGTGGAAGATATCAGCCTGCCGTCAAGGCGCTAGGGAGGCCTGGGCCATGGTGAAGACGCGGTACACAAAGGCTGACCCCAACCACATGGCCGAGGTCGGTCCTGTAGGGCCTGATGGGAAGGAGATCCCTGTAAGCTTAGTATACGGCCAAGTAGAGTTGGCCGCAAAGTATTCCCATCAGGATTGTAAATTAGACAGCCTATTAGATGGTATTGAAGAGGAATACAACCAGTCAAAATGACTATGTAATTTAATTGACATTTATAATGCCTTCTAGCCGAATTGTAGATCATTTGTCATGGCCGACCTTTTCGCTTCAGCCTCGGGACCTGACGGTCCGGAGTGTGTCCGAATTCCCATGCGGTTATATAGGAACCGGGGAATGCATGGAGACCAGGCGTAGGGGTCATTAGGGCGTGAACAGACAAGTGCCCGACTAGGTATGTTATATTACATGGTTAGTAAGAAACATCTTCCAGGGAGAATAGTTTCATTAGGGGTTCCTTTCCCTAGGAGGCATGCCCTAAGGTGCATGTCCATGCTGCGAAAAGAAACGCAGGAAAAACATCTGGGGGCATATAGATAAAAATAAAAAAAGATCATCTTTAGTTCACCGACCGAATATTCCCTTAAGAACGCTAGCTTTCGGCTTCACCCAGTCTGAGGTACACGTCTGGCTGACCCGGCAGTAACAATCACAGAGGTGCTCCCTTTACCACCTAGCCGAACAATCGAGAATGTAGGGGTAAGCACAGGAGCCAGGCAACCCAGCTTGGCCAAAACTTAAGTCATATCGATGCATATAATGGTGAATAAAAGGTACATGCAGAAGTGTGACACATGTGTTGGGCATGAAGCCCGCATGAATAAGCTTCTGTTTAAAGAAGCCCCCAGGTTTAATGAGCGTGGATAGCGCGTCACTTTATGAGCCTTTAGAGGCTATAAGAGAGAGAGAGAGAGAGAAGAAGAGAAATGTAAGACAGAAAATATAAAAAATGGACAGAGGAAGGAGACGAACACAGAGTCCGACGCTAGGCATAGAATCTTCGGAGACGGGCCGTGTTCCATGGGTTTAGCTCAAGTCGGTTATCCGATGCATCCCGCAGGCGGTACACTCCACTAGTCAGGACTTGGTCAATTATGAAGGGACCTTCCCACTTGGGCTTGAGTTTGTCCTTTTTCTTGTCCGGTAGTCATAGAACTAATTCGCCAACGTTGTAATTTTTGGCCCGTACTTCTCAGCTTTGGTATCTTCGAGCCTGCTGTTGATAGAATGTGGAACGAGCTTTTGCCATGTCACGCTCCTCCTCCAATGCGTCCAAGCTGTCCTGCCGATCGAGATCGGCTTCTCTTTCTTCGTACATGCGCACTCGAGGTGAGTCATGAATTATGTCGCAAGGCAAAACTGCCTCTGCGCCGTACACCATAAAGAATGGTGTGTATCCGGTGGTGCGATTCGGCGTGGTCCGCAGCCCCCAGAGTACGGAGTCAAGCTCCTCTACCCAGTGCGTGTTAGATTCCTTGAGGGACCGCACTAATCTAGGTTTGATGCCACTCATGATAAGACCATTTGCACATTCGACCTGGCCGTTAGTTTGTGGGTGATAGGAAGCATAATCGAGCTTGATGCCCATGTTTTTGCACCAGAGTTTTACCTCGTCGGCCGTGAAGTTCGTGCCGTTGTCAATGATGATGCTGTGGGGGACGCCGTAACGGTGTACAACCCCGGATATAAAGTCTATCACTGGTCCGGATTCGGCCGTCTTAACAGGCTTGGCTTCTATCCATTTGGTGAACTTATCCACCATGACCAGTAAGTATTTTTGCTTGTGGGTTCCGCCTTTAAGGGGTCCAACCATATCAAGCCCCCAGACCGTGAAGGGCCAAGTAATGGGGATAGTTTGGAGGGCGGTGGGTGGCATATGGCTTTGGTTTGCAAAGAGCTGGCAACCGGTGCATCGTTGGACTAAGTCCTGAGCGTCTGCCCGGGCCGTCGGCCAATAAAAGCCTGTACGGAAGGCCTTTCTTACAAGGGACCGGGCTGCAGCGTGATGACCGCCAAGTCCGGCATGAATTTCAGCCAGGAGGTTCCGTCCCTCCTCTTCGGAGATGCACCTTTGAAGGACTCCGGTAGTGCTTTTTTTATAAAGCTCTCCCTCGTGGACTCTGTAGGCTTTGGATTGCCGCACTATGCATCGTGCCTCATTTTGGTCCTCGGGGAGTTCCTGCCTAGTAAGGTAGGCGAGGAATGGTTCTGTCCACGGGGCGATAACGGCCATTATTATGTGGGCTGAAGGTGTTATTTCATTGGCAGAGCCTCCGATTGTGTCAGAATGTTCGGTGTCGGGTAGTGCGGTTGAGTCCGGGCTGTTATTGTTCGGCTCCCCTTCCCATACTACGGATGGCTTGAACAGCCTTTCCAAGAAGATGTTGGGGGGACTACATCACGTTTTGCGCCGATGTGTGCCAGGACATCTGCCGCCTGATTATTTTCCCGGGCTGTATGGTGAAATTCAAGCCCCTCGAACCGAGCTGACATTTTTAGGACGGCATTGCGGTAAGCTGCCATTTTTGGATCCTTGGCATCAAAGTCTCCATTTATTTGGGATATTGCGAGGTTCGAGTCCCCGTGCACCTCTAGGCGTTGGATGCCCATGGATACTGCCATCCGGAGACCATGTAAGAGGGCCTCATATTCGGCTACGTTGTTGGAGTCCGTGTACATAATCTGTAGTACGTATTGAACTGTGTCTCCTATGGGGGACGTCAAAACGACGCCAGCCCCCAGTCCTCCAACATCTTGGAGCCGTCGAAATGCATGATCCAATTTGAATATGTGCCGTACTCTTTAGGGAGTTTGGCCTCCGTCCATTTTGCGATGAAGTCGGCCAAGACTTGCGACTTGATGGCTCGTCGTGGCTTATAAGTTATGTCGAATGGGAGGAGCTCAATGGCCCATTTTGCAATCCGGCTCGTTGCGTCACGGTTGTTTATAATATCGTTAAGTGGTACTTCCGAGGCTACTTTTATTGAACACTCTTGAAAGTAGTGTCGTAGCTTCCGGGATGCCATAAATACCGCGTATGCAATCTTTTGATAATGCGGGTACCATGATTTGCAGGGAGTGAGGACAGTGGACACATAATAGACCGGCTTTTGAAGGGGGAATTTGTGTCCGTCCGCTTCCCGTTCGATGACAAGCACTGCGCTTACATCCTGATGTGTTGCTACAATGTATAATAGCATTGGTTCGCCGATATTTGGCGCGGCCAAGACTGGGTTTGTTGCCAGTATGGCTTTTATTTCGTCGAGTCCGGCCGTGGCTGCATCCGTCCATTTGAAGTGTTCGATGCGCCGAAGGAGGCGGTAAAGGGGTAGGGCCTTTTCTCCCAAGCGGGAGATAAAGCGGCTTAGAGCCGCCACACATCCGGTTAACTTTTGTATTTGTTTGAGGTCCTTTGGGATATCCAGTTGTGACAGAGCTCGGATCTTAGCTGGATTTGCTTCAATTCCTCTACCGGATACAATGAAGCCCAAGAGCTTTCCAGCTGGAACGCCGAAAACGCATTTTTTCGGGTTGAGCTTGATGTCGTATGTTCGGAGGTTATCAAATGTGAGCCTCAAGTCGTCTACTAGAGATTCAACATGTCTTGTTTTGACGACCACATCATCTACATATGCCTCCACTGTTTTGCCGATCTGGCTTGCCAGACATGTCTAAATCATGCGCTGATATGTTGCGCCGGTGTTTTTGAGCCCGAAGGGCATCGTGTTGAAGCAGAATGGCCCGTATGGTGTGATAAATGCCGTTGCGGCTTGGTCTGGTTCTGCCATCTTGATTTGATGGTAGCCAGAATACGCGTCGAGGAAACACAACAAATCGTGTCCTGCGGTAGCGTCGATAATTTGATCGATGCGGGGGAGGGGGAAGGGATCCTTTGGGCAAGCCTTGTTAAGGTCTTTAAAATCGACACACAGGCACCAGGATTTGTCCTTCTTTGGTACCATCACCAGGTTTGCTAGCCAGTCCGGATGTTTTATATCTCTGATGAATCTGGCCTTCAATAGCTTTGCTAGCTCCTCTCCCATGGCCTGTCTCTTAGGTTCGGAAAAATGCCGAAGAGCCTGTTTGACAGGTTTAAATCCTGTTTGGATATTTAAGCTGTGCTCGGTCAGCCTGCGTGGGATTCCTGGCATGTCTGAAGGGTGCCAGGCAAAAATGTCCCAGTTCTCTCGTAGGAACTCTCGCAATGCGGCGTCGACATCAGGGTTTAACTGTGCCCCGATGGAAGCTGTTTTATTGGGGTCCGTTGGATGGACTTCGAATTTGACTATTTCGTCCGCCGGTTTAACTATTTCGTCCGCCGGTTTAAAGGAGGTGGACTTGGATCTTTTGTTGAGTACCACATCGTCCCTATTCACCGTAGAGCGCAGCGCAGTCAGCTCCTCAGCCGCTAGGGCTTCGGGTAGTGCCTCGAGGGCCAGTGCGGCTGTCTTGTTTTCGGCGTGGAGTGCTATGTCCGGATCACTAGCGAGAGTGATGATCCCGTTAGGCCCGGGCATCTTGAGCTTCATGTACCCGTAATGGGGTATTGCTTGGAAGATTGTGAACGCTTCCCGCCCTAGAAGAGCGTGATAACCGCTGCTGAATGGAGCCACCTGGAATGTGACCTCTTCGGACCTGTAATTATCCGGCGTGCCGAACACCACATCTAGTGTGATTTTTCCTGTATAGCGCGCTTCCCGACTGGGGATTATTCCTCTAAAGGTTGTGCTGCTTCGCTCAATGCGGTTCTAGTCTATTTCCATTTTTTGAAGGGTCTCCTCATAAATGAGGTTCAATCCGCTGCCGCCGTCCATGAGTACCTTGGTAAGATGAAAGCCGTCCACTATTGGACTGAGGACCAATGCGGCTGGTGCTCGGGCTATTCAGAATTTAGGTTCATCACTGGCGTTAAAGGTAATAGCCGTGTCACTCCATGGGTTTATTGTTGGTACTTGGTAGACTTCGGCAAGGCTGTGGAGTGTCCTTTTTCGCATATTATTTGATGTGAAAGTCTCGAAGACTTTTAATACCGTATTGGTGTCTCTAGGGTGGCTTTCTGTGGCCTCCGGAATTAGGAGATTTTCGCCAATTTTGGCCACCTGCCCGAGTATCCAACATGCTCTGAGGCTGTGAGTTGGTGTGGCGTCCTCTGTACTGTGAATTTTACAGGGTCCATTAAGCCATCCTTCCAGTACGGTTCCATGCCCTGTAGAGGGTTTTTGCTTTTTAGTGCTTGACCCGGGTGACTGGTGATGATGCACCCTTTTATTTCGGACTGGGTTTGTATTCAGGGCCGGATTGTCCCAAAATTTTATTTCGGTTTTCCAGGCGCTTTCCATCGCACAGTACTTTCGTACAATGGACGCCAAGTCAGCGAAGCGTGTAATATCACGGTGACTTATGGCGTTAAGTATTCCCTTGTCCGTGCAATTATCGCAGAAGATTGAGATTGCGTCTTCCTCACGGCAGTCCCTTAGCCTGTTCTTAACTAAGAGGAATCTGGCCCAGTAATGATGTACTGGTTCATCGGGTTCTTGCCTGATTTTTGATAGATCGCTTATGTTGGGGTGGGTGGGTGGAATTAAATCCGAAGCCTCACCCCATCTAAGGCTCAGAGGCCGAGGAATTTCCGAACTCGAAAATTTGGATTCCTGGATGTTGTCTATTGAATCCAGCCCGTCGCCTGACTCTAAGTTCAGGTCTTGAGTGATATCGTCCCCTCCGCGGGTATCCGGCTTGGAGGGATCGGGAATCCGGACGTAGCGAGTCCTTAAGATAGATGAAGGGTCGCCGCGCTGTCCCTCTACCACGGCAACGTGATGGGTGACTTGGGGAGAGTTAATCTCTCTCAGATCGGTTTTAGGCCCGATCTGGTCGTAATCCGTAGCGACTCCCAGGGCGGTGAAGCGATCCAAGAGCTCGTTTATGGAGGAAAGCTCCATTGGATCTAACTGCTCGGCAAGTTCCGAGCTGACATGAAGATTGTTTTCCATGGCTCGAGAGGTCATCATCGGTGCAGAGGCCAAACAGGCGGTCATAAGAAAACCACCTAGCCGGAGGGTTTGGCCGATAGCCAAAGCTCCCTTAGCAACGGTGCCGTCTTTAAAGATGGGGCGAGGCATCCTTCCTGATGGCGACGACACAGAGGAACTCTCAATGAAAGCACCAATGTTGGTGTCAAAACTGGCGGATCTCGGGTAGGGGGTCCCGAACTGTGCGTCTAGGCCGGATGGTAACAGGAGGCAAGGGACACGAAGTTTTACCCAGGTTCGGGCCCTCTCGATGGAGGTAAAACCCTACGTCCTGCTTGATTAATATTGATGATATGGGTAGTACAAGAGTAGATCTACCACAAGATCGAGGAGGCTAAACCCTAGAAGCTAGCCTGTGGTATGATTGTTGATGTGTACGTTGTCCTACGGACTAAAACCCTCCGGTTTATATAGACAACAGATAGGGTTAGGGTTACATAGAGTCGGTTACAATGGTAGGAGATCTTCATATCCGTATCGCCAAGCTTGCCTTCCACGCCAAGGAAAGTCCCTTCCGGACACAGGACGGAGTCTTCAATCTTGTATCTTCATAGTCCAGGAGTCCGGCTGAAGGTATAGTCTGGCTATCCGAACACCCCCTAATCCAGGACTCCCTCAGTGATGTTCTCTGAGCTTTCCAAGAACCAAACACAAATGCTCCTTATGCTCCTCTTCATTCTTCGAGTAAACCAGGATATCATCAATGAACACTACGACGAACTTATCCAAGAACTCCATAAACACTTTGTTCATCATGTTCATAAAATATGCAGGTGCGTTAGTCAGACCAAATGACATAACGGTATACTCATACAGCCCATACCTGGTGGTAAAAGCCGTCTTGAGTATATCCTATTCCCGAATCTTCAACTAGTGGTATCCTGATCGCAGATCGATCTTGAAAAATACCTTAGCTCCTTGCAATCGATCAAACATATCATTGATCATCGGTAGTGGGTATTTGTTCTTGATGGTTACTTCATTCAATCCTCGATAATCGACAACCATCCTTAACGATCCATCCTTCTTTTCTACTAGAAGTACTGGTGATCCCCAAGGTGAAGAACTTGGGCGAATGTATCCTTTATCCAGTAACTCCTTAATTTGCTTCTTAATTTCCACCAAATCCTTTGCGGGCATCCTATATGGTCTCTTTGATATTGGCCCTGTGCCTGGCAAAGCTCAATCGGAAACTCAATATCTCTATCCGGTGGCATGCCTGGCAATTCTTCTGGAAATACATCAGGGAAATCCTTCACTACTGGTACTTCCTCCTGCACAACTCCTGTTAAACAATTTGCTTGAGTCCTCTTTGGCACATGTCGGGATACATACTTGATCCTTCTCCCTTCTGGGGTGGTAAGCAAAATTAACTTACTGGCACATTCAATATTCCCTTCATACTTTGACAACCAATCCATGCCTAATATCACATCCAATCCTTGAGATTCCAACACTATTAGGTCTGATGGAAATACGTAGTTACCAATCCTTAATGGTAACCGATCACACCATAGACTAGCCATATATTCTGCTCCAGGCGAGGTTACTAACATAGGTGGCCTAAGGGCTTGGGTTGGCAGTTTATACTTATCCACAAATCCCCTTGATATGTATGAATGCGATGCACCAGTATCAAAAGAACGAGTGCAGTAAATGACTTAACCAAAAACTTACCGATTACTGCATCCAGCTGCTCTTCAACCTCCTCCAGGTTAACGTGGTTCACCTGTCCCCTGTTGAAAGGGTTCGGCTTCTTCCCAAAGCTTCCATTGCCATTTCCATTCTGTGATTCAGGACATTCGTTGGCATTGAAAGTGCGTTATATCGACTAGAGGAGGGTGAATAGGCGATTTTTATGAAAGTCTTCAAAATGTGGAAGTTATGAAGACAAACGATAGAAATAAACCTATTACCCTGCAGCGGAAGGTAGACTACACTAGGCAAGCCATAGTCAAGTATTCAATAGAGTGAAAGCACAATGACTAATAGCAGCAATGTAGTAAGGATCAAGTAGGAAGATATTGTGAAGCCACACAGAACACACAGTCACTCAGTGAAGACAAAAGATAGTTCGAACATACAATGACTTCACAAGGAGTAACAGTAAGTAAAGGGAAGGGAAGATGAAACCAGTGACTCGCTGAAGACAATGATTTGTTGGACCAGTTCCAGTTGCTGTGACAACTGTACGTCTGGTTAGGGCGGCTAGGTATTTAAACCTTAGGACACACAGTCCCGGACACCCAGTCCTGAACACGCAGCTCAGGACACCCAGTCCTCACCGTATTCCCCTTGAGCTAAGGTCACACAGACCTCGCCCAATCACTCTGGTAAGTCTTCAAGGTAGACTCCCAAACCTTCATAGACTTCGTTCACCGGCAATCCACAATGTCTCTTGGATGCTCAGAACGCGACGCCTAACCGGTGGAGGATGCACAGTCCTCAAGTGTAATAAGTCTTCAGATCACACAGACAAGAAGACTTAAGTGATGCCTAATTCTCTTTGGCTCTGGGTGGTTAGGGCTTTATCCTCGCAAGGAATTCTCTCTCAAAGGCTTCGAGGTGGGTTGCTCTCAAACGACAAAAGCCGTACTCTGAATCTGAGCAGCCAACCGTTTATGGTTGTAGGGGGTGGGCTATTTATAGCCACTTGGCAACCCGACCTGATTTGTCCGAAATGACCCTGGGTCACTAAGGAACTGACACGTGTTCCAATGATCAGATTTCAAACTCACACGGCAACTTTACTTGGGCTACAAGCAAAGCTGACTTGTCCGACTCTGGACAAGATTCGCTCTCATAGTCTTCACTTGAAGACATATGTTTTGTTTAAGCATCACTTCAGTCATTCTGACTGGTTCTCTTGGACCCCACTTAACAGTACGGTGGTTCCTATGACTCAACAAAGAAGAAAAAGAACTACGAAAGATCTAAGTCTTCGAGCTCCATAGGCTTCATGTGATGTCTTCTCTTGTCATAGTCTTCAATGTGAATATCTTCATATACCACCTTTGACTTCAATGTCTTCATACATTTTTAGGGGTCATCTCTGGTAGGAAAACCGAATCAATGAGGGACTTCTACCTGTGTTATCCTGCAATTCTCACAAACACATTTGTCCCTCAACTAGGTTTGTCGTCAATACTCCAAAACCAACTAGGGGTGGCACTAGATGCACTTACAATCTCCCCCTTTTTGGTGATTGATGACAAACTAGTTGAAGTTTTCAACGGGGAATATAATCTGTGAAATTTGTAAAGGATAAGGAATTGTCTTCATAAGTTGCAAGGGCTCCCCCTGAAGATGTGCATATAAGTAATTTTCTTTTGGAATGCAAATGCACATGGCAGGTTGTACTTGTGAAGATCCACTTCAACTTATGATGACAATCCACTATGCATGTGAAAGTATATGAAGATAATGACATGCATAATGGAAAATGGACGTCTGCAGAATGATCTAAGTGCGGAATTTATCGTCGCACATGCGGAATTTATCATCACAACACAAGGTGGCAGATAAGTAGCAGACGACCATCGAGTTTAAGTGTTACAACTCAAAGAACCAAATGTAGCAAAACAAGAGTTGTAAGCACGAAGCAAAATATAAAGCACCCGCCCATATGGACCCGCTTGAAGACTATCAACCTCATATGCTTCTCCCCCTTTTGTTAGTAAGGACCAAAAAGGCTTGAAGACATAGAGCATCTACTCATTCCCATGAGGAGTAGGTGAAGCAGCAGGGTCGTTGGTGGTGTTTGCCGGTGCTGAAGAGCTTGGAGCAGAGTCGAAGCATGCTGAAGGAGGTGGCGGTGAAGTAGCATCGTCTTCATCCTCGATCACTCTGGCATTCATAGTTGCAGCAGAGGAAGAGAACTCAGAGTCTTCAAGGGAGGGAGTTCGTCGCAGCACTGCCCTTCGAGGAGGTGTGGAGTCAAACTTGAAGCGCTCAGTGAAGCCATCCTCTTGAAGATCATCTTCAGAACACATCAGCGTTAGGCCTTTCCATGTGCGGCGAGAGGTTTCATGGGCAACAAAAGCATTCTTGGTGGCAAGATTGCGAATGCGATTAACATCCACCAAGACACTTTGCATCTGACGCTTCAGCCAGTCATGATGCCTATCCTGTTTCTGATGAAGAGCCACAAGAAGCTCTCGGTCATTGAGAACACGAGTGCGCTTCTTGGGTCGTGGAGCAGTTGTACTGTCAGTGGCTTCAGTGAGAGCAGGATGCGGTGCACGTGTAGTGCCAGCCAAAGGATATACACGAGCGACTGCTTCAACTCCTTCAATGTTCTGAGAAAAACTCTGATGCTCTACATTCTGAAGACTTAGGGGTTCCTTGGCAGACTCGGGATAGATGGCTTCAATCGACATATCCACATCAGGCAGAAAAATCCGATGATTGCGAGCAGATGGCTGATATGAGATAGTGAAGTGAAGTTTGATCAGCCGCATGACCCAAGGGGCGTAGAACTTCAAACCAAATAGATCAGAGCCAGATGCAGCAAGTTGGCGAATGAAGAAATCCTGTGTATTGAAGCATTTTCCATGAAGAATGTAGAAGACCAAAGTCTTCATTGCACCTTCCAGCTTGGCATGGGGAGAATGTCCTTTGATTGGCCAGAGAGTTCGCCTTATGATGTGATAAATGGTTCTTGGCAGATACTCAAGGTCTTCAACGAAGAACTCCGTGGTATAAGCAGCATCTTGGGGCAATGGCTTCACCATACTGAGCATCTGACTCATATTAGGTTCAGTCTTCTGAAAGATGCTCTCAATAGCTTCACTATGAAGCTGACAGCCATGCTCGTAGAGATCGCCAGGAGTGGGCAAACCAGTGAGCTCAATGATGTCAAAGGCTTTGGCTTCGTGATGAACGTTTCCTGTCATCCACTCCAGGACCCAAGTCTTCGGATCTCTGCTATACCCACGGATGTGAAGTGTGGCATAGAATTGGAGCAGCAACTCTTCATTCCAATGCTCTTGGTCAGTGACGAACGGCAGCAGTCCAACTTCTTTGAAGCAATCCAGAGCTTCTTCCAGACAGGGCAGACCAGCTATAGCTTCAATGTCAAGGCGCTTGTGGGGGAAGATGCGACCTTGATTGTATAGAATGCAGGAGTAATAGCTTCGCTGCGGATAGCTCCAGAACCGATCAGATGATATCCTTTCCCTTGAGTAGGGGTTCCTGGAGCTATTGAAGAATGTGTTGTCTGCTCTGAAGCCATTGATATTGAAGGAGCCAGGTGCTGATGCAGGACCTGGGAACCTTGGCAATCTTGGGATTGGCTTCTGTACCTGAGGCCTGTGCTTAACATGATAGTCGAACTGGGGACCGGCAGCAGACTCAGGAACAGAAGTGGCAGGATCAGTGGCTTCGCTGACTTCTGGTGCTTTTGTTGGTGAGGGCTCCACATTAGCTTCAGCCATGACAGCGTCAGTGGCTTCACTGGTGTTGGTGGTGGCAGCCGGATTGTCTTCGGCAGAGACTTGAGGCCTTGGACCTTTGCGAAGCCTGCGCAATGCAGGTAACGCCTGTGGAGTTGCTGTTGGCTGGGCCTCAAACTCTTTCTTCCTCTTATGGGCAATCCGCCTATGAAGCATCCTGTGCAATTGGCGTCAGTGGATGACCAATGCTGATGAGTTCGCTGTTCTCGAGCTAAGGAAGGATTGCACCATCTTCTACACGGTCATGGTGACCAATGTCTTCAGCAGCGATGGGTTCAGCTACTGGAAAGTCTTTAGCTTCATGAGCCTCTATGAAAGCAGGCTCATGGACAGTCATTTGACGTTCTTGTGGATCGGCGTCGGGGTGAACCATGGAAATGGGTTCAACAATTAAGGGCTCTGTGTGAGTAGCCCGTTCCTTCTTGGTCTTTCTTTTCTTCTTGGCGGGGGCAGTAGCAGAGGCTTCAGGATGTTTTCTCTTCCTTGCTTCAGCCTCAGCAGTCCTGGTCTTCTTCAGTTCTGAAGCGGTTGACCTGGCCTTTGGCTTCGAGCTAGTCATTCTAGTTGGGAAGACAATGGGATCTACTTCCTGCCTTGGTGCGTCGGGTTCAGCCGTAGCGGGCTTCTTCTTCTTCTTCTTTGCGGCCATCCTGGGGTCGATGCCAGGACGCCCAAGGGCCTTGCGCTTCTCAGCCTCATTGTAGGCATGCACACATTTGTCAGCCAGAACCTTCATGCGCTCACGCGAACCCTGAGCTTCTGCATGTTTCTTGAGAAAGGCTTCCTTGAGCTCGTGCAGCATAATCTTGAAGTTCTTCACTTCTTGCACGCTGAGCTTGGACATATGCTTCTTGAACTGTGCCTTTTCAAAGTCAATCTTCTGCTTCAGTTCAACAATGCGCTGGGCGATAGCTAGTTCTGAAGCAATGGCGCCATGGAAGGCGACACTGAGGCCAATGGGTAGTTGCAGATCTTCGAAGCTGATGTTTGGCGTGTCGAACCACTCATCAATGAAGTTGTGGATGATTGTTACATCAAAGAGAGGCAGATCATTGAAGATTTCTGCTTCTTCTTTGCTCTTGATGAGTTGCTCAAGAGCGTCATCTGCAAGATCTTCATCACTTGACAGATCAATGGCATCATTGCGCAGAATGGCAGCAGCTGTTAGCTCTTGGCCGGTGTGTGGCAGAGGCATCTTGACCTTCTGGGGCTTGGAGATGCATGATAAATCTTCGGATTTCACACTGTCTTCAGGAGGTGCAGTTGCCAGTGGCTTCGCTCGTGAGATTTTTGGTGAAGGGGCAGGCTTTGAAGCTTTAGGCTTCTTCAACTTCTTTGGCTTCGGCGCTGCAGGTGCTTCATCTGATTCAGCGTCAGTTGCAGGCTCATTCACTGCAGTCCCTTGAACCAAGATATGGGTGATGAGGCCTTCAAGGTTGTAGAAAGGACCGACGACATTGGGTTCTGCATCATGTGTGCCGTCAGCCCTTGGAGCTGAGGGACCAGGGTTGAAGTCTAGTCCCAATGTCTTCTTGTTTTGCTTCGCTGAGTTCAGGGCAAACTGGAAGTTGCGCTTGAACAGAATGTCGTCACGACACCATAGTAGTGACGATGGGTGTGCATCAATAGGCTGTGGCCCATGGACCATGCAGGGATAGAAGCCTTGTTCCATGGCTTTATCTCTGGACCTGGGTTGAAGATTCTTGTATAGGATGTCTCCCCACGGTCTCTTGATGGCATTTTTCTCAGCATATTCCTGGGTTACAAATCGGTATTTCAACCATTGTTCTGCCCAATATCTTCGAATCCATTGGATTCGGGTCTTGCGCTGATTGTAATCCTCTTCAGGATCTGTCTTGTACAGTTCTGAGAGGTCATCTGGCAGATCTCTAGATGTTTCTCCATGATGCTTTCTGCCACCCTTCCTTGCTGATTTCTCTGAAGCCATGAACTTTAAACTGAAAGGCTTCAACACGTTCAAAGGCTTCAAAGCTTTTCGCTTGCTGGACAAACAGGAACTTGCTTCGGGAGAATTTATATGATGCTATAAGAATTCTGTAAATGAATGCAGACTATGAGAACCAAGGGATTCTCCCACGGACATGTACCTATGACAGCAGTAAGGTGCGAGGGAAGGGGAAGAGGTCATATGCATTCTCAGAAGATTTTGAATATAAATCAGTTTAGAAGACATTGACCTCATTGTGCGAAGACATTCACTCATAGATAAGGAGTTGGTTCCAGATTTGTACGAATCCAGAGATCAGTACAAGTGAGGAATCTAACTACTTTGTGAAGCATAAGTGAATATACTAGGCATGTTATGAGATGCAGTATGAGAGAGATCTAACTTGTGTGAATAGAAGCTGCTTGTGGTAGAAAGTGACAAAGCCATAGGATCAACAGTGCCATAAAAAGGAAGTTTTATTTACCACACTAAGAACTGCTAGACGGAGTGGAAGATGAGGCCGAGCAGTTCGATCTTCCGTGCCCTAACTTGGCGACGGAGGACACCTACGGCGACGGCGGAGAGCACGATGTCCGCGGTTGGTGTGAAGACGGCGTCGGAGAGGTTGCGGCAGCGAAGCGCTTCGTCGCCGGCGTCGTCGAGGGCTAGCGATGGCGCTAGGGTTCGTGCGAGAGTGGAAGAAGAGATAATGACTACCGTGAAGTGTGTATTTATAGGTACACGGGCGGCACTGCGTTATTACACAGATGCCCCTGGCCATTCGCATCTGAGCAACACGTGGCCATTATGCGGAATTTTGGGGTTTGTTCCACGTCCCACGCACGCCTGGATTGTCGGGTGGTCGTTCCCACTTCTCCGGGTTTCATGTGGAGGAATGAGCATTTAAAAACGGACTTAATGGTTGTCTCTGTATCTTCTGCTAACAAGGATGCAGAGAAGACATTCGACAGTTTCAATAGAATGCATATGATTTGGAGAGATAGAATTTGAGATAGAAAGCATAGAGAGGTTAGGGTCCGATCACATTCACTTAGTTCAAAAGATTCAACAAGAAGACATAGCTATAAGTGAATGTTGTAGAGGACAGAACACTAGTATATATATATAATCAACATAGTGAAGATAATCATGAAGACATGTTGAGATTGAAGCCAAACCAAATGGGAAGACATAGCAAGGTAATGCCATGAGTGAAACACTTCAAAATAGAACATTTGGTGGTGGAGTTACCCACCGTATAGGAAGTATTAGACCCAGACACGGTGCACAATTATCATGGCGCTCCGAAGTCAAATTCCACATTAATGTATTCACACTTAGAATGTATGTCTTCATTGATTGAAGATATACTTTACTTCATGTGTTGCACATCTAAGTCATCAATATGCATAAGGGTTAGGATGTGTGCCTGATCACAGGACATTTGAGGATTCCAGGATATTTAGCTCACATCGTAACTTGCAAAATCTCCTCATCCAAGGGCTTGGTGAAGATATCTGCCAATTGCTCTTCAGTGTTGACGTGTATGATATCAATATCTTCCTTCACAACATGATCTCTGAGAAAGTGATGACGAATTTCAATGTGCTTTGTCTTCGAGTGCTGAACTGGGTTGTTGGCAATCTTGATGGCGCTTTCGTTGTCGCAGTAGAGTGGCACTTGCTTCAGATGAATGCCATAGTCTTTGAGCGTTTGCTTCATCCACAGAAGCTAAGCACAGCAAGATCCAGCAGCAATGTATTCAGATTTAGCAGTGGAGAGAGATACACAGTTCTACTTCTTTGAAGACCAACATACAAGTGATCGTCCCAGAAAGTGACATGTGCCTGATGTAGACTTGTGATCAACTTTGTCACCAGCATAATCAGCATCCGAGAATCCAACCAGATCAAACTCTGAGCCCTTTGGATACCATAATCCTAGAGTTGGGGTGTGAGCCAAATATCGAAGAATTCACTTCACAACTAAGTGATGCGACTCCTTTGATGCCGCTTGAAATCGAGCACACATGCAAACACTAAGCACAATATCTGGCCTAGATGCACATAGATAAAGTAAAGAACCAATCATGGAGCGGTATACATTTTGATCGAACTCTTTACCATTGTCGTCAGGACCCAGATGATGCTTGGCTGGCATTGGCGTCGTGAAGCCTTTGCAGTCTTGCATACCGAACTTCTTCAGGCAATCTTTGAGATACTTCTCTTGAGATATGAAGATGCCGTTGCGTTGCTGTCGTATTTGAAGACCGAGAAAGAACTTCAGCTCTCCCATCATAGACATTTGATATTGCTCTTGCATCATATATCCAAACTCTTCATTGTACTTCTGATTGGTGCAGCCGAAGATAATGTCATCCACATATATTTGGCACACAAACAATTCACCATCATATGTCTTCGTGAAGAGAGTGGGGTCTAGGGAACCAGGTATGAAGCCTTTGCTCTTCAGGAAGTATTTGAGTGTGTCATACCAGGCCCGAGGGGCTTGTTTGACGCCATACAGTGCCTTGTTGAGCTTGTATACCATGTTAGGATGTTTTGGATCTTCAAAGCCAGGAGGTTGTGCAACATACACTTCTTCTTCAATCTTGCCATTGAGGAAGGCGCTCTTCACATCCATTTGATAAAGAAGTATGTTGTGATGATTTGCATAGGCCAGCAGTATGCGTATGGCTTCAAGTCTAGCCACAGGAGCAAATGTTTCATCGAAGTCAATGCCTTCCACTTGAGTATATCCTTGAGCAACGAGGCGAGCTTTGTTTCTGACAACTTGACCATGCTCATCTTGCTTGTTGCGGTATATCCATTTGGTGCCTATTATGTTGTGCTTCCGAGGATCGGGACGCTTGACCAGTTCCCATACATTATTCAGCTCAAACTGTTGAAGCTCGTCTTGCATAGCTTGAATCCATTCAGGTTCCATGAAGGCTTGTTCAACTTTCTTTGGCTCTGTTATTGAGATGAATGTGAAGTGCCCACAGAAATTTGCCAGCTGAGTCGCCCTTGAACGAGTGAGTGGACCGGGTGCATTGATGCTATCAATTATTCTTTCAATCTGCACTTCATTGGCAACGCGAGGATGTACAGGGCGAAGATTTTGCTCTTGCTGATCATTGTCGTTGTTAGAAGGAATGTCTTCAGGCTGAGCATTGTCTTCATGTTGATCAGGTGCTGAGATGATAAGTTCTTCTTCAGGATGAGCTTCAGAAGGTATAATTTCTCCAGTTCCCATTAGCTTGATTGATTCACTGGATGGAACTTCATCTAGCACATTTGGCAGTTGCTCTCTTTGTGAATCATTGGTCTCATCGAACCGCACATCCACTGTTTCAACCACTTTGTAATGAAAGAGATTGAAGACTCTGTAGGAGTGCGAATCCTTTCCATATCCAAGCATAAAACCCTCATGTGTTTTTGGTGCAAACTTTGAGGTGTGATGTGGGTCCTTGATCCAGCACCTGGTGCCAAATACTCTGAAGTAACTGACATTTGGCTTCTTGCCAGTAAGGAGCTCATAAGATGTCTTGTTCAGAAGCTTGTGAAGATAAACACGATTGATTGTATGGCATGCAGTATCAATGGCTTCAGGCCAGAAATTTCTTGGAGTCTTGTATTCATCTAGCATCGTTCTGGCCATCTCAATGAGTGTTCTGTTCTTGCGTTCGACGACCCCATTCTGCTGTGGCGTGTACGGGGCTAAGAATTCATGTGTGATTCCCAAGGTATCAAGATATGTATCAAGGCCAGTGTTCTTGAATTCAGTGCCATTGTCACTTCTGATATGCTTTATCTTGGCGCCATAGTTGTTCATTGCTCGATTGACGAAGCGTCTGAAGACATCCTGCACTTCAGTCTTGTAAAGGATTATGTGCACCCAAGTATATCTAGAATAATCATCAACAATGACAAAGCCATAGAGACAAGTAGTAGTAGTAAGAGTTGAGTAATGAGTGGGACCGAAAAGATCCATATGAAGCAGTTCGAAGGGTCGAGTAGTGGTCATGATTGTCTTCGAGGGATGTTTGGCCCTCGTCATCTTTCCTGCCTCACAGGCACCGCATAAGTGATCTTTCTTGAACTTGACGCCCTCGATGCCTATGACATGCTTCTTCTTTGCCAGGGTTTGGAGGTTCCTCATGCCAGCATGCCTAAGCCTCCGATGCCAGAGCCAGCATTCTAAAGCTTTTGCTAGAAGACATACGGCAAGTTGTGGTCCTGCTGAGAAATCTACCACGTATAAATCATCTTTTCGATACCCTTCAAATACTAGAGACTTGTCAGATTCCATTAGAACAAGGCAACGATATTTTCCAAGTATTACGATCATGTTTAAATCGCAAAGCATTGAGACAGACATTAAGTTGAAGCCAAGGGATTCAACAAGCATGACTTTATCCATGTGTTGATCCCTTGAGATTGCAACTCTACCTAGACCCAATACCTTACTTTTACCAGTGTCAGCAAATGTGATGTGGCTCTTGTCAGATGGACGTAAGGTTGAGTCCATAAGAAGGCTTCTTTTGCCAGTCATGTGATTTGTACACCCACTATCAATAATCCATTCTGAAGACGCTGGTGTCGTACCCTACAGTGCAGTTAGGGGGATAGGCTTCACGAAGAGCATTGTGAAGCAAAAACATTTGACGAACCAGTGGGTTATGAAAGCTTAGATCCAGATTAGGACTAATGGGGAGAGTGGCAAGAGATTCAGGAACGAAGTACATAGTAAGACCATTCAGGCATTTGATCTTGCGCCCTACAAGATGTTTAAGGTCCCCAGCAATAGCGTCAGACGATTTTGGTTTTCTGCTGGAGACCTTTCCCTGCAAAAGAGAGTTAAGCTTTCTTAGCCACCCACATCTTCAAGGGTGGCTTAGAAGAAATAAGTCTAAGTGCAGCATCTGAGAACTTTGGCTTTGGATCCCTAGCAAACAGTCTTGCAGGCGGACAATAGTACTCATAAGAATAAGCAGAATAGTTCTTGGTCTTATGAACATGGCAGTTTGATGAACCGCTCTCATATTCATATGCCTGAGTATGGTTTCCCTGCAAAACATTTGCGTTAGTGCGACTCAGGTGAGTCCTCTGTCTGTATGAAGCCTTTGGACTGTATGAAGCCTTTGGTCTGACGTTTGTCTTCTTCACGTGAGGTGTCATGATGACATTCACAGGAAGATTCTCCAGACACCTTTCCGGAACCCAGATCTTCTTCATAGGCGGTCCATTCCTGCAGTTAGTACCAATGTACCTGGCAAACACTTCACCATTCTGATTCTTAAACAGTTTATAGTTTGCATCAAGGGATTCATCAATGATAATGGGGTTAGCACAAGTGAAGCCAGATAGATTGGATGGATCTACTGAAGGTTCCTTTGCAGCAACCCACGTGGTTTTGGGGTACTGCTCAGGTTTCCAGTAAGAGCCATCAGCGTTCATTTTCCTTACGAACCCAACACCCTCTTTCCTCGGGTTTCGAATCAGAATCTGCTTTTTGAGGACATCACATAGTGTCTGATGCCCTTTAAGACTTTTGTACATCCCTGTTTCAAGCAATGTCTTCAACCTAGCATTCTCATCAGCAATAGCAGTGGTATCCTCAGCAGAGGGGTTAGTTACCACATCAACAGTTGAAGATATTGCAACAGCAGTAGCAGTAGAACATTCAGCAACAGAAGTAGCATTATCACGCTCAATGTTAGAGTAAATAGCCATGGGTAGCCTAGCCGGCTTCCCCTGTCCCTTCTGAAAAAATTACGAGCCCGTCCGGCTCTCAAGAATCCAAGACATGGGGCCGCCTTCCCCTTGCTGGCTGTCACCCAGGCCGGCTTTCGGAAGGCGGCCCAACTTTAGCCCTCATGAAGAAAGCCACGGGAGGGCCGGCTTCGAGAAGCCGGCCGCGAGAAGGCCGACTCCAAGAAGCCGGCTCCCACAAAGCGGTCGAGACCGTACCCTCAAAGTTTGCATCCACCTAGCGGCGATGTGACGGGGCGTGGCTACAGTGAAGCCTGCCACCCCCGAATCCCGGAGCGCGCCTGGCACAGTGCGCCGTACGGGTGGCCATGACCCGTCCGGCGCAGCACTGTTGCCACGTTGACCCTGATGTCATCCACGACGGGCTACCAGTACAGCCCACGGGCGGTGGGCCCCTTCAGGAAGAGAGACGCCCGAAGGCGGCCAAGCCTCCCCCAGTCGGCCCGAGACGGGGCCGGCTCCCCGCAGCCGGCTCGCTTCCCCCCTGAAGGAGACACCCCATTAAGGAGACAAGGCGCAGTAAGGCTACAGCGATCGCCCACCGGACGGCGGCACTGTAGCCACGCTTACCTCGACAAAGCCCTCGTCATCAGGTTGAGGCAACAGTAACCAGCCACCGACAAGACCCTTGGCAGTGGGGCCTGCCTGTTGCCAAGGAGTTGGCAGCCGGCGGGCCCCAGCAGTCGGCGCAGAAGCCAGTGAGCACAGTCACAGACGGCTGGGCCCCGCGCCCAGTCGGATTACCATTGTACCCGCGGGGGGTAGGCCTATATAAACCCCCCGGGATGCCCATGCAAAGGGTTGGAACCCCCAGCTAGTTTTAGACACCACACAAGGAGAAGAAGCAAGCTAAGCCGTGCCCTTCTTCCTCCTCCCACCGAACAGCTCAAGGAGCATTGTGTAGCTACTTGTCCATCTAGTGATCATGCGGAGACCCCGCAGAGCAGCAGTAGGGGTGTTATCTCCACGGAGAGCCCCGAAGCTGAGTAAGATCCGCCGGCGTGCATGTCTTCGCCTCATCCCGTTTCCAGGCACCGGCGATGTCTTACTGGCTCCCACAATGATAAGCCACCCGTTGGCATATGTCGCACCTACCACCCGACATTTGGCGCCCACCGTGGGGCCAGGTGCACCGTCGTCCGGAGACCTGTTCTGGACGGGAACCCTCTTCCTCCCCATCGAGCGTAGCCAGCCCGGCACGCCCGATGGCGCTTGCCACGACGCGCTGCAAGGCGTCACCAGCATCTGCATGGCGAGCAGCCTCGCCAATCTCCTCGACGAAACCCTCATCTCCGACGAGCTCGCCTCCGCTGCGGGCACTGACCACCTCGCCAACCTCCTCAGCCAGCTCCATGTCTCCAGCGAGCCCGCTGTGGATCTGGAGTCGGTTGGCTCCACCGATCCGATGCCTGTCGACTTCAACACGGCCTCCTTCGACACCTTCCCCACCAACGTTGCGATCTACAACGACCTGCTTCCTCGGACCGACGGCCGCGATACCGTCACCACCGAAGTGATGGTCGTCGGCCACGGCGGCCCGGCCGACGAGAGCGCCCATGACGCCCCGCACGCGGCGGCCCACGACTTGTCCACCCCCCTCCTGGCTGATGCCGACGACGAAGCACTAGAGGCGCGCCGCCTCGCCCTCCTCGCAGAGGGCCAGAGGCTGGCCTCCGTCAGACGCCTCACTGAGGCCTACCAGCGCGAAGCTGACCGCGCCGCCTTCGGCATGCCGGCCCCGGGCGGGCCAAGCCGGGCCGGCATTGTCAAGCAACCCGGCGCCGTCATTGCCGACATGCTGGGAGTCGACCGCCCGGTCTATGCCACTCCGCTCGAGAACTTGCGTGCCGCCCAGGCGGCCGTGGACGAGTTGGACGGCTTGGAGGCCGAAGAACTCCCCCACATGACCCGGCGCATCCAGCAACTGATTGACGCGGCTGCACGGCGGCACGAAGCCGACGCCCGCGCGGGAAGCCCTCCCCCGCGCCGAGATCACGGCGTGACGTCCCGGACACCGACTACGAGCAACGCCCGCGCGCGGCGCGAGAAAGAGCCGGCGGCCAGCCGAAGCCGGACCCGAATCTCCATCGAGCGAAACGTGGACGGCCATCCCCGAGCCATGGAATGGCGGGGCAACCCGCCTCCGCCTCGACCCGTGGAGAGAGATATCCCACCCGCCGCCAGTGGCGCACCCGACTCTCAGCGGCCGACTAGGTCGCCGTGAAGGAGTCGGCGAGAACGACACCCGCCATCGGATCGACCGCCTGGCGCGATCCCTGGCGCTGGAAGAAGAAGACGATGTCGGCCCGCCTTGTTTCGGCCCCCGCATCCGCGACGAGCCTTTCCCCAAGGGGTTCTCGCTCCCAAGAGACACGCCCAAGTACAACGGCTATGTGAAGCCAGAAGATTGGTTGATCGACTACTCCATGGCGGTCAGCATAGCCAACGGCAACCGGCGCGTTGCCGTGAAGTACGTGGCCCTCATGCTGCAAGGCACGACGCGGACCTGGCTCAACAGCCTCAAGCCTCTCAGCATCAACAGCTGGCTAGATTTCACCGAAGCTTTCATCCGCAACTTCACCAGCACCTACAAGCGGGCCCCCAAGCCCAGGCAGCTCTCCCTGTGCGTACAGGGCCCAGCCGAGTCCACTCGCGACTACCTCACGCATTGGGCCGAGCTCCGCAATTCTTGCGAGGGGGTGCACGAGGTGCAAGCCATCGAATACTTCACTGCCGGGTGCCGAGAAGGTACCCTCCTCAAGCACAAGCTCATCTACGATGAGCCGACTACCCTCGACGAGCTTCTGGACATAGCAGACAAATACGCCACCGCCGACTCTTCTATGAAGAACGAGCTCCGGGTAGACGCGTCTGGGAAAGTACTCAACCCGGCGCCCAAGACGCCGGCAGGGGATTCCGGCCGACGCCCACACCCGAACGACCACAAGCGCAAGGGCCCTGCGCCGCCTCCTGCCAGTCGGCAGGTGGCCACGGTCGAAGACGCGCTGCCTGAAGGGCGACCCGCGCCCAAGAAGCCCAAGGGCGGCCGGCCGGCTTGGCAGCCGGCTTTCTCCTACGAGCAAACTCTCGACGCCCCATGCAAATTCCATAGCGGCGCGAAGCCGTCCAACCACACAACCCGGAAGTGCCATTGGCTCACCCGAATCTCTAAAGGCGAGGGGCTCACGCCGCCTCCGCCTGCCGGCCCGCCGCCTCCGGCTCCGCCGCCTCCGGCCGCTCGGCCCGCAGTCGGAGCCGTGCACGACGAATTCCCCGACGAGCAAGCAACCTACATCATCTTTACAAGCCAGCTCGAAGACCGGCGCGGCAAATGCCGAGAGCACCAGGAAGTCAGCGTGGTCGCTGCCAACCCTGCCGGACACATGCATTGGTCAGAAAAACCCATCAGCGTGCTGATAGACGGCGGGAGCAGCATCAACATCCTGTACCGTGACACCCTGGAGAAGTTAAATGTCAAGACGAAGCAGCTCATGCCTACTCGGACAGTGTTTCATGGCATCGTACCCGGCTTGTCCTGCGCCCCCATTGGCAAGATCAAGATTGATGTACTCTTTGGGGACAAGGAGCATTTCCGCCGGGAAGCAATCTGGTTTGAAGTAGTGGACCTGGAGAGCCCCTACCACGCGTTGCTTGGCCGACCCGCCTTGGCCAGGTTCATGGCAGTTCCCCACTATGCATACCTCAAGATGAAGATACCAAGTTCCAAGGGCGTCATCACCGTAGCCGGCGATTACAAGAAGTCTTCCAAGTGTGCTGCCGCCAGCAGGCGGCTGGCCGAGTCCCTTGTGATTGCCGAAGAGAAGAAGATGTTGGACCGGGTCGTGGCCATGGCCAGCGAGCAGCCAAACCAGTCCCCCGCCCCCAAGGAATATGATGCCCAAGGATCTTTCCAGCCGGCCAAAGAAACCAAGATGATACCCCTTGACCCCGAGCACCCCGAGAGGTTTGCCGTCATCGGGGCAAGCCTGAATAGCAAATAGGAAGGCGAGCTCGCCGATTTCCTCCGTGAGAATCGGGACATCTTTGCATGGTCCCCCAAGGACATGCCGGTATTCCAAAGGAATTCGCCGAGCACAAACTACACGTCCGAAAAGACGCGAAACCAGTCAAGAAGCCCCTTCGCCGACTATCAGAGGAAAAGAGAAGGATTGTAGGGGAGGAGATAGCCCGGCTTCTGGCAGCCGGCTTCATTATGGAAGTCTTCTTTCCAGAGTGGCTTGCCAACCCGGTCCTCGTGTTAAAGAAGAACAACAAGTGGCGCATGTGTATAGACTACACAAGCCTCAACAAGGCCTGCCCTAAAGATCCCTTTGCCCTGCCGAGGATTGACCAAGTGATAGACTCCACGGCCGGATGCGAGCTGTTGAGTTTCTTGGATGCTTACTCAGGATATCACCAGATAAAGCTAGATCCGGACGACCGCCTGAAGACCGCCTTCATCACGCCATTTGGAGCCTTCTGCTACCTGACTATGACATTCGGCTTAAGAAATGCCGGTGCCACTTTTCAGCGTTGCATGCAGAAGTGCCTCCTCAAGCAACTCGGCAGAAATGCTCACGTCTACGTGGACGACATTGTGGTGAAGACGGAGAAGCGCGGCACCTTGCTGGAAGACCTCAAAGAAACATTTGAGAACCTACGCCAGTTCCAAATCAAGCTCAACCCCGAGAAATGCGTGTTCGGAGTGCCAGCCGGGCAGCTCCTAGGCTTCCTGGTCTCTGAACGCGGCATCGAATGCAACCCGGTGAAGATCAAGGCCATCGAGAGAATGGCAATCCCCACCAAGCTTCGAGACATCCAAAGGTTCACCGGATGCTTGGCCTCCTTAAACCGCTTCATCAGCCGGCTCGGAGAGAAAGCTCTCCCCCTCTACCGCCTCATGAAGAAGAGCACTCACTTCGAGTGGAACGACCAGGCCGACCAAGCTTTTCACGAGCTGAAGAAGATGCTGGCCACGCCGCCTGTCCTAGCGGCGCCGACTGAGAAAGAGCCCATGCTCCTTTACATCGCCGCAACCAGCCGGGTGGTCAGCACCGTCATCGTTGTCCAACGCCCAGAAGAAGGCCGAGCCCAGCCGGTCCAGAGGCCGGTGTATTATTTGAGCGAGGTGTTGTCCGCTTCAAAGCAGAACTACCCGCACTACCAGAAGATGTGTTACGGCGTGTACTTCACCGCCAAGAAGCTGAAGCCCTACTTTCAAGAGCATCCCGTCATGGTCGTATGCACCGCCCCGCTGGCCGAGATCATAGGCAGCCGGGACGCATCTGGTCGGGTGGCGAAATGGGCCATCAAGCTGGCCCCTTACACAATCTTCTACTAGCCCCGCACCGCCATCAAGTCCCAAGCACTGGCCGACTTCCTCGTCGACTGGGCCGAGACCCAGTACCTGCCGCCGGCTCCCGACTCCACCCATTGGCGCATGCACTTTGACGGGTCCAAGATGCGCACCGGCTTGGGAGCCGGCGTCGTCCTTACCTCTCCCAAAGGCGACAAGCTCAGATACACGCTGCAGATTCACTTTGCCGCCTCCAACAATGTAGCCGAGTACGAGGCACTCATACACGGGCTCCGGCTTGCCAAGGAACTCGGCATCCGCCGGATCCTATGTTATGGCGACTCAGACTTGGTGGTTCAGCAATCATCCGGCGACTAGGACGCCAAGGACGCAAATATGGCAAGTTACCGCTTCCTGGTTCAACAACTCAGCGGATACTTTGAAGGATGCGAGTTCCTCCACGTACCGTGAGCCGACAACGAGCCAGCCGATGCCCTGGCTCGAATTGGCTCCACTCGGCAAGCAATACCAACTGGCGTCGCTCTACAACGCCTCCTCAAGCCGTCCATCAAGCCGTCTCCAGAGTCCGATTCCATCTTCGTACCGCCTGACCCCGACGCGGCCGGGTCCGGCTCGAAGAACCAAGCAGGCGACCCCGGGACTTCAGTAGTCGGCCCGGGGACTTCGGCAACCGGCTCGGGGACTGCAGTAGCCGGCCCGGGGACTGCACCAACACAACAGCCAGCGGCCGACTCCAGCATTTCACCACCCAGCCCGCCCACCCTGGTGGCAGTAGCCACATTGGCAGTAGGAGAAGTCGCGGCTCCGTCATGGGCTCAGTCCATCCTCAACTTCTTAGTAAACCAAGATCTGTCGGCTGACGAAACAGAGGCAAGACAAGTCCAACGTTGAGCCGGAGCATACACAATCGTCAACAGAGAACTCGTCAAGCGCAGTGTCACTGGAGTCCTCCAACGGTGCGTCGAGCAAGAGAAGGGCATTGCAATCCTCAGAGACATTCACCAAGGAGAATGCAGCCACCATGCGGCTTCAAGATCACTCGTCGCCAAAGCTTTCCGCCATTGTTTCTTCTGGCCGACTGCTTTGGATGACGCCAAAGAATTAGTTAAATATTGCAAAGGGTGCCAACTCTTCAGCTCCAAGCAACACATGCCGGCTTCGGCACTCAAGACCATTCCCCTCACCTGGCCCTTCGCCGTTTGGGGACTGGACATGGTGGGCCCATTCAAGACGGTGCACGGCGGCATGACGCATTTTCTCGTCGCCATGGACAAATTCACCAAGTGGATTGAGGCAAAGCCAATCAAGAAGTTGAATGGGCCGACTGCTGTGACATTCATCGCAGACATAACAACTCGGTACGGCGTGCCACACAGCATCATCACCGACAATGGCATGAATTTTGCCAAAGGAGCCTTGGCACGTTTCTGCACAGCCCAAGGTATCGGGCTGGACTTAGCGTCCGTCGCCCACCCGCAGTCAAACAGCCAGGTCGAGCGAGCCAACGGCCTCATCCTCTCCGGCATCACGCCTCGACTGGTCGTACCACTGGAGCGTTCAGCCGGCTGTTGGCTCGATGAGCTGCCGGCTGTCCTCTGGAGTCTGCGCACTACCCCAAACAAGTCAACCGGCTTCACTCCTTTCTTCCTCGTGTACGGTGCCGAGGCGATCATCCCAATCGACATCGAGTTTGACTCGCCCCGGGTAACCATGTACATGGAGGCGGAGGCCAAGGAAGCACGAGAAGACGGCGTCGACCTGCTGGAAGAAGGCCGGCTGCTAGCCCTCAGCCGGTCTGCCATCTACCAGCAGGGTTTGCACCGCTACCACAGTCGGAAGGTCAGGCCAAGATCTTTCCAAGAGGGCGATCTTGTGCTCCGGCTGATCCAGCGAACAGCCGGCCAGCACAAGCTCTCGGCCCCTTGGGAGGGCCCCTTCGTCATCAGCAGAGCCTTAGGCAACGACTCCTACTACCTGATCGATGCGCAGAAGCCGAAGGCACGAAAGACAGACGACTCCGGCAAGGAGTCGGAACGACCATGGAACGCCAACCTCCTTCGAAGATTTTACAGTTGAAATGCAGTATGTATCACGCTAACTTTTATACTAAATACAAGACAATAGGCCCCCCAAGGAGGGCAAGCTGGCGGAGCGACCGACGAGCCGGGCTGGTCGGTGGAGACGGTTGTGCCGGCTGAAGGAGTGGCCGGCTGGCGAACCTCGGCTTGATCACCGCCTCCCGCAGAGGGCGCGCTTCCACGCGCCTCGTTGCTGGAGGCACGATCAGCCTGAGGCCGGCCAGTTGTTCCACTAGCCGGCTCGACGTCTTCACCGTCCTCTTCTTCGTCATCCTCGCCCTTGTCACTGGAGGCGATCTCCTCTGCCGAGTCCTCGCCCACCGCCGGGTTCAGCCCGAACCACTCCTCCGGCTGGGCAACGCCTTCATTATTGATTTCAGGTGCAAAAACGCTGATGTCGGTGCACTCGGCGATCGTCGAAGCACGCTGGGCGATAGCCGGCCGCACCTCCTCCAGCTCCGCGTCGGCCTCCAGCCGCCAAGTGCGCAGCTGGTCCAGGTTCAGCCCTGGGTACCAAGCTCGAACGAACTCCAACGCCCGCCCGGCTCCAAGATGGGCCGCCGACACCTTCTAAGCTTCAAAGCGACCGACTGCGACCTCCAGCCAGTCGGCAGTCCGGCTTGGGGTGCGGGGGATCGTCTCGCCGGGCCAGAGGGCGGCCAACACCTGCGCCCCGGCATGTTGGAGCCGACGAAGCATCCGGTGAGCCAGTTGCAGCCGCGCTTGGACAGCCAAGAGCTGCTCCTCAAGCGTCCGATTCGCGTCCGGCACGATGTTGACCCCCGCCTGACGGCGCGCCTCGTGGTGGGCCTCGATGGTTTGGGCGGCCTAGCCGGAGTAGCCGGGAAAGTAGTCTGCACAAGAAAATAGGCAGCAGCACAAGTCAGGCCAAAAACCAGGCGGCAAGGGGCAGGAGAGGAGCGAGGAAGGCGGCTTACCATCGATCAAGTCCTCGATGCGGCCGAAGCCTTCATCCAGCGCTCACCGAGTCTCAGCCCAGCTTGCCGCCTCGGTCTCAAACTCTGCCTTCAGGGCGGCCTCGCTATCCTGCGCTTTCTGCAGGGCCGCCTTGTAGCTCTCCTCTTGGTCAGCGAGCTTCTTGGCCAGGCGGTCACGCTCCTGAACCAAGGCAGCATACTCAGCATCCTTGGTATGAAGGGCGGCTTGCGCTTTGCCGAGCTCCCTCCTCAAGTCGGCGTTGGCCCCTGAAAGCACGAAAGACAAAAGAAACGAAAAAACCAATAAGGAAAAAGTCATCAAGGAAGATCCGACCCGACTGCTCAGCAGTCGGCCCGAATCTCGAGGACTACACCTAGTGGGTGCACTGACGCGCCCCCATAGGAGACAGACAAGATCAAGCACTTACTTCGGCTGTCGGCCAGGTCGTCGGTCTTCCGACCCAACTCCTGAGCCTGGGAGTTGAAGGCGGCAGCACGGGAGTTATGATATTCCTGGAAGTTCAGACAGGAAGCAAAAATAAGGTAGTCGTCAAGAAAGATCCGACCCGACTGCTTAGTAGTCGGCCCGAATCTCGGGGACTACACCTAGTGGGTGCGCTGATGCGCCCCCACGGAAGAAATCAAGAGACCAAAGCGGCCAAGAATGAAAGACTCACTCGAATGGCGGCCCGCGTCGACAGGAACTCCTGGGTGTACTGCTGCAGCAGGGCGGCCTGAGCTTGAAGTCGGCTCCGGACCTCTTGAGCCGCCACATTCAGCTCGCCAGTCCCCCCGCTGGGAGTCCACTCGGACGTGGCGGTGCTGGCCGCCTCCAGAGCCTCCGCCGACTGGCCGGCGCCCGCAACTCGGCGCGACTCCGGCGGAGCGGCGCCTCCCCCTACGCGCCGACGCGTCACCGGCTGCACCACGGAGCCGGCTCCGTCCTCCGGCTCACCCCCGGCCGTCTCCTCTGGCGCCGCTGACAATTGGCCGCCTTGGCCCGCTCCGGTTGGCGCTGCCGGCGGTGTTCTCCCCGCGAAGACCACGAGGTCCTCCCTCCTCTCCATCAGCGGCGGGTCTTGGACGATTTCCTCCGCCAGGGGCAATGGGGTGTCAGGGGCCACGGCTCGGAGGGGAATGCCGAGCAGCGGAGGCTGGTTACGCGAACCCTCCGCCTCCGTCTCCGCGGTCGCCGCCTCCGCCTAGGCCTTGGCTGCCGCGTCGGCCTGCTCCTTCACTGCCTGGGCGGCCGCTTTTTCCGCCGCCTCACGCTCCTCTCGCGCCTCACGGGCGTTCCGCTCCGTGGCCTCCCTGAGGTTGGCGCGGGGGTCCATGCGGCGGGAGCCCGAAGACCCTCCAGTCGGCCCAACTACAGAGCCGCCCGGACCCCACTCAAGGGAAAGCGGCGCCCTATCCAGCGAGCGGGAAAAGGTTGGGAAGAATGTTCGAACAAGAGAGAACGATGAAAAGCATGCGACCAAGCAATTGACGACTTACGCTGAGACCGCCTGAGGCTGCTTCATCGCCTTGCGGAAGCGGGCCGCTTTCGCGGCCGCCTCATCTCATTTGGTCGCCGCGGTGGAGGCTTTGGACTTCTTCGGCCGACTGCCAAAGAGGATTGACGCGGCCCGGTGCTTCTGTGTGCCGCCGCCGGCAGCCGGCGCGGTGGACGAGCCCGCGCCCTGATGGTCGGCCGCCGGCTGGCGACGCGGGGCGACTTCGGCTTCGGCATCATCCGGCCAGTCCTCGAAGCTGGCGGTAAGCCCTGTGCCTCCGGGCTCGGCGTCGTCCCCCACGACGGCGTCTTCCATGGCGGCCGCCCCCAAATCCGGGTCGTCGACATCGTCCACCGTGCGGTCGGGGGCGTACTGGCGTTCTATCCCCGCTGCCCCGGACGTCGGCGGAAGAAGGGGGTTCTGCTAAGAAGAACCGACCGATCAGAAGCCGGATATCATAAAGCCGGCTAGCAACCAAAAGAAGAAAGAGAGGAAAGCTTACCACGGGTGGAGGGTTGGCGCGGGAATACGGCACCTTACCGTATCGCCAGTCCTCGGCGAGCTTGCAATTGGAGATATGATTTACCATGTACGACACCTCCGCATGAGGCATCTCCCTGGTGCTCAGCCGGCTGGGGTCGAAGCGGCCGCTCATCTGACACATCATGTGGGGCCGGCTTTGGAGAGGAAGTATCCGGCGCTCCACGAAGGCGGCCACCAAGTCGGCCCCTCTCAGGCCTTCCGACTGGATCATCACTCGAAGCCGGGAGACGGCAGCATTCCTGGCCTGAGACAGTGACCTGGACCGGAAACTCCATGAGGGCTGCCTCCCAGCCGGCAGGCCGGCTATGTAAGCCGGCAGGTTGACGTGGTCTCCTTGTTGGGCGACATTCTTCACGTAGAAGTACGACTTCTGCCAGATCTTCACCGACTGGATCAGGGGGATGGGCGGGAACGGGTTGTTCTCGCCCGACCTCCTTATGGCGATGAAGGCCCCGCAAGGGGCGGGCACGCCTGCGACGACGGTGTCGAGTTTGCTCTGGAAGAATTCCCCCCAGAGCTCCAGCGTGGGGAGCAGCCCCAAGAAACCTTCGCAGAGAGAGACGAAGGCCGACAGCAGCATCACCGCATTGGGCGTGAGGTGATGCGGCTGAAGATTGTAGAACTCGAGGAAGGAGCGCAGGAATCCGCTCGCCGGAAGGCCGAAGCCGCGCAGGAAGTGCGAGCGGAAGACGACCCTCTCGCCCTCCTCCGGTGCTGGCGAGATCTCCGTCTCTGGCGCCAGGCGGACCCGCACGAGGTTGGCATCGGGCAGGCGCCGAGTCTGGCGGAGGAACTCAACATGGTCCTCATGGACGTTGGAGCCATCCCACGAGCTCGACAGCACCATAGGAGCAAGATGATGTGGCGGCGCAGCGGCGCTGAGACGGGAGGCTGCAGCGGCAACGAGAGGAAGAAAGGAGGACGAGAAGGGGCGGAGCGAGAGAGAGCGTGCGAGCCTCTGTCTCTCCCCCTCCTCCCCCTACTTATAGGCTCACATGGCGGAGCCGAGGAGGCGCGGCATGGGGAAACGTGGGGATCGATCGTGCCCACGTCCCGCGTTTATTGCGCCCTAACGGCGAAATAAAATCGCCACGGGAAGGTGAGCGGTCCACCTGGGCCGCAGAAGATCAGCGTTCGGGCCGAGGCCTAGGAGTGGCGGGCCCGGGCCTGCGGCGGCGTCCCGTCGCGCGCGTGCGCTGGCAGGGTCTCGCTGCCACGTGGCCCGCGGGAGGGCCCGCGGTCAGCACGCAGGTCGACCACTTTCCCGCCTGCAAGACGCAGGGCTCCCCGAAATCGGCATACACCAGCAAAGCCGGCTCTTCAGGGTAGGAAGCTGACCAAGCTTCTCGTCCCTTTGTCTGCCTCGAAGCTCGATCAGCTTCGGGGACTACTATCGGAGTAAATAGCCATGGGTAGCCTAGCCAGCTTCCCCTGGCCCTTCTGAAAAAATTACGAGCCCGTCCGGCTCTCAAGAATCCAAGACATGGGGCCGCCTTCCCCTTGCTGGCTGTCACCCAGGCCGGCTTTCGGAAGGCGGCCCGACTTTAGCCCTCATGAAGAAAGCCACGGGAGGGCCGGCTTCGAGAAGCCGGCCGCGAGAAGGCCGACTCCAAGAAGCCGGCTCCCACAAAGCGGTCGAGACCGTACCCTCAAAGTTTGCATCCACCTAGCGGCGATGTGACGGGGCGTGGCTACCGTGAAGCCCGCCACCCCCGAATCCCGGAGCGCGCCTGGCACAGTGCGCCGTACGGGTGGCCATGACCCGTCCGGCGCAGCACTGTTGCCACGTTGACCCTGATGTCATCCACGACGGGCTACCAGTACGGCCCACGGGCGGTGGGCCCCTTCGGGCAGAGAGACGCCCAAAGGCGGCCAGGCCTCCCCCAGTCGGCCCGAGACGGGGCCGGCTCCCCGCAGCCGGCTCGCTTCCCCCCTCGAAGGAGACGCCCCATTAAGGAGACAAGACGCGGTAAGGCTACAGCGATCGCCCGCCGGACGGCAGCACTGTAGCCATGCTTACCTCGACAAAGCCCTCGTCATCAGGTTGAGGCAACAGTAACCAGCCACCAACAAGACCCTTGGCAGTGGGGCCTGCCTGTTGCCAAGGAGTTGGCAGCCGGCGGGACCCACCAGCCAGCGGGCCCCAGCAGTCGGCGCAGAAGCCGGCGAGCGCAATCATAGACGGCTGGGCCCCGCGCCCAGTCGGATTACCATTCTACCCCCAGGGGTAGGCCTATATAAACCCCCCGGGATGCCCATGCAAAGGGTTGGAACCCCCAGCTAGTTTTAGACACCACACAAGGAGAAGAAGCAAGCTAAGCCATGCCCTTCTTCCTCCTCCCACCGAACAGCTCAAGGAGCATTGTGTAGCTACTTGTCCATCTAGTGATCATGCGGAGACCCCGCAGAGCAGCAGTAGGGGTGTTATCTCCACGGAGAGCCCCGAAGCTGGGTAAGATTCTCCGGCGTGCATGTCTTCGTCTCATCCCGTTTCCAGGCACCGGCGACGTCTTACTGGCTCCCACAATGATAAGCCACCCATTGGCATATGTCGCACCTACCACCCGACACTCAATGCATTTAAGACATGGTGGTTCAAATCCTTCCTGGGCGGAACTGATCTGTTTGGCGCGAAGTGACTCGTTTTCCTTTTGAAGATCTTCATGAGCCGCTCTCAATTTCTCAAGATCTTGCTTCCTTTGAAGATAATCATAGGAAAGCTTTTCATGAGTTGTTGAGAGAGTTTCATGACGACTTTCAAGTTCCTGATACTTAACGTGAAGATTTTTTATGTCTTCAATTAAGGATTCAGATCGAGTCATTTCAGCACCTAACAGATCATCGCTTCTGTCTAACAGTTTTTGAATATGTTCCATAGCTTTCTGTTGTTCAGTTGCAATTTTAGCAAGTGTTTTGTAGCTGGGTTTTGAACCACAATCAGAGTCATCGTCACTAGATGTTTGATAGTGAGTAGTGCGTGTGTTTACCTTGGCACCGCGTGCCATGAAGCAGTAGGTAGAAGCGGAGTAGTCCTTGTCATTTGCATCGGTGTCGGTGATGAAGTCATTGTCTTCAGTGTTGAAGATGGGCTTGGCAACGTATGCTGTAGCCAGACTTGCGACGCCTGAATCGGACTCCTCCTCAGACTCCACCTCCGCCTCCTCAGAAGCAGACTCCTCCTCTGAATCCATTTACTTGCCAACAAACGCACGTGCCTTTCCAGATGAGCTCTTCTTGTGTGATGAAGACTTGGAAGAAGACTTTGAGTATTTCTTCTTCTTCTTGTCGTCAGAGTCATATTCCTTGCTCTTCTTCTTCTTTTTGTTCTCATTGTCCCACTGTGGACACTCAGAGATGAAGTGGCCAGGTTTCTTGCACTTGTGACATGTTTTCTTCTTGTAGTCGTGAGCAGAAGCTTCATCATTCCTTGAGCTTGATCGGGAAGACTTTCTGAAACCTTTCTTTTTGGTGAATTTTTGGAACTTCTTCACAAGCATAGCAAGTTCCCTTCCAATGTCTTCATGATCATCCGAACTGCTGTCAGATTCTTCTTCAGATGAGGAGACAGCTTTTTCCTTCAAGGCACGAGTTCGCCCATAGTTTGGACCGTAGATATCTCTTTTCTTAGAAAGCTGAAACTCATGTGTGTTGAGCCTCTCAAGTATGTCAGACAGCTCGAGTGTCTTGAAATCAGGACGTTCTTGAATCATCAGGGCTAGGGTGTCAAACGAACTATCAACTGATCTCAGTAGTGTCTTGACGACTTCATGTTTGGTGATCTCAGTAGCGCCGAGGGCTTGAAGCTCATTTGTGATGTCAGTGAGTCGGTCAAATGTGAGCTGGACATTCTCATTGTCATTTCACTTGAAGCGGTTGAAGAGGTTGCGAAGGACACTGATTCTATGATCTCTCTGGGTTGAGACGCCTTCATTGACCTTGGAGAGCCAGTCCCAGACCAGCTTAGATGTTTCCAAAGCACTCACACGGCCATACTGTCCTTTGGTCAGATGACCACAGATGATATTCTTGGCAGTAGAGTCCAGTTGAACGAACTTCTTGACATCAGCAGCAGTGACACCTTCTCCAGCCTTGGGAACGCCGTTCTTGACGACATACCATAGGTCGACGTCAATGGCTTCAAGATGCATGCGCATCTTATTCTTCCAGTAGGGATATTCAGTTCCATCGAAGACGGGGCACGGAGCGGAGACTTTAATTATCCCTGCAGTCAACATAGCTAAAACTCCAGGTGGTTAAACCGAATCACACAGAACGAGGGAGCACCTTGCTCTGATACCAATTGAAAGTGTGTTATATCGACTAGAGGGGGGTGAATAGGCGATTTTTATGAAAGTCTTCAAAACATGGAAGTTATGAAGACAAATAATAGAAATAAACCTATTACCCTGCAGCGGAAGGTAGACTACACTAGGCAAGCCATAGTCAAGTATTCAATAGAGTGAAAGCACAATGACTAATAGCAGCAATGTAGTAAGGATCAAGTAGGAAGATATTGTGAAGCCACACAGAACACACAGTCACTCAGTGAAGACAAAAGATAGTTCGAACATACAATGACTTCACAAGGAGTAACAGTAAGTAAAGGGAAGGGAAGATGAAACCAGTGACTCGCTGAAGACAATGATTTGTTAGACCAGTTCCAGTTGCTGTGATAACTGTACGTCTGGTTAGGGCGGCTAGGTATTTAAACCTTAGGACACACAGTCCCGGACACCCAGTCCTGAACACGCAGCTCAGGACACCCAGTCCTCACCATATTCCCCTTGAGCTAAGGTCACACAGACCTCGCCCAATCACTCTGGTAAGTCTTCAATGTAGACTCCCAAACCTTCACAGACTTCGTTCACCGGCAATCCACAATGTCTCTTAGATGCTCAGAACGCGACGCCTAACCGGCTGGAGGATGCACAGTCCTCAAGTGTAATAAGTCTTCAGATCACACAGACAAGAAGACTTAAGTGATGCCTAATTCTCTTTGGCTCTGGGTGGTTAGGGCTTTATCCTCGCAAGGAATTCTCTCTCAAAGGCTTCGAGGTGGGTTGCTCTCAAACGACAAAAGCCGTACTCTGAATCTGAGCAGCCAACCATTTATGGTTGTAGGGGGTGGGCTATTTATAGCCACTTGGCAACCCGACCTGATTTGTCCGAAATGACCCTGGGTCACTAAGGAACTGACACGTGTTCCAACGGTCAGATTTCAAACTCACACGGCAACTTTACTTGGGCTACAAGCAAAGCTGACTTGTCCGACTCTGGACAAGATTCGCTCTCATAGTCTTCACTCGAAGACATAGGTTTTGTTTAAGCATCACTTCAGTCATTCTGACTGGTTCTCTTGGACCCCACTTAACAATACGGTGGTTCCTATGACTCAACAAAGAAGAAAAAGAACTACAAAAGATCTAAGTCTTCGAGCTCCATAGGCTTCATGTGATGTCTTCTCTTGTCATAGTCTTCAATGTGAATATCTTCATATACCACCTTTGACTTCAATGTCTTCATACATTTTTAGGGGTCATCTCTGGTAGGAAAACCGAATCAATGAGGGACTTCTACCTGTGTTATCCTGCAATTCTCACAAACACATTAGTCCCTCAACTAGGTTTGTCGTCAATACTCCAAAACCAACTAGGGATGGCACTAGATGCACTTACAGGCATAATGTCCGGTCTTCTGGCACTTAAAGCAAGTGACTTGGCTCAGGTCCTTCTTGGCTGGGGTTGATGGGTTGGTGCGGTTTTGGCCGTTGCTTCCTCCATTCCCATTACCAGTCTTAGGGCCATTGTGATTGAGCGAGCTACCTCCTCCATGGGTGCTGGAAATGTCCTCCCGGTCTAGGGGTAAAACGTGGCTTCTGCTGAGCTCCAGAATTGTACTTTCCTTGTCCATACTTCCTCTTGCGATTCTCAATTTGCTGTTGCTTCCCTTCAATCATAAGAGCAGGATCTACCAACTCCTGGTAGTTGTTGAAGGTTGCTACCATCAACTGCATGCTCAACTCATCATTCAGTCCTTCCAGAAACTTATCCTGCTTCGTTGGATCTGTAGCAACGTCATCTGGGGCATAACGTGGTAATTTACTAAAGTCCTCCACATACTGGCCAACTGTCCGTCCTCCTTGGCGCAAGTTGCGAAACTCTCGCTTCTTCATGGCCATAGCTCCTGCTGAAACATGGGCAGTTCGAAAAGCCTGCTGAAACTGGTCCCATGTGACAGTATCGACAGGGAAAGTGGTTGTGAAATTCTCCCACCATGATGCTGCGGGTCCTTCAAGCTGATATGCAGCAAAATTCACCTTCTCCGCATCCGTGCATCCTGCTGTGGTCAACTCTCTAGCTGTCTTGCGGAGCCAATCATCTGCTACTATCGGCTCGGTGCTACTGGAAAACACCGGCGGATTCAGCCTAAGAAAATGGGCTAAGTGATCAACAGGTGGTGGTGGTGGTTGTTGTTGTTCCCCTGATTCTGATTCTGAACTAACAACTGCATCAATGTGTTCTGCTGCTGGATCAACTGGGTGAGCTCAACTGGGAAGGTAAATCCGGGGTCACGTCTCGGAGGCATATGAGGGTTTAGAAAAGATGAGATTTAAGAATAGAGGGGGTCTAAAGAGAAAACACTACCCATATGCACATGAGGAAAAAGCAAACAATTCACTTCATTCAATCAAACAAGGGCATACAATCGATCTAACTATCACAAAAGTGCTCGGACTACTATATTTACATGGTGGACTACTACTACTTATGAGGTGGTCTACTAGAAATATTCTTCGGTTGCAGACTCCATGATATCTGCTCCGGCTTCATCAACATAATCATCATCGCTGTCATCTGGGTCTGAGTCGGTGTCGTCGACGATGATGTAGTCTTCCGGGCGAATCTCCTTGGGTTCTTCGTCTTCATCTACCGGTGTAGGGCCTCCCATAAATATCCCAATCTTCTTGATCAAATCGTCATTCTTCTCCACCAATACTTCAATTTCCTCTTCATAATCTTCACCTGTAGCCTTGAGTTCTTCCTCCAGTTCCTTGATTCTTGTCCTTGCCTTCTTCAGGTCTATCATGTCGGCGCACATCTGGTTCTCCTGTCGTCGAATGTGCTGGTTTAACTCCTGGATAAAAGCTGCAACTGATCTATCCTTCCTGGTGCTGATCATCTCCCAGTGCTCATCTCGGCGCCCACAAATCTAGTAGATAGTATCCTTGAGATCATTGCGGTAGACTTCTCCAATGCGTCCCATGGCGATGTGAGCTGCCATGCTCTTTCCTAGACTCCAAGTTGGTGCATCAAAAGAAAACTCTATGGGCTCAGTGACTGGCATGAACGTCCTTCCTGGAACTTGAACTTGAATCATCCAGCGCTCTTCTTCAGGTAAAGTGGCGTTGTAGATGCCGGTGAAGCTTGGTACTCCTATGTTCAGATATCTAGTGACTTCCTTCAAATGACGTCCAAAGGGTGTATCTTCATCCGGTTGAGTGAACTTGTTCCTTGCATCCGCCATCCTAAAAGAGTAGAAAAGATGAGGAGTCAGAAAGATAAGAGAGTGAGTAGTGATCTAGGTCTTTAGCTTAGTGGTCGTGTCCTACAGTCAGCGTGTGCTCTAATACCATCTTGTAGCGACCAGACCTCAAATGGTCCAATCTCTGTGCTCCGGTGTCATCCCTGGATCAGTAATGCTGACACCACACAGTACTTGAAGGATTTATAATAGAGTAGCAATCACACACTTATTACATCGAGTGTCTCAATAGAGAACTTATTCGATAAATATGGCTTAAGGCCATCTAATAACGATAACAGCGGAAGGCTTGGAAGATAAGTGAGTCCATCAACTCCAAGGGCATCACTGAGTATAGAACCACGACCTAAAACTCCTTAATCGTCATCTGAAAAGTCTGCAACATTAACGTTGCAGCCCGAAACGGGTCAGCACATGGAATATGCTGGCAATGTAACACATAGAGAGTAATGGAATGAAACAGCTATTATATATGCATATTTGGCTGGTGGAAAGCTCTATGGTTACAGTTTTGCATAAAGCCAAATTTTCCCTACTACAAAGGAATAAATTTATTTAACTATCATGGTGGTTGTTAAACATTGAGAATGGTTGACAGCATTCTCAATCCCAATTAAGCATCATCATAAACAAACCCATCAAAATTAATTTTATAGTAACATGTTGAGATTCACATGATAATCCAGGTACTAGATACTCAAGATGTCCATAACCGGGGACACGGCTAACCATGATTAGTTTATACACTCTGCAGAGGTTTGCGCACTTTTCCCCACAAGAATCGATCTCCTCCGTTGGGTTTCTCGCACTACATGGTGTTTGAGAAACGGATGACCGAGACATAGTCTTTCAGAAGTGCTAGCACCTTACAATGGGTAGACCGTACCACCTACATCCCCTACATCTGCTAGTCAACCACTATAAGAGTTCGCACGACTTAGTCAACTATGCAAGAGCCCATAATAGCTTGTGGCTGCACACGAAAGTTTCTAGCATGAATAATCTCATGATCCCTTTGAGCCTGGGTGGCGGTCCATAAAGAAAAATAGGAAATCCTAGAATACCCAGGTACCTCAATCCACCCAGATGTGTGTTTAAGTTGCCACCTTAAATAAACCATTAATTAACAATCTCACATCTGTCATGGATACACTCACCCAATCAATGTCTACTAGCATAGCATGGCATAATAAGCAAACGTAGAAGTAACTCCCATAGGTTTGATAATAAACAGGTAATAGGTACTACCTCAACTACTTCAGAAACCCACAATTTAATTAGATCCTAATCATGCAATGTGTAAGGATTGATCTAATGCAATAAAACTAGGTAGAGGGAAAAACATGATCAAAGTGTTACTTGCCTTGCTGATGATCCGGGAAACCTAGCGATTCGAAGTAGCAAGCGTCGCACTCCGGGTACTCTATCACAAACAAACAAGCATACAATAATTACTCAACTAATGCACAGGTAAAACTCGAATAAGAGATTTAACCAGAAAATTCAACTTAAGAACTCCGGTTGGGAAAAAGAACCAAATCGAACGAAGCAACGAAAGACAAACGGCAACACAAACAAGCTCCGTTTACTAATCTGAATCTAGGTCAAATTTTACTGAGGAAAAACTTGTTTAAGTTGGTTAAACGGAAAGAGGGTTTTGAAACGAAACTCCAAGCGCTTGAATCGCCTGATTCCGATAAACGAGCGAAAAGTTAGACTAAAATGAAAATCGGATCAGAAATCGCGATTAGAAAAATCACGGATTTAATCCGAGAAAAAGTAAAACGACGAACAGTTTAACGAACGAACGTTCGTTAACTGAATCTAAACGAAGAACGTGTTCGTTAAAACGAACGAACGAGCGAACGCTCGCTTATTAGCCTAAACCGAAAAAAATCGATCTAAAGAAAAATAAACGAAACTAAAAAACCGAACGAAAACTGGCGAAAACCGAACGAAAACCGGCGGGTCAACCTCGGTGACTCGGCGGCGAGACGGGCGGCGGCGGCTCCAGCGGGGCGGCAGCGTCGGTGGCGGCGGGGTCCGGCG